>NW_020955240.1:316611-415071 GCF_003031625.1 Empidonax traillii | reverse complement strand
ACCTCCTGTCAATCAGCACCCCCAGGTCCCTTTCCGCCTGGCTGCTCTCCAGCCACTCTGTGCCCAGCCTGTAGCGCTGCAGGGGGTTGTTGTGGCCAGGTGTTCCATAACGCTGCACCGCCAAGGGCTGTGATACAGTCTTTAGTGTACCCTAAACAGCAAAATGTCGGGAAGGGAGCAAGTGTTCCATTTGTATCTGATGCAGTAAATAAGAGTATATGAACTTTCCATTTGAGTCTGCCAGGGAATTAAATTTAAAAAAAGGACCTGCTTGCTTATCATAAGAAAAATTTTACTGTTAGCAAAACAGTTAGACGGAAGAAAGTATTCATAATGGAAGAGAATGTGAGAAGAAATGCAATCTCTATAGCATTCAGAAGGAATATGATATATTTGTGGGAGACTTTGTGCTAATGAAGCTAACAATTTGGTGATATAAATACAATTAGTGGCTTACAATACAGTCATAGCCAGCATTCCTGCATCAGGCCAGGAAAAAAAAAAAAAAAAAAAACAAAAAAAAACAAAAGGAAAGTTTGGGCAAAGAAAAGAATCACATTGTTGCCACGATGATAATTTTAAAGGGGACTGTGCAATTACCTCTGTCAGAAAATGAAACTTACTACTAGGGGAGCAAGGACATCAAGATTATAACCTTTTAGTCAATACCATCAACACAACAAAAGTCCTCAGATAGTCGGGTTCTGCAGCCGTAATGTGACACAGAAGGAATATGCTGAAGGAAATGTGTTGCAAAAGGAAGCTTGTTCTCTGCTGCTTAATGGAGAAATTTGAAGCGCAAGAGAACAGATGGTTGATTTTCTCATTTCTGTAACGTTCTTCTCAAGTTCTCAATTATCATTTATTGAGAAATAGATTCAACTTATTTCAGCAAAATTACCAATGTTTGCTACATCCTTATATTTTATATTTAAATATAAAATGGTATTTTATAATATACCACCTAATCAGATATGGACTTTCTGATAGAGTAAGAGCACACTGTACTCAACAGTGAAGGATGAGGCCAAAACAAAGGTGTTTCCTGGAACCTGGGACTTTCTTCACACAATCCACCACAAATGAAGCTCATACCTACTGAAACTGGTCCTGAATCAAGTAGTTGCAAAGTTTTATCATCCTACCACAAACTCCCAAATTCAAGGGAGTATTTGAATACAAATTTGGTCTAGAGCACACTAAGGCATAGCTAAAGCACATTTCATGGGATTAGTAATTCATATTTTAAATTTACAGACAATTTTCATTAGTAACTCAAATTTTAAATTTACAGACAACTGATACCCAAAAGGAAAAGACCATCATAGGGAGCATAGTGCCACTGTATTTGACATCCTTACTCCCACAGATGACCACAGCAATGAGGTATGTCCTTAGATCCCCCAGACTAGGTGATGTCCTGAAAAAAGACTAAGGTTAATCTTCCCAGACTTTAGAATTCATGCATAGTTTCTCTCCTACTTTAATAAAAATGAGAACAGTTTTGCTTTATTCATGATTCAAAATAATTCAGAATATTTCTGTTTACTATTTCAGACAAATCATTCAGCTATTATCTTTCACTGTTCTAAACTGCTCCCAAAATTCAGCAGTGAGTTTAGAACTTTCTTTCTTTATTTTCTTCCTGGTTTTTACATAGACCATGCATTGTTTTATCCTTCCTACATATAAAGTACAAAAGCTTTCACTGTGCTATTCTATTTGACAAATCCCCACTGAGAAGCACTGAACAGTCTGGCCAGATTAGCATTTTTGATTACTATAACTACACTGGTGTATATGTACTATAACTACACTCTACTGAAGCCTCTAATAATGCATAAACATTAAGAGTCGCTCACCCAAATTCATCATATCCACAACAAAACATGCATGAAACCAGTCAGTGGTGGGATATTAAGAAGAAACAAACCCTTGTCCCATGATGTAATTTAAAAATTTGAGATTAGAAAGTTATTTTTCACTGTGCATCTGTATGCATTAATTCAGAGTCTGCCCATTCATGTCTTCCTAATTCAGTATATAAGCCTCCTTTGTAAAAACATCTACTTACAAATGTCTATGAACATCCATGAGTAGTTTATAGCTGAGTTTAACATTAATTTCTTCTTTGTTTCAATTATTAATATCTTTTGAAAAAGATTTTACCTTCTATTATTTAACCTTTCTTTTAATGAAAGACTGAAATATAAATTCTCACCAAAGAAGTACAAACTATTCTTCAAGTTCCTGCACTCCAGCCAGCCCATGCTCAATTATGGCATTCACATAAGGCTGTTTTTGCTTTTTCATTTGCAGACTATAATTAAACAGAGATAATATATAGAACAAATATACTTCTCTGATTCCACATGGTACCTCCGTCCTTGCATGAAGGATTCCTAACAGAGCAGTGCATACTGCAATATAATTAAAATTTAAAATCCCACAACAACTATTACAACACTAATGAAGTAAATAATAATGTCAGCCAACATCCTCTGACAAGAAGGCTGAAAGAGTAAGGGATAATAGATGTCAGTACACTTCAAAGTCAGTGCCAAATTCAAATGCAAACAAATGTAAAGCACTAATAATACAGTATAAATTAGTGGTTTGCAGTGATGTCATCTAGCAGTCTAATGTCAGGCCTGAAGAAAACAAGGCAGCAGAATGAAGCACATTTGCCTGAAGTCCACAAGAAAGGACTGTATTTTCCCGATAAAAATGCCTATTACTTTTTTTTTTAAAAAAAGCTATTACTCTGTAAGTGGTAGAGGATCCAATTTTTTTTGTTCTTTTTTTTGTCTATTGGAACTCGCTGACACAAAAGCGACATTTTTGTTATGGTCAATATAGTTCCATGCACATAGTGTGAATGAAACAAATAGAAGTTATTGATTTTATGGTTTCTTTCCAGTTGCATTTTTGCAGATAGGGTATCCAGAAAAAAAAAAAAAAGGGTTATTCTTTTCTCATCAAGTTAAATACAAGTGTGACATTTAATAAACTCTTTTTAACAACTGCAGTGGATGCCTAACTTTTTTATTGTTGAACATTTTCTGAGCTCTTTCATTGTTGTACTGAAAATACTTACAAAACCTGTATACTATGTTTTTATTTCACACCCTGTTTTGCTATTATTTCCCTTACTAGAAATTCTGCAAAACTCAGAATGATTTACAAGGAATTCACAAATAAACATCAAACATGCAGTTTTATTCTCACAGTTCCTTGAATTCAAGGTAAGCACCATTTAATAACAGCACACAGCCCCATTCATTATTAGTCTTTAAGGAAAGTCACCAAAGAGCCTTCGATTGTACAATGGGCTAATGCTGAGGCATGGGCTTTCTAATTTTTCTCAAGATATTGCCAAAACCCCCATGGGATTTTATTGTTTATATTGATTAAGTGTAATTTACTTCATGCTTTAAAACCCATTGTTTTTGCTTCTCATGCTGTTAGCATTGATTTGCAGAACCTAATAGTTCAGACTTGTACAGACAAATCTAGAAAATAAATAGCTGCTGTAATAAGCTATTACCTGTGTTAACCTAATCAGGGAACATTTATGGCATATAACTTGCCTACTTTGCCTTCTATCAGTAGAAGAGCTGAAGACATCAATGCAATTGCAATAAAAATAACAAAAGCATCATTGAAGTACAAAGAAACATGCCTATTAGGTGCTTCTTGGAAACAGTTTCAGAGTTTGAGAAAGAGCAGGTGCTTCATGAAAGCAGGATCTGGCAATTGTCATGACCCAAGCCATGACTTCCATCAAGACACTAGACAACACAGTAGATATAAAATTCTTCGAAAACAGGAATAGCTCGTTCACTCTCTGCATGTTCACATTATTCACGACACCTCTCTTCTGGCTACTTCTTTTCCAGTGTGTCAAAAATTTGTATTAGGGTTCAAGTACTTTACAAGCTTTCTCCTTCTGATCTCATTCCTGACTCAGCCCTGAGATTATTTTCCCTCACTGATCATCACCTTTTAACTGAGACATTTGCAGTTCCCCTATCTTACTTTCAGCAGGATCTTGTCTGTATGTTAGCAAATATTAGCAATATTTTTTTTCCGTCTTAATCCATGACATCATGCCTTTCTTCTGAACTTAGCCATTTCTAGCCTTCTGCCTTTTCACTAGAAATAAAAACCTCTTTGAGCCACAGACTAGCAGCTGCAGTTTATGAGAACTAACCTTAGCCTATGCCTTAGTGATAAAGTGGACACTGAAATGTTGCCATTTTCCTTACATTTGGAAATTCTTGGATATGTTCATCATCTTTAACCCAGAAAATGAGGCTTCTCTTTCTTATTATTAAATCAGTGATGACAACACTCAAAAACATCAGAGTGCAGACTCAAACATCATCAGAAATACTCAAAAAACCAATTTTAAAAAGTTGCTTAAAGTGTAACTCGTAAATTCTTTCAATACTAAAATATCTACTGTTTTTCAGACCGTAGTCGGCATGAGCTAGTCCTAACCCCGTGAATTATAATTAGGTGACAAAAATATGTCAGCTTAAATTTAGTATTTGGGCATGTTCACACAGAAGATCCACCTAACCTCATTGTCTCTGTTACTGCCTTCCTACTTCTCATTGTGTAACAGAGGATAAATATTCAACATTCAGATTTAAATCTAAATTTTCTAGCACAGTTTACTGAGTGTTAACCATGTTCTAGAATTAAGAGTCTGCACAGGGCAGAACTGGTGGAGGAAACAATGTACAGAAATTATATATGTGCTTGTTATTTGCCAAAGTTGACTATATTAACAATATTTTTTCACAGGATACTAAAAAAAAAACAGTAAAACTTTCATGATAAATGTTAATCTTCAAGAAAAACTAAGAGTGTTTTTCTAAGAGTCTGATTCTGAAAGTTTGCAAAACATTGTGCTGTTGTCTTTCAAAACAACATTGATACTAGAGGTTTTGCATCACAGAAATATCCTGGATGCTTTTGAGGAGATGCTGTGCAAACTTCCCTGAATGTGATTCTGCTGCAGGTGCTGCACAGAACAACAAATACTTCATGGATTGCTAAAGGCCACAAGAAATGATCTTTTGTAACAACGGTCAATGCTGGCTGACTAGACCTGGGAAACACAGTCAGATCTTTGCTTCTTTGACTCATGCCTTTATTACAGTATATATTTTCTGGTTAAATTGATAAGGCCGTGCCATACATATTACTTGTGTAATAATAATGTATACTTAATCTGCAACTTTATCACTGAGGTAAATTTTATTACATGAAGTGATGTAAATACAACCACTTCCATTCCTGGTAGCTCTTGTACCTTTCTAATATTCATAAAAATAGTCCTGTATTATGATGTTTTGAGCAAATATATCAGAAATATGAAAGATAAAAACTGATCATGAATATTGATAATGTTAACTAATAGATAACTACACTAACTAATGATAGCTTAGCTATCTAATTCAGTAATGCACAAACAACACATGGTAATGGTATAATTCAAGGCAAAGTCACAACTTATTTGAAGGACAGCTCAATTACAATAAAGCTACTGTAACTAATAAAGTACACTGAAATAGTTCTGATATAGTCCAAGGATTTTACATGGTAAATGAAACCAGGTCATGCACCAAATAAAGTACTACATGTAATACCACTCGCCTTGTCCTTAGGCAAGTTATTTCATAGAGTAGAGTATTTATATGCAGGAAATTTATCACTAAAGGGATTTGGCAAATTCCTTTGGTGGAAAACATAAAGTATAGCTGTATATTATCTCTTTTGGGTTTTTTTTAGTGTATAACTATCTTACTTCTGAGAGATTTTATGGACTACTGAGCAAATAGGTGTGATATTCATGCAGTATCAGATACATAGAATCATGGAATCAGCTGAGTTGGAAAGGACCTCTGAGATCATCGAGTCTAGCCCTTGATCCACTACCACCACTGTTACTAGACTATGGCACTAAGTGCCACATCCAGTCTCATCTTAAAAACCTCTAGGGACGGAAAATCCACCACCTCTCTGGGCAGCCCATTCCAATGCCTGATTACCCTCTCTGTAAAGAATTTCTTCCTAATATCTAACCTAAACCTCCCCTGGCAGAGCTTAAGACCATGCCCTCTTGTCCTACTGCTGGTTGCCTGGGAGAAGAGACCAACCCCCACCCGGCTACAACCTCCTTTCAGGGAGTTGGAGAGAATGATGAGGTCTCCCCTGAGCATCCTCTTCTCCAGACTAAACAACCCCAGCTCCCTCAGCCTAAGTATCAAGTATGAACTATCAAGTTAGGCTGAAGAAAACTATAAAAGTAACTAGGAAAATTAAATAGGAGCTAAGTAAGCTCAGAATGTTTTACAATGGGTCATGTGTACTTAGCAAATAGGGGCATTCTAATTTCAGGGCAACCACTGCTCTTTGAGAAATTAGTTTAAAAGTGTTTCATTTAAGTGAATTCACCTCCACATCCATAAGGCTATGGGAAACTTAGCCAATTTAAGCAGCATTCAGTTATAATCCAGTTATAGGTTGCCACAACTACACCAAGCACAGATTCTTTCTTTTAGCTACATTTTCTAGACTATCTCATAAAGTGTCTACTTTTAAAACACAAGGATTTTCAGACGTCACAGGGACATATCCAAAGTAAACGGAGGGAAAGGCAGCCAAAGTTTAAAAATCCTTTAAGCAGATTGTTGACTCCTAGGCATAGGAGGAAAGGGCTTTTTTTGATCACGTGTTAATGTTCTAGATAAGGGAAATTTGCCTCTTTCCTGACACTATTGCTGGGTAACACTCTGATTAATGGCTCTCAGGTGGACTTGAAGGACAGAATTCTTACTCATTACACATTCCCCAAGATCTTTAGAAATGTATAACATTTCTATATGCCTTAAGTGCAGTACATGACCACAGCCTAAAAGACAAAAGGTGTCATCCTACTGATGCTGTGTCATTTGAAACCTGTTTTTAAACATGTATTGACTGATGGGGACACTACAATTATCCAACATCAAAAAAAAAGGGATAAAGCTACAAATAAGATTAAATGGAATGGCTACAAATTTGATGAGGTTAAATCAGAGATATTGAGATATAATTGCAAATGGACAAGCACATCTGATTTTGATTTGACACCATACAGAAATCGCTGATGACTCTGATGACTTTCTGGAGATACTGATAAGTTAGGGAAGATTCAATCATAGAAATTCAGGGAAATAAAAAAATTACTTCTACCGTGTATGAAAGCACATCAATTACTACCACAGCCTATTTTTACAGTGACTCCAGTTAACAGACTTTGCTTTTTTCCCCACCAGAAACATGTATTTACAGGGTCTCCTTCAGAGATTCAAGTAAGGGATTGTTCAGCCTGGAGAAGAACAGGCTCCAAGATGATCTTATTGCAGCCTTTCAGTACATAAAGGCAGCTTACAAGAGAGATGGAGAGAGGCATTTTATATGGGCAAGCAAGTCTTTAAACAAAAAGGAGAGAGGCTTAGACTAGATATGATGAAGAAGCTCTTTACTATGAGGGTTGTGAGGCCCTGGCACAGGTTGCCCAAAGAAGCTGTGTGTGCCCCACCCCCTGGAAGTGTTCAAGGCCAGGTTGCACTGGGCTCTAAGTAACCTGGTCTAGTGGAAGGTGTACCTGCTCAAGGCTTGGGGGTGGGAAATAGATAGTCTTTCAAGTCCCTTCCAACCCAAAATATTCTACGGTTCCATGAAAAACAGTCCACCGACACGACCACACAGATTTCAAACACTCCCCGCGCGGTCCCCGCCTGCAGCGTCCCCAGGCACCGCCCGCTCCAGGAGAGGCGGACGAGCAGAACGGCCGACCGGAGCACCCCCTTGGCCCCGGCCGGGCCCTCCGCTCCTGCTCACGGCAGTGGCCTCGCTTATCTCACCGCCGGCCCCGGCGCCGCCCCAACCCGCGAAGCGGAGCCGACGGGGGAGGGGGAGACCGCGCCTCCCGCTGCCCGAGCCGGCAGGGCACTGCCCTCCTCCCGGCGTCCAGGCGTGTCCCAGCTTCCCGGCAGCGCCCGGCCTCAGGACAGTTTGCATGTCCTTCACAGGTGCTCCCGGCCGGCCCTCGGAGCCTGTGCTGGCGGAGCCCCACGGGTGCGCAGTCGTGAGCCAGGGAAAAGTGGTTTTCCTAAAAGCACTGAAGGTCTGAAAAAGGCGGCTTCCAGCCGAAGTGTCAAAAAAATTAACCCTCGATGGGTCAAGTCCCTTCCCCTTCCATGACTGTTTCATGTCACGCCTAGCACCTGTTTTCCATGGTAATTACACCCATTCCTGGCACCGTATGGTTATTTTGGCACCATAGGTGATGGGGTTTGAGAACTGGTGTTCCTTCTGGAGCATTTTTGGACGCTTGAGCGTTCAACCTGATGCTGGGAAAACTGTGGAAACAACAGGCATTTAGAAGTGTTTATGGCAGCAGGGAGGTCAAGGCCGCTGACATGCAGGCAGGATATTGCATCAAACTGTAGACACTGCACTGTAGAAGACAAAAAAAAAGGACAAAGACCTTCAAAGATTTTATGAGAGAAAATACATTCCAAGCCTGAGCTGATGTGAAAGCTGTGGGAGAGGACGGCAGCGATTAGTTTGTCAGACTGATTTGATGATGCAAAGTCTAATGGATTTACACTAAAATCTGCAGCATCCATATAGTGTCTCAGTCTGATTTGCAGCTTGCAATATGTGGCTCAGCTGATTAGCAGATGTTACTGTAAATGTCCCAAAATGTCTGTTTGTACAAGCCTTCCTCTCTTATATGAACCTCTGTTATATATCAATGCCTTTATATATTGTCTATACATACACCCCCTGACCTATTCTATATATATGCAAATGTACAAAATCCAACAAATTCAATTTTATAAAATTATAACTGTTTATGTCCTTATCTCTAAAGCAAAATTCCTCTTTGAATGAAATACATTAGCATTATTTAAGACCGAGGTTTTTTACATACCAAATCAAACTCAGGATTGTTTCTTTCGTCTTGCAGTCAGATACATGGTAACACAGTGTTTGCAACCTATGCACTGTTACTATACATGACATGAAGCATCAACACCCCCACCCACCCAAGAAGTGAGAGCTAAATCACATTCAGTGCTAGAAAAAAGCACTTGAAATTCAATTAATTTTCAAATAATGACAGCTGTTGGCCCTGTGTATGACTTTGGCTCACAAAGTGGGAAGTGGCAGCTTGATGGACTTGCAGAGGCAAAGCATGACAGCCTGGAAAGCTGCAGATGCATCTGCTGCTGCTGAGGTTTTTGCATTGTTTCATTGTAATATCTGTACTGCACAAATATTGTTGTTGCATTTCTCCAATGGATGGCTATGCACAGGTAGTGAAATTGAAAAATGATACAATGATACATGCTCCTTTTCTGCTCGGTAAGCACATCACATTATTTTTTTTTTTTTTTTTAGAATGACCAAAAAAATTATGTCAAAAATGGTTTGCAGCAACCAGGCTGAATCCATTTCCAGACAGCTCCCTAAAACTGTGGCTAAATTCATAATTTTTAGAAATGGCTTGTTGTCGTCACTCTTCCAGACACAGCAATAAAGCTGCAAATACAGGCCAGACATCACATTTTTCAATGAAAACAACTGCTATGTACCAAGTGGCATGTTATGACAGGACTGCTTCGTTCATGCCACCTATGTGGCAAGATAAAAATCCAGAGAAAGCAAGACTGAGAAATTAAGTAAAATCTGGGCCAGGCCTGAAAAAGTTATGCTCACTGAGGTTGTTTCAATTCCATAATGGACAGTCTAACCAAGAAGAGTAACTGAGATTTGCATAAAATGAAACCCTGCTTTGTGGTCATTAAAACACACTTTTAAAAAATGGCTAGGGTTTATGCAGAATGGCCAATGACAGAATTCTGGAAAGCAATTTTGCCTGAATTCTATTTATGTTGAATGCAATAGTTTTCTGGAACTGACAGCTTTGAACGGGAGTTTTATGGCAGAAATCCATTGCTACAGCCTATGATGAACTCAGGGTCTCTGGTACTGGGATAATTTGCTCTTTGTTTGGGTATAGTTGTTGAATGAAATTCAAAAGTTATGGGGAGATTTCTGAGTCTAAGCTTACAAAACCGAATTTTGATTCTGTAACTCTTTTAAATGGGAAAATATATTTATTTATTTAGTTAGTTAGTTAGTTAGTTAGTTAATAATTCTGTTTGTCTAGGTGTCCATTTAAGAGTGAATCCGTTTTACGATGATCAATACAACAACAAAGCCTGCCAGAAAATAGTTTCTACATCATATAAAGTCCTTTGTCTGTGCACTTGTAGATAAAATTATAAAATTGACCTGTCTTACTAGTGTATTTTAAAAAATAGACTTGTAACAATTTTCTTAGTCTAATACAAACACAGTAGATCATTGAACTGGCAGATAACTACACATACAAAAGTAACCATATATACCACGACAGGATGGGATATTAATATATTAAAAAGTAAATTTAATTTTAAAATTAGAAGGCAAGTTATACTTCCCCCTCACCCCTAGGATTAGTAGCCAGAGGATATTTGTTTCCTCAAGTGTACTCTTTGGCTGACTATTTCTGATCCATGCAACTTACGCACACTGGTAACCACTGATCCATGCTCTTTGTCTGATGAGTAGCCTAGAAATTCCATTCCCATTTACAGCTGACATGGACTACAGTCTGTAGTGCTAACATTTCCACTTTGTAGGAGAGCCTGACACTTATTCTTAGCTACACATTTCCAAAGTATTAGTAGCACAGATAGACAAAGTGGCCATGTAAGTTGCCTTCATAGAGAAAGCCTTTACAGAAGAACACAGTAAGCAGAACCTCTTTCCCTCCTTCCCCACCTTTAAAGAACAATTTCTGTTTCCAGCCTCAGCTAACAGAACAGACTCTTCATGAAGAGAACAAATTTAAAAACATTATCTTCTGCATTCTTTTTCTCTGCTAAACAATGTTACAAGTTAAATGTGTTAAGTGTGATTAGATGCAGGGACCTGTCTTTCTTTTCTATGAAACAGTTCATGCTTCAGTTTACTATGCCAATTACATAGACTAAAGCCTTTTTGAATGACTCTGACTGCCATCTGGTAACAGTCCATCCTCTAGCAACACACACATAGCCAAGTTTGAGAACTGCTAGAAGCAATCTTGTGTAACAGAAAAGTGGCTAATTTGGACTTTACACATGTGACAAGTTTTATTTAAAGCTATGTTGCTACTGCAGCCAGGGATGTGATCATAGCTAGCTTTAATCTGATAGCCGTGAAGCTGTGAGACTGTGGGCTTTAGCCTGGGGATTTACTAACACTGGGCTCTTACTCTGGTGGATGAAAGTCAGTCTTTACTACTTTGTTTTTGTTGGTACATGCTGATTAAATATAGTGAGCCGAGGTGTACTTATATGTCTTGCAGTCCTTCTCATTTGCAATGCTGCCCTAAAATGCTTTGGGAAAGCTCTTTCCCTGCACTGAAATATTAACACTACCTTCCAAATAACCTTGTCTGAGCACTGCCAGATGATGAGCTAATAAATAACTCAGTAAAATAGCAATCTGCTGAAATACCGGGCTTTGAAAGGGGGAATGTTTGAGCTAGTATTAACACATTCCTTATTTTTCCCAGAATAAAGTTTATAAGGCTTTTAATATTAATCATGTTGTTTTTAGGAATGGTGAAACTATTGGTGTAAACTGTAAACAAGGCAAACAAAGAGAATGCTCTAATTGAGCTTATTACCCAACAGATAGAGGTATTCCTTGATAAACAGTTCTGAAGGAGTTAAAAAGTCTGGAGTGATAGATATTGATTTGAAAATCATTGCTACTTAATAGATTAAAAAGTATTGAAACATAACTGAATCCAGTATTATAAATAAAGATGTAAGGATGTTCAAGTCCAATTCTGCTTTTATAAATGCTTATACTCGATCTGTTTTGTCGTGATTTTTCATGTAGTTCTAGAAATATTCTACTCTCTCAAAGCCTCTGCATCTGATATTTTCATATTTTTTCTTTCTTTTTAGTGGCTTTTGCTGTTGTTTTGTAAAGAGGATTTGAAGGAAAACAAATACAATAAAGATAATAGATCATAAAGATTTGAACACACTGCATTTAAAGAAAATCATGAAGGCATTTAAATAGAACAAAACATGCCAGATTTTAAATTAAGTCATAAGAGAGATAGAAGAAAAATCTGAATGAAATAAAGATAAGTGTAAGGAAAAGAGAGTAAAATAGGGATTTTCTTCCTTTTAAGGAAATAAAATAAAGCCAAAAATATTTTGTAATTAAGAAAGATCAAAGAGTCAACTTAGCAAGATTTGCTGCTTTAACAGAATCCTTTTCCCCCCTTTGCAACTTGCTGAACAAATGCTAAACAATTAAAATAAATCTGTAATATACCCACTGGACTGTTTCAAGATATTTTCAGACTTCTTGCCTTCCTCACAATATTTCTATTATTTTTCAATTAATCCCTATTCTAACTCCAATATGTGTGAGTCTATAAGAAAATCAAAGCTATGATACATTGCAGTCTGAGGGAAAAGTAACCTGAAGTGCTAGGCGAAGATAATAAGCAGAGGTCAGCCCTATGATGCATTCTAGTCTCTATGCACTTTGATAACCCCATACATTTCTACTGAAACAAAATGTTAAAAATTAAAAGTCATACATAAGGGCCGAGTGTTGTCTACACACTTGAAAACAACTGCTGTTATTTTCTAACTTTTGATTTGTGGGTGGTTAGCTTCAATTACATAGACATCTTTGCCAGGAATATTGTAAACTCTGACTGTACTTCTCTGTTTAACTTGTTATGTAAGCTTTCATATTTGTCTATCAGGTATCACTGTGGAAGGGCAGTATTCAAATATAGAGCATATACTATTTTGTACCCTGGTTTTATTCACTTCCTTGAATGTGATATGATACATGAACAGCTTATGTGGTTCAAAACAGTGTCAGTCTTCTTACTGCTGTTCTGCCTCAAGTAAGGTTTAACAAACCCACTGAGCCTACAGGAGCACTACATATAGATTTAATTTGAAGTCTTTCAGTTAGAATAGTTTTGTAACATTAATTAAAGCCCTATAAGTCAAGATGGAGAGAGCATTCAGTAAGCCTTCACAGTTGTATCCTGCCAATTAACAACCTTTTCCCTAAACTGAAGGGGCTGAACTGGAGGCAAAAATACTTTTACCTTTGAAAAGGAAAAACAGTTCAATAGTTATGTTTTTAAATGACCAATTTTAATTTTTTTTTCATTATAGCACATGACAGTGCTACACCAACTGTGACACAGAGAGCTATTTTTTTCTTAATGTAAGCAAATATGGCCTCTATTTATTGATATCTCACAAACTCTGCATGTGCAAGGGATAAAGCTGGTAGTTCATCCCCAAAGGTGGCAAAGTGACTGTGAAAGACTGGGGGAGAGCAGACTCCTGTCTCTCCAATTCCTTACCTGTCAGCTGAGTACCTCGCTTACTATGGTCAGGAGATATATGAATGAATTTCAGTCTAAATGCAATTTGTGTCCTGTATCTCACAAAGCTATATGATTTTGTTTTTATTGTGGCTAACACGGCTAGAAATGATATAACTCTCTGTTTTGTTATCATGCTCTAGATAAGGGTTTTAATGATTAACTGAAAGGAGTAGATGACATACATGTTGCTGTTTTCCAAATCTGTTTTATGTATGCAAAATATTATTCATTGCTTAAGAAAACAATATACAGGTCACTTAAAGTGTTTTGTACTGTAATCACGGGGAATTGGTTCAACTCCACTAAAACTGATGATTGTCCATCCTGTATACCAAATATTTGTTAGAAAATTGTGAGCTTATTTTGCAAAAATGAAATGGCTGAAACTAGCTAAAACAAAGGACATCTGCATTCCTAATTGCTTACTGAACTACATGGACCAACTGGAGGGATTCCAGTGGAAGCTAAATGGAATGCTCTGGACTGCAAAATATAAATCTCTTTCTTTTTATCTACTATTAGAATTCACAGAAACATTAAATGGTTTGAATTGGGAGAGACTTTAAAGACCATCTAGTTCATATAGATTCAACATTTTCCACTAGACCAGGTTGCTCAGACCTTCATTCAACACTTCTAGGGATGGGGCATCTACAGCTTGTATGGGCAACCTGTTCCAGTGCCTCACCACCCCCACAGCAAAGAATTTCTTCATAATACCTAACTTAAACCTGCCCTCCTTCAGCTTAAAGCCACTGCCCCTTTTCCTATCACTACACACCCTTGTAAATAGTTCCTTTTCAGCTTTACTATAGGAAATACTCTGTCTTCAGCTTTCATATAGGCCCCTCTAGGTACCGGAAGGCTGCAGTAATGTCACCCTGGAGCCTCTTCTGGTTCTCCAAACAGAACAAACCCAACTCTCTCAGCCTTTCTTCACAGAAGAGGTGCTCTGGCCCTCTCTGATCGTCTTTCTGTCCTTCTTTGGACTGGCTTGAAAAGGTATGAGCTTTCTTATGCTGGGGGCCCCAGATCTGGATGTAGAACCCCATGAAAACATGATCTGGTGGACATACTTTTTTGATGCAGACCGGGGTGTGATTAGCTTTTTGAGACTGGTTCATATTCAGTTTTTCATCCAGGAAGTAATTGAGTTGGATAGGAATAATAAAATGATACATACTTATTTATCTGACTGACAGTGACAAGTAGCACTTAACCTGTACATGTGCTGTAAGTGTCTTCCAAAAAACCACATTTTCAGGACTTGGTTAACATGAATGTAGCTTTTTGTACTTTGTCAATCCCTCTCTCTTCTATTACTCTTCACATATTAAAATCCACGTCAAACAACAGAATGTTATGTTTGGGTCCATTTGAGGAAACGGTTGTAATGAATATTGATGTCTTCATGCACTTCACATAAAAATGGAATTTTAAAAGCATTCAGAGAAGTTAAAAGGGCACATTTAACTGACTTATAGTGAGAATTGTGGTCCTAAATGTGAGTATTGCACAAAGTCCCCTAGGAAGTAAACTGAAGTGTAGTGGCATGTGTGTGCCAGTGATTTCTGTTCATACAAGCACTTGTAAATTTTGAATTCAACCACTGGTGATGTATGCTATTAACTTGCTATGAGTCTGCAGATACATATGTACTAACTTCTCAAATAACAGATGGCAGTTACCACTGCCTTAATTAGATGAAAATGCTACAAATCACATTCACACTTGAGAATGTGTCTGTGCTATCTATTGTGCTAATAAAAATAATTGACTTAAGTGAGTTAAATTCATTCAAAATATCCATAGGTGTATGGGTATAAGCAAAAGTCCAAGCAACAGAACATTTACGTATTGCTCAAAGTACTACACAGAGAACAAAGACCAATTTATCAAAGAAATTCCTCTTTCAAAATAGGCTGTCAGGTTTCTCAAGTGCTTCAGGAAAGCACCCTTCAATCAATAACCTTGAATGAGGATTTCAGAGCATTTTACATCACCTCTGCCAAAAAGGTTTGACATTGCAGTTTACCATAGGAATACTTTTATTGTTGTTGTTGTTGTTGCCGTTGGGCATTTTGTTTGGTTTTGGTTTTGTCTGGGGTTTTCTTGTTTGCTTATTTGTTGGGTTTGTATGGTTTTGGTTTTTTTGTCCACTCCTGTTCTCATGTTTACTTTATTCCTATGGCAGAATCCTGAACATGGCTTTTTCAAATACATCCATAACCAAATGAAAACAAAGGCTACTTTGATACTACATGGGGGGGGGGGGGGGGGGGGGGGGGGGGGGGGGGGGGGGGGGGGACGACACAGGTAACAGACAATGCAGAGAAGACAGAGTTACTGAATGCCTTCTTTGCATCAGTCTTCACTGACAATACCAGCCCTCAGGCATCTCTGATCCAGGAGATCAGGGTAAAGGAATCCTCCCTTGGCCAAGGAGGATTGTGTTGGAGAACACCTAGGCAAATTCGACATGCACAAGTCCATATGCTCTGTCAGGATGCATCCATGAGTGCCAAGAGAGCTGATGGAAACCATAGAATCTGCTCATGATCACCTTTGAAAGGTCAGGGCAATCAGGAAAGGTGCCTGAGGATGGGAAGAAAGCAAGTATCATCCCAATCTGCAAAAAGGGTAAGAAGGAGGACTAAGGGAACTACTGGCCAGTCAGCCTTACCTCAGTCCCTGGGAAAGATAGAGCTACTCCTTCTGGAAGCCATCTCTAGTCACATGTATGACAAGAAGGTGATCAGGAATAGTCATCATGGATTCACTAAAGGTAAATCATGCTTGATCAACCTGATTGCCTCCTACAATGAAATAACTACCTGGATGGACGAGGAGAGAGCAGTGAATATTTTCTAACTCAACTTCAGCAAGTCTTTCAGGACTGTCTCTCACAACATCCTCAAAGGCAAACTCAGGAAGTGTGGACTGGATGAGTGGACTGTAATAGGAAACTTGCAAGCTCAATCCTTGAGTCACAGATAGTTTATTTTTTAGTTTCTTTTTTTTTTTTCTTTTTTAAAAAAAAAAAAACAAAACATTTATATTTCACTGGTTGTCTTAAGACAATTATGTCCACTTGAAATGAAACAGAAGTGACCTCTCGGTCACTGCCTGGAAAATATGATTCATAGTGAGAGGAACCCCTCTACTGGTGGAAGTACAGAACACCAAACATGTAAGTACTGTTTAGCAAAATAGAGTTATCCCAGGCTGGTCTCAGTCATGGGAGAGAGACGGCACTTTCAGGGAGCAATTCATCTCCCTTTGAAGAAAACATCTAACAAAAATAAGTTTTCATGTCCTCTTATTCACACTGACTATAGATAAAATAGATGTTTACAGCCTAGAGTCTAAAGCAAGTATGAAAAGTACAATCTAAAAGGTCTATTGTTACACAAAAAGCTCACATCTCACCCCCTAACCTGTCTGCAAAAGGAGCACTTAGCGTGGTATAGCATAGTTGGCTGATATTGAATTTCAAGTATGTCATTGATATTCATTAGTTTCTATCAAGAAGGTTACGAAATGGATTCGTGTGGATATATTGAATAGATTTTATTTTGATCATGAACTTCTACATATTTACATTGAAAAATCAATGTAAATTTTAAGGCCACCATGGTTGCTGTTGCTTCTAAGAATTTGAACATGTGATTCCCATGCTGCCACACTTCTCAATTTGACAGTTTCTTCCTTTTTTGCTAAGGTATTTTGTCATGCATTTGTGCCTCTGGGTGAATTCTTAAAATAGTAAATAGGAATTTTGCTCTTTTAGTCACTTAGCTTTACCAAATTCCTTTTCATCTTTTCTCCTGTTTCCCCCCATCTCTGTCTTCCTCTATTTATTTAATTTACATGAATGTAAGTATGATTGCAGAACATTCTTTAACAAGGATGCCTTTCTTGTTTTAGATTTGAAGACTTGACCTTGTGTTTCCTGTTAAGTCCTATACACAAATGGCCATGTTGCATGCTTAGTTCCTAGGAGAATAAAGCTCTACAGAACTGCCAAGACTGTGCCATTTTGAGGTAAGTATGGATATTGTGAGAGGTTAACTGAAAAACACCAATAATTTTAACAAATTCCAGAGCCTAAAGACAGAAACTATTGAATGTTACAAAACCACGCTTCTCCTCAAAATTGCTGAAGTAGCATTTCTTTCTTGAGTTACAAAGGTATTATATAATAAAAAGGCAAAAGGTATTTTGAAAATTAAGGAAAATTATGTTTCTGGTTTTGGTTTAAATGATAATTTGCCTGTTTGCAACTGTCTGTATACTTTCATCAAGAGGCAAAGCAAATGCTCTTTTGCTCTGAAAGAGCATGATAGAGAAAGTAACCACCTGGAAAATTAGAAAGTGTAAGAACACGTGAACTAACGTGATGTAAAAAAATTTGGGGTCAAATAAGCTGTATTCCCATAAACATGGCCAAGACCAAGTTGCCCTAAAAATAACTGAAAGGGCTGTAGGGTAAAATTTTCCAAAGTATTCACATAATTTAGAGTGCCAATCCTGTTTCCAAGTTAATGTTTCCTTAGAAAGAATACTATCTTTTAAAAGGAAATTATTTTTTTCTCTTACTCACCTACAAATGTTATAGAAATAGAATTTACCATTCTAAATCTGAAGAGTCAGTTTGATAATTTCTCCTCATTGTCTAAGCGCTTGTAATGCAAAGACTTTGCCCCAGAACTCCATATCCCAAAAAGAAAGATCGATGTATTCCTCATACCAGTTTTTTCTACTACATTTCATTACAAGAAGGTACTAATGAATGTAATCACAAAACAGTCACACACTGGTATATAAGGAAAAAGAATTGAGAAAGAAATTAAAACCAGGTTAATAAAACAGAACTCTAAAGCTGACATGATAGAACACTAAAAGTAACCAATTTGAGTAACAAGATGACTCAAAACCTCTTTAATAAAACAGATATAAGGAGATGAAACAATATAAGGTTATTATTACAAAACACAGTGTTCAGTGAGATGTTTTTATAAATAAATTCTTCTTACCTGTTATAGTTGCTTTGTTAATAGATGCTTGATTACACATTGGTGATCGTCTATTGAAAAGAAAATAAAAAAGGTCTAAGCCTGATAAACTCACAGATGACTAAATCCTTGAATAATGTAATAGAAAATACATTACCTTGGAAAATTATTTTGGAATGGACTACACTGGCATTGCCAAAGTTCATTTACAGCAGATATTTCTTTCTGGTGTAGAAGAGAAGTCCTAACTGACCTCCCTGAAACCTCTCTGCAGACTGGGGACTCCAAGACAGGAATATTTTAGGAACTTAGAAGTTTATTAAAAGCCTGCCTAATCATACATAAAGCTTATACCTAGTTTAAAATTTATATACATATTTAGCATTATTCTAACAACTCTTGCACTTCTCATGTTCTTCGACTTGAAACGTTTACTTTTTTTTTACTCTATTATTTTTCATGTACATTTCACACATTATTTTGCATTTACCTTTCACAATAAGCTTTCAGGAAAACAGTTCAGTGGGCTGTTTTGCCCACTGAAGAATGCTATAAGATACTGGACTGACCCAGATGCAGTGAGTTATGGATGATTGAAAGCAGGGAACACGTAAGATCTGCATATTCCAATGAAGAGACATGGAAATATCTTTTAGTAGCATTGCATATGCGATGGTAGGCCACTGTCTTTGGAATACTAACGATTTCTAAGCTCTAGAGATGCACATTATGGGTGAGGGAAATGACTGCATTACAAAATTTGCCCATGTAGATAACATTAGCGTTCACTGTGACACTGTAACACAATTGGAGAAAGATCATATTTATAATGTCTCATTTATAATTATGAACTACTCTGCATGAGTGGGATGTCACTATCTTGGATGAGTTAGGCAGAGTTCTAGGTTCAGATCACACAAGTAGCTCTCACTGACTGCAGCTGTTTGCTCACTCGGGATCATTTGCAAGACTCAGATTGTGCCTGAATCATCTTTGGATGATCTTTGATATATGACCAACTTACTGAAAATCATATAAGTTGCACAAAACTACCCCAAGTTTATGTGAGGACAGCAATGCAACATCAATCAGAAGGCAAGGGGCTGTTTTCTCAGCTATCAAGAATAACATCCTCAAGGGATTAATAAGCTAATTACTCATGCATGTTTTATACAGGTTCAGTGCCACAGGCTGAAATCTGTAACATCTAATCGTCATTTTTAGTTTACATTAAAAAGTATCACTGCAAAAATTTCAGTGGCCAAAAAATGACACTCACTTGTTGGGTGCCCGATCTTGTAAATTGGTTAATGCAGCAAAGTTATTCCGTACAGTACGCAGGCTGGCCAGCACCTGGAACACATAAAGTGGTTTCAGTATAAATGTCTGCGCAAGTGAGACTGATTTATCTCTCCTCCACTGTGCTGAAAAAAGAAAAAGAAAGGGCATTGCAAAATAATTGTAAAAGGTTTCCAGGGTTGGTTAGTCTGCAGCCTTTGATCTTTATTCAACAATAACATGTCTGTAATAGGAGGGCATAGTTTATTTCTTTTTTTTTCCCACATAAAAAACTCATTATTTGTTTAAATGCAAGCTTACTTGAGGAGGAGGAAAGTTTTTCACAGAATACTACTTATTTCCTTAAAATTACCATAAAAGTATTTGAGTTTGGATAATATTAGCCCTTTCAAGCCTAATACCTCCTACATAAGAAATAATTACAGAATCTTCCATTTGCAGTTCAGTCCCCACAAACTCCAAAGGACAAAAGGAATAAGATTTTCTAGACTGCCAAGAAAAGTAAGTGCATCTCCTTTAAGATACATAATTGATTTGGGGACTTAGTGCAGAAGATCAGAAAAAGAGGAGGTATCACCTCAGATGGGGGAAAATGTCTGCAGGTTCTTACAAATTTTACACATTGGGAAAAGAAAAACTACTTCCTTTCTGGACTTAATTTCATGCAAGACATCATATATAGTAGATGCAGAAGAGGAGTGTCTTGTTATAAGTAGCACAGACATTCTCTTCTGAAGGCATCTGGATAAATGCAATAAGTTTTGTACCACATAAGCATAATAAGATGAACCTCTCTGACAAGGAAGAGCTAGTTCAGTTGACGTCAGATAGGAACCATGAGTTCTTTGGAACCAGACTGGAACTGGGAGGAAGCAGACACACTAATCACTGGTGTGTCTGCTGAAGTTATCCTTCATTTTTTCCCAGCCCAAACTGGGCTGGTTTTCTAGTGATCTCAGCAGAGGCATAATGAAAGCAGGAATGGGAATTTGGGTTTTAGAGGTCTGATTTGAGGAGGACACAACCCTCTTTTCATAGCACCTTAAATTTATACAGGGGATAGGAAGGGGATGGGAGACTGAAAAGAATAAACTAATGAAAACTTGTAACAGAAAATATTCAGAAGTTAATAATAACTGGCATTGTTCAAGCTATTGTAAGTAATTACCAAATGAGATAGATAATAAAAATATATTTGTCTAACTAGACAGCATTAATTTAATTACATTTTTCTTTCCAAAGATCAGGAGGCACACTTACATATTTTACATTCAGCAAAGAATAAAAATAATAAAATATAATTTAAAAAAATCTGCTATCAGATTTGCATGCCCAGGGAACAGTGACACCAAAAAATACTGTATTTAGATGTTTCATGTAGACAGATGGAAATCAGGCATGAACTGAGCAGCTGAAAGATGATCTTGGAGTTCAGAAATCCAAAAATGAATACTTCAAATACAGTGAAAAACTGCTGAAGCATGAAAATATTGTAAAAGGAAAGTATGAGTTGAAGGTGGAAGGAAAAGGAAAGCATAAACAGAAAAGAAGTTTGGCCTATTAAGATAAGATTCACATTTTAATGACGGAAGTCCATTTTTACTTCTCTTTTGTCAATCTGCCTGGGTTCAGTTTACATGTGTCAGGATGCTGAGATGGTTTGCGTGTCCTAGTATTTTCAGAGAAAGGTATCTATGTGGCTTCCAGAGCTGTTCCAGGGCATGAAAAAAACCCCGTAGTCAGTTTTCCTGGTTTCAAGCTCCTACTCAATAAACCCTGTTACACTCAAATTGGCTGCATATGCAGGTGCACTGAGAATTGGAAGCCCATAATTAAGGTAATGGAGAGACTCCTCAGAGAGTGACCTCAGGTCACTCATGCTTGTCAGATCTGCCTGTTCTGAGTGGCAATGAATGGCTCTGAGCCTGCTGCACAGAGCAGTTTCAGACAGGTTAGTAGGCTAGATACGCTGTCATGTGAAAACATGAAGACAGCCGAGGTATGTTTTGGATCTGAAATAACAGGACATTAAACAGCTGAGATGCTGAGGAAAGAAGTGTGCAGAGCTGCAAGGTTGCTCAAGGCCAGTTATGAGAGGAGGCTAATGAGGCTTGCTGGACCCATGCTTGAGTCCCAGATAGGCTGCAAGGGTGTTTCTCTATGTGCTCACCACTATGCACATAACCAGAATTTTCTGGTGTCTGAAATAATATGAATCTGTCTTTTTCAGAAAGCAGAGTCTTGACTGTTGTTTTGTATGTCCTCTTTATTCTTCAGGTCCAGGGATGAAACGTCCAGCACCTGCCCACCATCCTAGATGCTTTGGCATTAATGGAGCACAAGTCTTACAAGGAAAGGCTGAGGGAGCTGGGGTTGTTTGGAGAAAAGGAGGCTGAGGGGGACTTCATCACTCTCTGCAACTATCTGAAAGGAGTCAGGTGCAGGTCAGTCTTTTCTCCCAGGTCACAAGTGATAGAACAAGATCAGAGACTCACAAAATTAATTAGGTTGGAAAAGACCTCTGAGATCACCGAGTATAACCTTTGACTGATCACCACTTTGTCAACTAGATCATGGAACTAAATGCCATGTCCAGTCTTTTCTTAAACACCTGCAAGGACAGTGACTGCACCACTTCCCTGAGCAGTCCATTCCAATGTCTAATCACCCTCTGAAGAAAATCTTCCGAATGTCCAACCTAAGCCTCCCCTGGTGCAGCCTAAGACTGTGTCCTGTCATCCATCACTAGTACAGAGGGAGAAGAGGCCAACACCCCCAGCCACAAGCTCCTTTCACGTAGTTGTAGAGATTGATGAGGTCACCCCTGAGCCTCCTCTTCTCCAGCATAAATAACCCAGCTCCCTCAACCTCTCCTCACAGGACTTGTGCTCCAGACCCTTCACCAGCTCTCTTGCCCTTCTCTGGACCTCCTCCTTCCGGTATTGAATGGTCCAGAACTGGACACAGTACTCAAGGTGTGGCCTCACCAGTTCCAGTACAGGGGGAAAATCAGGATGCCACTGGCTTTCTTGGCTACCTGGGCACACTACTGGCTCATGTTTACCAGCACCCCCAGGTCCTTTTTTGTTTTACTTTCCAGCCTTTCTGCCCCCAGCTTGCAGTGCTGCCTGGGGTTGTTGTGAACCAAGTGTAGAACCCGGCACTTGGCCTTGCTGAATTTCATCCCTTTGGCCTCAGTCCACTGTTCCAGCTTGTCCAGATCCCTCTGCAGAGTCTTCCTGCCCTCCAGCAGATGAACACTCCCACCCAAATTGGTGTCATCTAGGGGTAGACTTGATCCCTTTGCCCAAATCATCAGTAAGATATTGAATAGAACTGGGCCCAACACTGATCCCTGGGGGACACCACTAGTGACCAGCTGCAAACTGGATGTAACTCCATTCACCATCACTCTCTGGGCCCAGCCACCCAAACAGTCCTTAACCCAGGGAAGAGTGCACCTGTCCAAGCCATGTGCTGCCAGCTTTTCCAGGAGAATGCTGCTGGGTGTCAAAGGCTTTGCTGAAATCCAGGTAGACAACATCCACAGCCTTTCCCTCCATCCACTAGGTGGGTCACTTGCTCATCAAAGGAGATCAAGTTGGTCAGGCAGGACCTGCCTTTCCTAAACCCTTCCAGCTGGGTCTGATCTCCTAGTTTTCCTGTACATGCCACGTGATGGCACTCAATGATCTATTCCATAACCTTGCCAGATACCAAGGTCAGGATGACAAGCCGGTAGTTCCCTGGATCCTCCTTCCAACCTTCTTTTGGATGGCCATCACACTGATCAGCCTCCACTCATCTGGGACCTCCCTGGTCAGCCAGGACTGATGATAAATGATGGAGAGGGGCTTGACAAGCTGTTCTGACTGCTCCCTCATCACTATGATGGATCCCATTTGATCCCACTTGTGAGTGTATAAGTGGCACAGCAGGTCACTAACTGTTTCTTCCTGGATTACTGGGGGTCTACTGTGCTCCCTGTCCCTGTCCACCTGCTCAGGGGGCTGGTTGCCCTGAGGATCACTTGAAGGTGATACCATGCCCTGAGGATACCATTGAAGAATGAGGCAAAGGTGTCACTTAAGTACCTCACCTTTGGTGATGATATTCCCCACCACATACTAGAGGTTTTCCTTGACCCTCCTTTTGTTATTGATGAAAGCACTTTTATTATCCTTTGCAGAAGTGGCCAGCTTTTGCCTTTCTAATTTTCTTTCTAGACAAGCTAATGACATCCTTCAGTACTTCCTGAGCTGCCTGTCCGTTTTTCCAAAGATGAGACATCTTCTTTTTTTCCTTGAGTTCCTGCAAAATCTCCCTGCTCAGACAAGGCCAATCATCTTCCTGACGACTTGTCTTTTGGGAAAACGGGCAGTCTGCTTCTGTGCCTTTAAGGATTATTTCTTAAAGTATGTCCAATCTTCCTGGGCCCCTTTGTTTTTAAGGGCTGATTCTGAAGGAACTCTGTGAACCAGTGTCCAGGGTAGAGGTTTTGTTGACATCCCTCCTTTATTCACTGAAAACTCTATTATATTGTGGTCACTGTACCCTCTGACCACCCCATCTCCCACTAGCCCTTCTCTGTAAACAGCAAGTCTAGCAAGGCATCACCCTTGGTAGGCTCACTTACCAGCTGCAACAAGAATTTATCTTCCACACACTCCAGGAACCTCCTAGACTGCCTCTTTTATGCGTGTTGAGTTCCCAGCAGACAGGTTGAAGTCTCCCATGACTGGGATGAAACAGCTTCAAGTTCCATCAAAGGAAGTTTAGATTGGATATTATGAAAAATTTATTCACTGAAAGGTGGATAACTGAATGGTCTCCATTGGAACAGGCTGCCCAGGGAAGTGGTGGAATCACCATCCTTGGAAACATTCAAAAAACATGTAGATGTGGTGCTAGGGGACATGGCTTAGTGGTGGACATGGTTTTAGGTTCATGGTTGGACTTGATGATCTTGGACATCCTTTCCTACACAAACAATTCTATGATTCTATGATTATAAAAGCATATACTTTGACAGTTTCTGCAAGTGCAAGCCATACTCACATACATTGCAATCAATGTATAAGTGAAAATAAAAAGGCTGGTCATTGGCTACAATAGATGTAAACAACTTGATTTCTTGTATAACGGTATTAATAAGTGTATTATATTAGAAGTGCATAAAATAATATTTCAATTTTCCACTATCATTTTCTTTAAGTGACAGTTTAATCTGCCCACAGAGGTTCTACTTGTGATTAGTATTTCTAGAGTTAGATTTGTGAGCATAAAAGCAATCCATCATATGCAAACTGCTTTAGGCTTAATCTCCAAGTAAATACTAATGTTTTCAAAGTCAAGTTATATATAAATAGTTGCAAACGGATTTTAAATATTGAACTTTTTTTTTGGTAATTAAAAACCTACAGAGTTTTCCTTAAGTTTCAAATCCCTCAAATTATTTTGTAAAGTAAAATTCTATGAATAATTAAATTACAGCAGTTGCTGTATATTACAATATAGGAAATGCAACTGATAATATCCTTGTGATAGATTTTTTTTTTTAATTTTAGCTTAAAAAATTCCCTTCTAGTAAATATAGTAAATTATGACATCCTGGGACCAGCTTCTATGTGAGGGACACAGTATGCCACCCTGCCTCCATATAAAAAATGCAGCTGCACTACCATTGGGATTTGCTGAATAGAAACTGAAATGCTAAACTAGGTTTACTACCACCAGGTGGCTCATGATCAAATGAAATAAGCTTCCTGATCAAGTGAAGGAAATACAGATGGTTTGAAATAACTCAAACGTGCTCCTCACACTGTGATGCACACAAAAAATGTATTTACATGTTAAAATATTGCTTTAGGAAGACATTAAAATGGTAGTTTGTATGTGTGGACATTGTACTGGGAGATGTCATCCAATTTCTGAAATCCTGAGTGAGGTCCTAACACTGCTAATGTAACTCAGAGGGATGGGCTCAGTGCTTCACTGTGGACAAAGTCCATCAGCAGGCCCCACTTGGAGATGAGATTTTGCATATTCTATAATTTTTAGACAAGGGTTATGTCCTAAGAATCTAATCAGATGTCACTTTCCCTCTATTAGGCACACTCTCTCAACTGCATCTCAGTTTCTCCTGTGTCAGGGAATGTGACACAATCATTCACCCTGTGAGTGCTTTTCTCCTGTTCCACACAAATAAAACCAGGTTGACTTAAACGACTGCTAACAGGGGTTTGCATTGAAAAAGCTCTCAATTAATCAGTTAAAGTACCTTGGTGCAAGTAGCCATAGCATTCAACTGCTTTTGCTCTATTTGCTGAAGTCCATCCATTAATGTGAACAAGAATACAAAACTGCCCTTAAAAAAAGGGTGTTTTTTCCCAAGAAAAGGATATCCATAAATGGAGTGTACTATTTGCTGTTTTCTAGTGAAACTAGAACCTAGTAATTTTTTTTGTAAAAAAAATCAGATCACGATGAACAGGAACAATAGTAAATATTACTGGTTTGCTTGAGCATCAAAAAATTTATATATTCTTCTGTACTTAAGAGTTAGGATTTCTGTTTCCTGAGGAAATAAAACCAGAAGTGTGTTGACTTTTTTTTTCTGTAATTTCTTCTATTCCATTATTGTTGAAGTATATTTAATATTTGAGAGGCTTCAGAGTATTTTTATAAAATGCACTTGCTTATCTTTTCTCTGCTAATAAAAGATGGTGGTATTATTCATATTAAGAACTTGCTTCCAGTTTTATAAACACTGTATCTGTTTACAATATAATTAAATATCTAATAAACTATTACATAAATATTCTTTTAACAGCTTATCATTAGACCAGAGCAACCTCCATACTGAGACTAACGTTGCACACTTCTTATCTGAGACTGCTGTGTGACTCAACTTTTCCCATTCACCTTCAATCAATATGACTTTGTAATTACACTGAATTGACTTTCATTCCTATCTATTTCAGAGTAAAACCTATCATTATGAATTCAAGGAATATTAACTTTTCATACATGATAAGACAGCTCTATTGTGAAAAATTGTGAAATCTTTATCTGAATTGTAAAGAATTTTGAGATGATACTTTATAAAACAGAATGTGAATAGAAAAACCAAACACATGGTTTTGCAAAGGAACGTAAGTATTCTGAGTAAAACTTCTCATATCTAGAAATCACATATTTAATGCATAAAATTTGTTCAAATGAAGAAATTGTAATTATAAAAAGTAATACAATAACGGAAAGCAGAGATCTGTCTTCATTACGACTGCCTGTTACAGTATTTGAAAAGAGATCAAAGCTGTTTATTGTGCTGTTGTACTTCAACTTTTCAGATAATCAAAAACTATTAAGAAAGAGAGGTGCAGATAACGAGAGTAAGAAGTTTATGACTTTCTGTTTAGACATTTTTTCTCATTTCAAGCAAACATATCTTATACAATAATAGTGATAAAAAACAACTAGTTTGGCCATTTAGTCTTTAAATTACAAGATCATGTGAGAAATATGGCAAAATTGTTCCTACCTGAGCAAACGGTGTCACAATCAAGTCATCTCCATGTCTGAAAAAATGAGCAGAGTTGTGAGTTAGGTATTACCAAAAATTTATCTTGCTGCTTTAACAGGAAGAAAACCAGCTCTTAAAATGCACTGTCAGTAACTCCAGCTTTATTCTTCTGCAATTACACAGTACTATTGCTTTACACATTCTATGAAAAGCAAATGTGAACTTAGTTATTGCCCAGCTGCCTGACATGTCTATGGGATGGCTGACAGACCAGCCAGTTTCTACACTGAAGGTTGGGCAGGTGACTGACCACCCAGGACCATTCTTGAGAGATGGAGGTGAAAGTTCCAAAAATTACTCCACTTACCAGCAGGGCTTGTGAGCACTGGATGGGTGACTAACAGCAGATGGCTGGGCAGTGCATCGCAGATGAATAAAAACCTAGTAAAACTTTCAAACTGATTCAGACTTCTGTAGCTATAGGGGGTGTGACCAAGTGTGTGCTGTTGCTGTGGCAACCTCACCTATACCAGGGGTGACGTCTGGGCAAGGTGCCAGGATGACGCACTGTAGGGAAAAAGGGAGAAAGAGAAAGCGGGGTTCCTTTTCTTCAGCACCAAAACCTGCCACTTGAAATGGTTTCAAAAAGATATGGACTTCTAAATACAACTAGACTGAAGGGCTTAAGAGTAGCATCTGTAGCATTGAGGATATAGAGTCACAACACGGGGACAGGGAAAACTTGCAGGTTTCAGTCATGTATATGACAGGGTATATGACAGGAATTGAGGTAAAAATAAATTTTCCAAAGACAAAAATCCAATATGACTCTGGTTTTAATTTTCCTTTACTTTTCTGTGGTGAATTTATCATGATAAATTATAAGTTGCAGCTTCCAGCAGAAACTACCATTGCTTAGGTGCCATTTTAATATTATTTAAGTTTAAGCATAAAATATGAGTATTTAACAATGGATTTCAAGTCCTTGAAAAGCTAATTAAAAAAAGGCTGATAAAATGAGAAATATGATTTGTGTTTGAGATGCCACATCATTCTTATAATTTATATACTGACCACAAGACAAAAATAGTTTGCAAGTATTGCAAAAACCCAATAAAAACCAGTATGTGCAATCTGTACCATTGCATAATCAGTCTGTAAGAACAAAACTTCCCAAAATTAAAATTTATCAGAATACTTAATATCTGTGTAACCATTTTTATTTACATCTCTTTTATTCCTTTTGTAATACAGGAATGGATTTTTATGGACCCTGTGGAAGAAGTCTGCAGTTTTAACAGTCTTTGCAGGAGTGGTTAGAATTGGGTGTTGCTTCAGGTGAAACCACAGTCCCAGACTGGCTGGAAAGCATCTAAGCCAAAACTGAAACATGTCACCATGGGAGGAATGCTCAGTGGCTTTAATAACTCAATGAAGCCAAATCCAGTAGGGTATTTTAGACAACATGAATCAACCCAGGGCATTAACAGGGGAATTAATGAGCAGCTGCATTAATACCTCTTTATGTTTTCATTGTGTCATGAAAACATCAGCAAATGTCCTAGACTGTCATTTTCGATTAGGATTGCTTAATGAATTACACAAAGGTTTTAGCAGAATATAAGCCAAATTCCTCTCTTCTTTTTCTCTCCTGTTCTCCACTGACTATACTACCTCACTTCCAGCAAAATTAAACTCTTTGTCTTCAAGTTCTTTGAAATGGCATTATCTGATATGTGACACGTGGCTTAGTTGTTTCTCAGTAAAGTCTGTTAATTTCTTAACTTTTATAAAGAATATTTTTACTCTTTGCATATAGCCACTCCATTTTCGCTTCTGTGAGGCACAGCTCAAAACACAAACCCAATTTTTACTGATCTAGTCTATTTCCCACATTTGGAAATTATAAAGGGGTAGCATTCTGAAGATGAAAGTGTTTACAGGTAGCAGCAGCACTGGACAAAGAACAAAAATATTGAAGGTTTTCTACCTGTAAATAAGCCAGATAGTGTAGAGATAGTTCTTTCTAGCATCTGTCAATGGCAAACACTCTTCTGAATGTCTAATACATGACACAAATACACAGACTACTCATTCATGCCTTAACGTCCTGCTACAATAGAGTTATTAAGTGTCAAAGTGCAGATTGGCAAAAAATAGGAAAATAAGATTGTCCTCCTTCTCAGTAACTCTGGTGGACTTCCTTATTAGCAATGGCATTTTCTTGTTTTTCATTTCTTGCCATTCAGTGTCCCTGTTTGCCAGCCCTTAAACTCTGAGGCACTTACAAAAGGCAACATGTACATGTTCCTGAGCTTTCTGCCCTGGAGGTTTTTGTTTTATTTTACATAACATGGCATGATCCCACTCCTCTCATTTTAAAAATTCATTCTACTTGAGCTCTTTCTGCATTTCGTTGGACAACACTGGATATCATACTGTAGCATCTTTTTTTTTAGAAGAGGCATTATTAAGTAACAATTTAACATACTGAAATCAAGCCAGAATTTAATTTTCACTTTTCAAATGCCCCTTGAGTCAAAAGCAACAATTCCAGAAATTATCATTATTTTTGATAAAAGTATGATACTGGAATTACAGATACCCACAGCTCTCACCAAATAGTGCACACACCAGACCCCCCTGAATTGAAAAGCAATTGTATAATGTGGTAATTTTTAATCTACATTGGGTTAGAAAATCTGGACAAAGTGAGTATTCAAAAATGGGGTAGACATGTCTAAAGAAGCTGTTACTTCTCTACAGAAGAGCAAGAATGTATGATTCAAAATGCCACTGATCCGCAGTGTACTGCAGTGTAGTAAACACTATAATGTATGATTATCCTCATACAGATGGTATGAAGCTGATAGGGGATTCTTTCTGGATTCTGGGCCTGACAATGCCACACATCTATATACACCAGCAGCAAGAGGAAGTGTAAATCCTGCAATATGTCACAAGCTTCTAAATATAAACAGCGATGTTAGCCTTTAAGGTTATAAGAAATTGTTCACACCAGTTGGACTCTGTTAACTAGAATGCCTGGCATACTTGTTCACATCTTCATTTTTCAAAGGAAAGACAGATTTGAAAGCAGAATATTGTTCACATAGCCCCAAAAGTTAAAATGCTTGATTCCCCACTACCAAAGAACACTGATAAAGCATACAACAGTCCATATGAGGTGAATCACTGTTACATAAAACACTGGCCAAACTTGCATTAGCAGACCAAAGATTCTATGCCACATTGCATGTTATTTACCACAGTGAAGTAATGAAGCCCAGCCTTCTGCACAGTTTCTGTCCTTTGCTTTCTAACGTTTCCTATATGACATACTAGAACTCACCTCATATAACCTATGCTGTTCCCCACCGTGGAGAAGAGATGAAAATACTATACTAAGTTAGAAGTTAGTTGAACATGTACAGCTGACTGTTGCCAAATACAAAGTACAAAAATTCTCCTTCCTTTCCTCAAGGCTGGCATCAATTTGTCTCTTCTATCCCAATTCTAGAACAGTAATCAACTTTGCCCTCACTAATAAGGAAGTTCCAGATGCATGCACGGACAGAGAGAGAAGCAGGTAGGAAGATCAACACAAAGGTAGACAGGGTGACCACATAACTTTTATTTTGTAATTAAGCTGGGATAATTTCATGTAAGATCTAATAAGAGTAGTAACCAGAGAGAAATTCTGCAGACCTGTCAGGATACAGTTAAGAAAGAAAGAGTGTTTTTTTTAATGTGGTCAGAAAAAACTCAAGATACCCATGAAGGAGAAGTGAGTCCCAGACACTACAGACCACAAGGAGTGTGAGTCTGCACTTGCCAGTGTGGAGCTTCATTAAGAAAGATCCTCAGGGTTTGCCTTTGTAAAGGCTATTAGTAAACATAGATTAAGAGACTTTCTGCATAAATGTAAAGAATACCAGCTGAGTGATCTTGAGGACAAATATTGAATTTGGGAGATAAACAAGATAAGAGTTCTGTCTCATTTAAATGGTGGGGGGGGGGGCAGTGCACCAGTTTGACACATAAAGTTCTCATGAACAAAATAAAGTTACTATAAATTCCTGGTTAATCTTGATAGAAATTTTACAGCATAAATTGTAATACTAGTAGAAAGAATCTTGATGCTTTGTACAGTTTAAAGTATGATCTTACTGGTTTGCCATAGTCCTCCATTTGAATGAAAAACTCACTTATCTCCCCAGGATAAATAATGGCTGAGGATGCCAGGCGGACTTTAAATCCAGCTGGCACCCTCTATGTTGGATCCTCTGGCTACAGACTTGGGACATAGACTACTTGAGAGAATAAAGCTGCCTACTGAGTTTGAAATGCCCAAGGGGATGGTGGCTGTTTGGAATCCTTGCATTATGCTCTGCACCAAGAACTGTGAGAGCAAGTTCATGTCACAAGAATTTATTCCATTTTTACAGAATTGTATTTGGGCATTTTTAATTTTATTTTTTTTTTATAGATGAAGCCAAATACACACACACAAAACATGAACTAGCTATGCTGAAATATTCACATTACTTAGATTCAGATTTTAGCAGCAATGAAAGCTGATTCTAGATTGCACCCTGATAGAGCAGTGGGGAAACATCATGTAATGGTACTAGTCATCAGAAGCCATGCTTTAAGGACAGTGAGCAGGAGGGGTTGCTGGCTGCTCCATGCAGCTTGAACTTCATTATAGTCTGCATTTGGAGAATCCAAATGGGCTGGATTTGTGGAATCAGAAATCAGAGTGTTTCAAGTCAGCATACTCTACAGGAATAATGCTGAACTCATGTCATTTCTATCTTTAAAGACTTCAAAAACAATTTTCTAGCTCTAATATGAGATAGCCTAGGCCTGGCTCCAAAAGCCAAGGCTGGATGGGCATAAGTGGCAGCTCTCAATATTGTGCCCACATTATGAGATGTGGTGGAAACTGGGTTACAGCTTTTCCCAGAAAGCCAGTGGCTTTTTAGTGAATTGTATTTCTTTGAAAGGCTAAGCTCTATTTGGGGGATGATCAGGCATTTAAGGCAGGGGCTAGAGACTACACCACCGTAGGAAGGCTGGGATTTATGGATGACAGAGCAAGCAATTAAAATTGTTGTTGGAACCATGAACTAAAGAGAAGGGGGTTGTTTTTCCCAGACCATTTCTTTATTTCTGGGAACAAGTCTCTTACAGGATTGTTACCAAGAGCTGCTTGAAACCACTTGTTCTTTCTCATAGTATACAGAAATTAGACCCTGAATGAAGCAGACTCTCATCAACTACCATCCGAGTGTTCCGGAACACCACAATTTTCTATAACACTGTGCAGTTATGTCCTCCTGACACTTCTGTCTAATTCAACAGCACAGCTTGCCCTAATTAGTAAAAAGTATTGCTGTAATATTGGGAGTTCGATATACTAAATTTAATTGAGCTTAACCAGATGGAAGAGGACTGACTCAGAAAAGCCACAGTCCCTGAGAAGACCATTATTGGAGCCAAGAGAAAGCTGGTTATAGCGGTTCTCCTTGGACTAACTACCTAAGAAAGTTAGACTTAGAAAGACATACCAAAGAGAAAAAACATTTCTCCACTATAAATCTCACTAGCAAAAACTTCAGATGTAAGTATTTCCAAAGACCCTGATTAACTTCACAGGGAGCACAAATCAAATTACTCCACTAAGACATGTTGATGAAGAAAACAATACTTGGCTACCTTATGATCAGAGATCCAAAAGACAACTCAAAACAAATGTGGGTTGTTACATATGCCTAATACCAACCAAGATATGCTAGGTACTAACATACCTGCAGCTTTCTAGATACAATTATATTTTATACAAGAAAGTAATTTAATGTTTCATGTCACCTTTTTAGTGAAGAAGCCTTTGAATACTTGGAAACTGCTCCATTGAAGTCATCAGCGTTAGGTTACCCAAACTGCAATCTTCAAGCTGAACTGAATTAGCACCCTAGGTGAGAAGCTCTCTCAAGACTTGGAAAAAAAAATTATCGTTACAATCTAAGGAACTGGAAAGGAACAGCACTACCAATTCTAAATCAGTATTTTGAGATTTCATCCAGGGACTATCAGGAAGTAATATCTAGTTACCTATGGTCCTTACTGTGTAGCCACAGCATCCTTTCACACTGCCTTTTGAGCAGACTAGAAAACAAACATTTTGCTGGCTGACAAGGGCAACTAACTAAGTTTCTGTGACCCATCAAATCCAGAAGCTTCATTCAGGATTGGTGGATAAGCTGGAATCACAATTATCTGACTAACTCAAAAAATGGGAAGTATTACTATTTTCTGTATAATAAGCTGTAGGAAAACTGCTAGGCTTCTTCCATGTCCCATGAAACTCCCAGTACCTTTGGAAGAGTTTGAGGACCATCAAGACCTCTTATGTCAGACCCATTTGCTTTGATCAGGAAGCTTAAACCTTCTCCAAAGAGACTGCATTCACACATCCAACTTGTGTGGTCTGCCTGAGGTAATCAATGTCAACAGAGATACAGTGGGCCATCATAGAAGGGTGTCAGCATTATGTGCAAGATATGGAAACACAGATAGCTCAAGAAATCATCTGTATCTTATTGCTTCAGCCACCCACCAAGATTCAATGCTTTAATACTATCATAATATGGCAAGCCATTTAGATTATGGGAGAATGGTGGACAGCTCTAAGCAACTGGTCTCTATTAAGTCTGATGGAATTACTCAGTCCTGAAGAGAAACAGAGCATGGGCTTGCCAAAGTGTCTCACTGGTGTAGGTGGTCTTCCCACTGAAATCAGAAGGTAGTCTGCCTGGGAGTCACTGAAGCCGTGGTAAGGGAAAAGAAGCTATCAGTGTGGGGCTTTGGTTTGTGTGTTGAAGGAGGGGCTGGATTAAGCCAGAGAATGTAGGACTTTGAATCAGAAAAATGCTGAACTGATTCAGAATAGTTCAGGCCAATTCAGCACTGCCATTGTTGGACTGCTCATACAACCAAAATCATCATTTAGCTATAAGCAAGACTGGAAAAAGCCTAGAGAATAGTGGTGTTGTGATGTAGCTGAAATACCAGCTAAGAACTGGTTTTAATACCATGTTTTTAATAACATGCGACCTTTGACTGAAGACTGAAGTGACCAAAGGGTAGTTTTGTTTTCTGCTTGGATTAGAAAAAATTAGTGAGTGATGTACACACATAACTGAAAGCAATCAAGTTACTGCCACTCGATGAATTACTATTTATCAGTTTTGATTACATTAACTGACACATATAAACTCTTAGTTTGTTGCAAATGAAAGTAAAATGCTTTTTAAGCATTTGGTTGCTTGCTTGTCCCTGCTCTACAAGCCAAAGTGTTTAAAACTGAACACTTTCCATGTGAACCTCCTACTGATAAGGCTAAAAGATTTCCTCATTAAAACACATGAGAGCAGAGCTGCTGAGAACAGCACCTATGCAATGCAACTACCCAGCCTGAGCAAGCTTGCTATCAGCCAGCCACAGAAAGATAGTCTTAACTTCAAGGTTTAGATAAAAATGATCTCATAACTAAATTCAAAGGTCTCTAAATGGACATATATAAGAAGAAACAAGACTTCAAGAAAAGCAAGGCAAAAGCACCAGAATTTCAGACTGTCCATTTTCAGGGAATGAACTCTACAGCTAACACACAGCATTAGTACCATTGAAAGAATACAGAGTACTGTTTGTGCCCTGAGGGGTGAAATGCCAACTGATGTTCTTCTGGGTTGTGAAATAAATTTGACCTGTGAATGAGCAATCACTGAGCTTGTAAAACAGTCTAAGAGGGATCCCCCCATAACATTCAAATTCCTTTTTACGAAGTTCTCTTTCTCCACACTGTTCCCATCCTTCAGTACTGCAGGCACACAAAATGCACAAATCCTACCTCCCCTCTACTGCAGATCAGTTTTGCAAGCCCAGGGAACAGAGGGGGTGTGATGGAGCTGAAATACCAGCTAAGAATTTTTTTTTTGTACCATGTTTTTAATAACATGGCACCTTTGACTGAAGAGATTTAGGAATTCAGTCTGATTTGTTTAGCACAGGAGTAGTAACTTAACGTTTTCATCCAAACATCCATTTCCAGAACAGGGGAGTGCAGGGGGCAACCTAGCAGCTTAAAAGCCTTTAAAGGGTAAGTGGTAAGTTAACAACTGAGAGTCCTGTTTATAAGGTTGCAGTTAAAAGGTTTTAGCACTCAGACAGAAATCCAATAATGATTCTGCATTATCTGAACGTAAATAAACTGAATTTGAATTTTATCAACAAAATTCTCTCCTGAATTAAAAAGCTAATGAAAAGAAGCCTTCTTGATGCAAAAATACTTCTTTTATTTTACAAAATAACTGATTTCCTAATCAACAAATGAAGTTAACACAAATCTATTACTTAATTTTAAGGAAGCTGGGTTCTAAATTCACTTCATTATTTTGGATTCCATTTGTAAAATGCACCAAACAACTAGTAAAAACACAGTCATCTTTTTATTTCCATATTGGTTTTGTGTATAGCTCAAAAAAGGATTATAAGTGGCTTACAAATCACTTAGGTTAATTTAGGCTGCAACCCAGAACTTAATTTAAGAATTTTAAGAGCAAAAAAACAAAACTCAATGAAGCAAAATATTTGCCTATTTTTCTTAAGTCATGTAAGTACATTTCTTTCCTTGAACAAATGTCTCTCAGGCAATTTAATGTATTTATTTCACTATCTTTTTTTTCTAAACTGAACCACACATGAAATATGCATTAAGATATTTTTTAAGGGGGCTAGACTTTGAAGTTTAACTGTCTCTTTTAAGCCAGTAATATCCATGATATAGTAGTATCAGAGATTCCTAGAAAAGAATATGATATATCATAAGGAATTTCATCAGCAATTTATCTGGAAAGAAAGACAATTATTTCTAATTTGTTAAACTGGGTTAACAAGTGCAATTACGCTCCTCAGTAACTGCAAGTCTTGTCTGTTTTCCCAGAGTCTTTGCCAGTACCTTTCAGGAAAAAGATGGGTTTTTTCCTCTATAACTTTAGATTCATACAACATTTTATTAATAAAACCAGGCCTTCCTGGCTCAGAAACAGAAGAATAAGCTGTATCACTTGTACTTTGCCTTCCTATTTTGGATGCGAAAATATATCTTCTTTAACTGTAATTACAGGGGAAAAGTCCTAGAATAAACTCCATGCTACTATCTACAGAAATTACTGAGGCAAAATAGCATTAGTTTTTACAGTTTAGGTAATGGGTGTGCTGGTGACCATTTAGCAGATCACCTAACCAATGACCCTGCAGTTCCCCAGTGTTCCTTGGCTGAGTTCTGTGCCTTTAGAAGATGGAAGCAAGCGTTAATAGAAATCAGCAAATTTCTGTGAAATCAGCAAATACTAGTTAGAGCTAAGTGATAAGGTGATCAAGAAAACAGTAATGAGCTTCTCTAAGTGATGAGCCATCTCCCATAGCACACTCCTGAAAAAGCTGGCAGCCTGAGGCTTGGACAGGTTGTTTTAGTTTAACAAGATTACAGCTTAGAAATTCAGAAACTTCAGGTGGAAAAGAACAGCTTTTTATTAACAAAATCTTAATAAACAACAAATGGTACAATCAAAAACTCTCAGAAGAAACAAAAACAAAGTCCCAATTCCCCAGGTGGCGGAGGACAAACCTGCAGTAACCCAGGGCAAGGCGGGGGGAGGGGGGCGGAAAGGAGTGGGGAAGGCAGGACTGCCCTGGCAGTTCAACAGCTGCTTGCAGCCACGTGTGCCCGCACCAGCCAGCAGCCAATGGCTTCACAACTAGAGATGAAGGAGTCCTTTTTCCCACAGGCAGTCAGTCCCAAAAGCAGAACACCTTGCTCTGAGATGGGTCAGTCTCTCTCTCAGTCATTCTCCGCAATGTATCCCATGGGGAAAAAAAACTTCTTCTCAGGAAAAGAAAAGGAGGCGGACAAAACTGGGCTTCCCGCTCTGTCTGGTCTGCGGACCAAACCCAAAAACCCTCGAACAAAGACTCTCCATCCATCCCCATGGCAACCGCGATTCCCAAGAGAGTTCACCCTTCCCCTGCTCCCGTGCTGCCCAGTGCATGTAGCTTCACTCCGTGTCTCCCAGGGAAGAAACAGACGGAAGGGAAAGGGTGTGGACACTGGGAAAAAATTCCAACATCTCTTTTCAGACTTATGACACAGGTGCACTTTCTGCGAAAGAGCGGTGGTGAATGGTGCGCATCCAGCTGGCAGCCGATCACCAGTGGTGTCCCCCAGGATCAATGTTGGGCCCAGCTCTGTTTAATATCTTTACTGATGATCTGGATGAGGGGATTGAGTGCACCATTAGCAAATTCACAGATGATACCAAAGTGGGGGGGAGTGTTGATCTGCTGGAAGGCAGGAGGGCTCTGCAGAGGGACCTGGATAGACTGGAGAGATGGGCTGATTCCAATGGATGAAGTTCAACGTGGCCAAGTGCCGGGTCCTGCACAACAACTCCCTGCAGCGCTACAGGCTGGGCACAGAGTGGCTGGAGAGCAGCCAGGCAGAAAGGGACCTGGGAGTTTGGATTGACTGGAGGCTGAACATGAGCCAGCAGCGTGCCCAGGTGGCCAAGAAGGCCAATGGCATCCTGGCCTGGATCAGGAACAGTGTGACCAGCAGGAGCAGGGAAGTGATTCTTTCCCTGTACTCAGCTCTGGTGAGGCCACACCTTGAGTGCTGTGTCCAGTTCTGGGCCCCTCAGTTCAGGAAGGATATTGAGGTGCTGGAGCAGGTCCAGAGAAGAACAACGATGCTGGTGAAGGGACTTGAACACAAGTCCTGTGAGGAAAGGCTGAGATAGCTGGAGTTGTTTAGCCTGGAGAAGAGAAGGCTCAGGGGAGACTTCATCACTCTCTACAACTCCCTGAAAGGAGGTTGTAGCCAGGTGGGCCTCGGTCTCTTCTTCCAGGTAAACAACAGTAGGACAAAAGGGCACGATCTTAAGCTCTGCCAAGGGAAGTTTAGATTGGATATTGGGAAGAAATTTTTAACAGAAGTGGAATAGGCTGCCCAGACATTGGAATGGGCTGTCCAGAGAGGTGGTGGATTCTCTGTCCCTGGAGGTTTTTAAGATGAGACTGGATGTGGCACTTAGTGCCATGGTCTAGTAACTATGGCAGTGTTGGATCAAGGGTTGGACTGGATGATCTTGGAGGTCTTTTCCAACATGGTTGATTCTATTCTATTCTATGATCCTGTGATTCAAACAATGAGAAAAACTCCCCATACCAATTACTTTTTTAGTGAGTGAGGTTCAGTTGCCCAAGTTCTGAGAGGATCAGAATGTTGCATCTGAGCTATGTTCTATGACCTTGTGGAAATGGGAGAAGAATAAATTTAAGGGAGGTACACTCAGAAGATATATTGGAGCTCAGACAGACTTGTCTACTGAGAACGTCTTGGTGCTCTGGTCTAGTCTGCTACTCTCTATTATGCTTCTTCAGGATCATGGTGGGGGGTTACATGTTTTCATCCTTTAGAGTGGCAGTAAAACATGGGCTGTGGTGCAGCCAGTTGACTGCTTGTTAGCTTTTTTCCTAGGAAATCAATTTTTAACCTGGCTAGAGACCTGGGTTTTGCTAAAATGAAAATTCTCTACTGATTTGATCTCTTGCTCCATTAACCAGGGCAGTGATCACTTAGTAAGAAGGGAATTTTATATATATATATATTACCACTTCTGCTTTTGCCTGCCTTTGCAAATTCTGGTAGCCACAGCAGTTCAAATAGGTCAGTATTAAGTAATCAGGCCACCTCAGCAAGACATCTGCAAAGCTCTCTGCTTTACTGATGTCTTCAAATATAAACCTGGCAATTCTTCCACTACAACACTGATCATTTTGCTTATCTTTCACCTAGGTTCTCTTTTTCCTCTGTGTTGCAATACTACTGTTGGGGACTTGTTTGTTTCTTTCCCATCCTCCATTCTGCACCCCCTACCCTCCCCATGCCCCATCTCCCGTCATAGATCCTGTTATATAATTTCTCATATTGGCTCAATACCCCTTACTGCCTTGCTCAGTTACTTATTCTCTTGCACATCCTCATCTCTCTGCCTAAAATCCCACAGCAAGGCTTCACAACACATCTGTGCTCTTCTGCCTTGGTCCTTGCATCTTCCTGTGTAGACCACTTGCATCTCCAGTTCACAGCCTTGAACAGCTTTTTCTAATCTCCTCATGTCATCTCCATGTCCTGCTTTTATTCTTCTCAAGGACCATACTATTTCTTCCAAGGGATAATTGAAAGAATATGTTACTGACTCCCACTCCATTTTATTTTATTTTCCTTTCTTATACAGGAAGTTTTGTCTACCTCTCTAACTGCACCCACATTTGTCCCCTAACCTTCTCTCATCAGAGCAGCCTTGCACTCATCCTTTTATTCTTTTCCATAGCCTATCCAGCTCCTCACTTCAAAATATACTTTAGTCTCTCTGATTTTAAGAAACTTTCTCTCTTTCTTCTCTGACCTTGTTTCTTTTCACCTCAACTACCTTAATGAAATCCTCTTTGCTTGCCCTGTGAGGTTTACTACTTTGGGCATAATGACTCACATCGTACTTTCTTCTGGGGATAATCATCTGATTGTATTAGTCATCTTACGCTTTGACTTCAAGTTGTTTGTAGTAGAGCCGATCTTTTCATTTTGTGTTTGCAAACAACTGAGCACAACTGTGTTCTCTTCCTTGGCTGGAGCTGTGCACATCATAAATAATGACAGAATGATGAATGACAGTGCTGAGCACTTTAGCACTGCCATCCACTGGCTGTCTTATCATGACTTTCCATATTTGACTAAAATCTTGATATTTTTGTTTTTGTTGCTACTGACTGAAATGTATTGCTGTAAGCACAGTATTTGAGAGTAACAGAAATGTAGAATTCTTTATGTTCTATTACCTGCAAATACAAGATGCATGTCTTTTGAAATATTGAGGTTGGTAGCTCAAGTAGTGAAAAATTAGGGGATCTAGATTAAATTGTTATGTACAATTAATCCACCTATATTACTTGAACGATGTGCATATTTTGCAATATATTTTTCTCATGCTTAGGAAACATGCAATATTTAAGCATGCATAACCTAAAAATTGTGTGATACTTCCCTTGACAACTCTTCCATCCTCCATCTCATTTAGCAATGTCCTGAGCCAGAGTTGTTTCTCTATTTTAATAATTTTCACTGGGTTTCCTTTTCTTGAGCACATCTAGTTTCTTGTTAAATCCATATATAAAGACCTCTGTAATTTTTATTTTTTTCCCTATTTCATCTTTTTAAGCTTTCCCCTCTTTCATTCCTTGGCTTTCTTTCACTTCATTTCTGCGATACAGCCAAGCTTATTACACCTAGGCTTACTGACATATGATTAATATTCCATACTTAAAACACTTTGCCTTTTACATTTTGTTATGTGTTCCCATAGTAAACAGTGGCAGGAATATTTATCTTCTTTATACAACAGCTCAACTGTGACAGGAGACTGTGAAAATCTATCAAGATGTGAGGTTCAATAGATTTTATCAGTAGATGTGTTTTAAGAAAGTTTTGAAAGGAAGTTTTGACAGGAAAAAAAGGAAAAAATGTGCTCGGTGTTTCAGTAATTCAATTGTTTATCCAATTTACTGCTATGTGCTGAAATATTACCCAAAATTCTAGGAAATGAAGTGGATCATGAGTTCAAGGATGGAGCACTAATTGAATTCTTCATTGAAATGACTCATCTAAGCAACGCAGTGACCTGGACTGCCCTCCTGAATGTGGAAATCTTTACAAATGTATCCTGGCACAGGTGTCACACTAAAAGCTTGACCCTTCTCTATGTAAAATAAAGGTTATCTATCAGAGGAGGATTTGCTGAAAGGGGGGCATTATTTCCAAGAAAAAAGCATTTTTCCTTATAAGAAAGCAAGATGAATTGGTCTTGTTCTTACCCATTTTGTCTAAACCACAATTGGTCACACTGGGCACGAAACTTACTGAGTAAGCTACAGGGCTTAACTGAGAAAAGTACCTTACATTATCTCTCTATAAAGGCAAGATTTTTTCTTACCTTAACACTCTATGTAGAAAAAGAGCTACAATTAAATGAACTAACAACAGTTCTAAAAACGCTAAAAATAGGAGTGTTCATTTATACTAATGGCAAGTTAAATATCAGATGTAATTTCACTAATTATTTTGAAAATCCTTTTCCTTTCTTGTGCCTAGTCTTATTTTTTTAAAGAGGATACTGATTGAGTTTTGCTTAATTAAAAACCACCATTTATATTAATGTTGGATTTTTAATGCTTTTTAATGCTTTAGCCTTCCTCATTCACTACAGGATTCTTACAAGCCTTTACTTTAGTGATACATACTTGAACCATAAACACCTACTTGGCATGAAATTTGAGCAGATAAGGCAAAGAAATGAACAACAACAACAAAAAAGAGTTATTGATTTCTCCTACTTAGAAGTGACTAGAATGTTTTTACTGTCTTACAAATAAGCAGAGATTTGCAGCTGACTTCCTACATATACAACCTGGGGTTTACACATATTTGAAAAGTATCACTCTAGCAGAAAATACACAGGTCATAGAAGAACAGTGAGAGAGAGTAGCATAACTTCTCGAAGGTCTTCTGTTAAAATGTTGCCTTTTAGTTAAAAGGGTATTTGAAATAATTTTTGTCTCTCTTGAAGTTATTTTCTGCCAGGTAGTAAGTCGCTGGTACAAATAAATGGAATCTATTTCTTAAGAATATGAAGAAGCAAAGATTGAATTTGTATAGTTGAAAATATCTTAATATCCAGAAAATGGAAGCCTTCCTTAGCGTTTTCATACACCTGTATTGACTGTCTTCATTATTCTGTCAAAAATAATAGAGTGCATAAACATGTCAAGTCATGATATCCTTACCTTCAGAAAGCTGCAGAAAAAAGTATAATCTTCATTAAAGAAATAGGCAAACGATTTTCCATTACATCAGTATCGTAAGTGATTTCTGTCTCTGATTTTCAAAAAAAAAAATTTCTTGTGGCTAGAAAAATCTTAAGACAGTGGACAAATTACAGACTAGATGTATTTTATGATGTACTTACATATCACTGGCAATGGAAGAGTTCCTGGACATGGACTTGGGAGACAGGTCATAATCACTGTCTGACCGGTAAAGGAAAGACTCCCTGCGTTGACTGTGGACAAAATTTGCCTGAAGAATTAGCCCTGATCCAGGGCTTGTCATAGGATCCAAGGGGCTTCTTCCCGACGATGTACCATTGTCTACATCGAAACTACAAAAAGAAGAGAAGAATATTTATTCCACTGATCTAAGAATTCTGAAATTAATAAACACTTGTCTGACAAAAGTAGCATAACTTACTGCTTCTTTATAGCAAAAAAATAAAGATTAAAGGGGAAATAAAGACCTGGTCATACCCACTGCTGAGCAAAAACACAAGGCATACAAGAGAGACACTTTAAAATTACTGATAAACAAAACAAAGAAGTCTGAAGGAAAAGAAATTTGGTAGAGGAAAAGCCCCACTATTAGGGTAGAGGAAGCTTTATGCTCCTCTGCATATAGAGTATCCATGAGCTCTATACTGGAGGAAAAATGATGTTTCATTGTTCTTTTCTTCTGGCCCTGTTTCTCCTAAGCTGGACCCTCATTATCATGTCTACCATTGTTAAGGCAGTTGAGGGTTCTTTTGTTATCAAGTACCCAACTGCAATATTTTATTACTACAAAAATATTTCAAGAACGTACTTTTTCCTATCCCAATAAACAAAGTGCTGGGGTAGCTTTAAGGCATTATGTGTGTGCTTAGCACATCTCACTGCATTAGATTTTCTATTTTACAACCAGACTGAAGCAATTAGTTCTTTGTTCACTGACAGCACAAGTTCTGTAGCTACTCATGTTTTTGAATGACACAGTTTAGATCCACCACTTCTGGTGGTTGTATTTGGTATGAAGATTGGCTTATCTTTCCTAGGGAACATGATTGTCACGAGAAGCTGAAGGGTGAGGGGAGAGAAAGAGAGTAGATGCTGTTTCACACAGACTGTGATATTTCCACAAAGGGTTTTCAAAGTCAGTGGAAAGACCTTGAACAGGAGTCTGCAAACAATTAGACACTGGCACAGAGTGGGTGGTGCTGAGAGGATGTGCTTATGGCAACCTGTGATGCTTGGCAGCCCAACAACTGCATTTGGTACTATATGGAGTCTTCTTGGAGCATGTGGATTTATTTTTAGACTTAATGTGTTGTGGTATATAATCTCAGAGGTTACAAATGCGTGGATTAGCAAGAATAGGTCTCTAGGCTCATTTGCCATACTATTGGGAACTTAGTACTGTTAAAGCATTTAAGAATGAGGGATGAACAGAGGATCTTTCACATGATTTTTTAAACATGGATAAGTGTTAGAACCATAACATGTATTTGTATTGAACCCCTATAAAGTACTCAATTTGAAACTCATTTGAAGAACACCCACTGGTATTGAGTTATATCTCATGACAGCAGAAGAGAAAAGATGCAGTACAGGTCAGTTGCCAATTAGGCTTCAGCCTAGTGCAGGTGTCACAGAAGGTACACACTGCACTCTGCACTAGCTTGTTTTATGTGCCATTTACTTGAGGTTTCAATGAAGTTGTCACTTCAGTGCTTTACTGAAATTACAACATTCCTGTGGCCTGCTTCACCTTTGTTAAATGAACTGGTCAAAGAAACATATATTGCCTGTTTTGACACAGATGCACATTGCCTGGCAATGTGTCCCTTTTTTTAAAAAAAATACAGAAAACAGTATTAAAAAATGTCAAGAAATTGTAGTAATTTAATTCTTTTTTCACTATAGTTTTTAGAACAATTCACTGTCTGTAAATCAGAACACATACACTTCTTCCAAAATTTGATTTAATTTGCTTATGTAATTTTTTCTGTTTGCTTAAATATGCTATACTTTACCAATCTCAAACTAAGATTAAACCATGAGACATCAGAGTTCTGTCACCATCCTGCTAGATGATCTTGAACTGTGCAAAGCTCCTCTTTGCCTTTCATTTTCCCTATTTGTTGCATCTTTGTGATCACTGTGAGATCTGCTCAAAAAAGTATTCAAAAATGTTTTGGAAAGGTCCAGATAGCATGACTGCTACTGTAAACTGTCATTTGCAGCTTGTATTGTCATAAATTCATAGCCATATTACCATTGTTACTAGTATGACTACTATTACTCTCAATCAATATCTTTTGAGTTTGAATTCCTAAATATTCCAGGAGCACAAAATAATCACAATACTAATGAAGGGTTTGGCTCATTATATCCAAATTTCCTAACATTTCTATCTCATTGCCTGACTAAATTTTTTTTCTCTTTAAGCTGCTGGAACAACACACAGATTCCTAAAGAATACAGTTTTCTATTTTTGTTGTTCTATTGAGGGCAGATTCATTGCTGCAATTTTAGGCAAAACAGAAGATGACTGTTTACTCCTGTGCTCAATAAGACTAATTTCTCCAATGGCAACATAATTTCAAATATATATATAAGCTTGTCTGAGAGCTCTAAAGCAAAAGTTAAAAGGTGGATAGAAATAAGTGAAGATAAATGGAAGGCTGTCTCACACCAGGAAAACTTTGAATAAGGAGTAACTACTAAACTTTTCTAACAGTGGACTTAAATATTCAACTGGTTCAGAAGTATTTAAATGTATTAGGGGAATATATGGTTCACTTTTCATATTTATTTTATTTTCTTCACCCACTTTTTGTGGATATGATGCCAGTATGATATTTCTAGTCATTTCTTCAGTCAGAAACTAAGGCACACTTCTACAAATGATTTCACTGACAGATTATAAAATAGTGAATTTTTAAAATTTAGAAATCTATTAACCAGAACTGCAGTTTCACCAGCTGGGAGAGGCCCTGCAGTTTGCACCACCAGATAACCACACAGACATTGCTGTTGTGATAGAAGTTTTGTTCTGTTGCACTGTGTGGTGTCCACTAGATGGCTGTCAAAAGTAACAAACAGGATCCAAAATGTATCAGCTGGAGTTGCTTCATGTTGTCCAAAGAAAAAGTCTTTTATGAAAATATGTATGAAGAAAAAAGTTCAGTATTACAGTCAAAAGCGAACGTGAATATAACACTGTTTTTTTCAGAAACGTGTTTATATTAAGAAGTTTCTACAATGCTAAAGCAGTTAAGTGTATTGTTTGGGTCTTTGCCAACACTTTCAGATACAAAAGCTTGTAGAACTCTAAATCAAAACAAGTATTACAACACTGAAAATCAAATAAATTGGTTTTTTGTCTGAATCACGTCTTATTTGTAAGAAACTGTGCGGCTGATTACACTGCAACAAAAGAACAGAGAATCAGAATGGGGAATTAAAGACTTTCACACCATTTCTTTGCTATTTCTTGTGGCATACACTGAAAAAAATTAAAAGTTTAAGATACAAAATAGGATAGATTCTTTAATTTGCCCGGGCAGTGATTGCAAAAAGTCAGTTGTGGTGGCTTCATACTTATCTTTCCACTCCTGTCAAGTTTTAAGGCACAGCAAGAATATGCTGTGAATCAGAAAGAAAAGAGAAACTGAACAACATCTTCATGGAAGTTGTTAGTAAAGAGCATGGGAACTGTTTTGTTTTCATTCCACAAGCAGAAAATGGCCATTTGAAGACAGAATTTTCCACCATTGCTCTTCAGTCAGCTTCAGGCACTTTGCACAGCGTATGCAAACTGAAGCTGACTTTAGTGACAGGACCGTTTAGCACAGGACACATCACAGAATTTTATACGTTCAAAGACCTTTGCTGCAACTCTGAGGATGCTGAAGCTATGAAAAGCCAGTGATAATTGAACACCTTTTGTATCTGCACTTTGACAAAATGTTTTAGGGATAAGTAGATACTGTGTATCTTTAGAGCCTGCCTTATTCAGCATTCAATGATGACAAACATGACATGAGATTAAATTCAGACCTTTTTTCCATGTTTGCACATCTTGCCCACCATCTGTCATCCAAACTCTGTACTGAAATGGGGACAAAGGTGGTTAGCTGTCTTGAGTGACTTCATAGCTGACCTACCCTGTGCCCCCAATAGGACGAGAAGTAATAACATCATAAGCAAACGTGAGGAAGATTATTAGTGATTTGCTTCAGACAATAGTAGGACTCTGTGGCAAGGACAGGAGATGTTCTGGATCCTGGATCTCCAGCACTGCTTCACTGTTAACGACAAGCACTGCTTCTTTGCACATTAAAAGAAATCCTCTGTAGACTTCCTTCTGAGTGCTCAAAAAATGCTTTCCTACTCTCTGCAAGGTTGCTAAAAGAAAAAAATGGGGAGGCCTGTGTATAAAATATAGCTTTTCGTTACATAAGGAATAATGGCATAATGACTATACACAAGACTTTGTAAGTAAGGCTGCACAGAAAATTTTCATGTTGTTCTTCCTTATTACTGAGACTTCAGCACTAATCCTGAGACATTTTGTTTGTTGTTTTGTTGGTTTTTTTTTTGATTTGCGTGGGTTTTATTTCTAGAGAAGTAAGCAATAGTAAAAGAGAGAAGGAAATAAATTTCACCCTAAAATTAAGAATTTACTAGACTTTTTAAGAATTGCACTCCTGATATTTCCCTTTAAGTGTCTCACCACCTTCATCTTATCTTGAAAGCTGAAAGGAGGGAGAGCCAAATTAACTGATCCTCTGAGGACATCTTATCTTTTAAGGCCATCTTTAAATATTAGAGGAATAAGCAAGTTCTAGAGGGGCAAATTTTTTCCCTCATCAAAGGAGTTCATTGTCCTAGAGTCAAGCAATCTCTCCAGCCATGTGTATGTGACCTACACACATCTCAATGACCTTACTTCCAAGAAGTCCTGTTCTGTTTTTCTCCTGGTAACATAATCCCCATGTCACACTGAATGGCTGTATTTGGCATAGCACCTGTAATTCACAGAAATTATCACAGAAGACCTGCCATGAAGCAACTGCCTTTAGGCAGGATCTCATTTAGAGTTAAAACAAGGTAATAAAACTATATGGTTCTGAGGAAAAGGTAAGTTATTGATCGCTTATGCCCCAGGGCTGGAACCTACCACTAGGGTAGGCCATCTGTAGCAACTGGAGAAAGGGAAGGATTGGAAGATGCCTTCAAAAGCAGAATCTGAATTTATTATTTGGATTGCTTGGAATTAAAAAAAGCAGCTGGTCACATGCACTGTGGATGTGGAGGATTGTAAAGAAAGGTCACAGCGTGCCTGTCTCTAAGATCTGGTAGATCTTTAAGACTTCACTTGAGCCTTTTTATTGCTTATTAATAAACTAAGCATTAAATTGAGCCAACAGTTGACTTGGGTGTCCCCTTTTTTTCCCAGGTCTAGTTATTCATAGATGAAAGATGAAAATCTAAAATTTTCTTTATCAGAAAGAAACAAATTGTCACTTCTCAACCCTGTCATAGGTTCCCAGTAGATTTTAGAGATGTTGAGTAGGTTAACCTGCAACAGCAGGAAAAAAAGAAAAAAAATAAAAATAAATCAGTGGATTTATATAATTGAATAGCAGGTCTAAAGTTTATTTTTTGCATTAGTTCTATGCTTGGGACCTTTCAAAATGTTTCTCTACTCAGTGATACAGAAGACACCATATCTCCTTCCTGTCTGTCTTTTCCCTCATGACTAGTAAAAACTAAAAACCTCAGTAAAATAAGGGGAGAAAAAGAGAAATATTTATACTCATATTTTATAAGGAACATAATATAACTCTCTCTATTTGAAGAAAAAAATTGTTTAAATGTGAGCTGATGTTTTTTTCTTTGTAGCATAGTTAACAAAAATTTTGCCTTCCATTACTTGAAAATATTTCCAGCCATTTGTAACAAAATGATATTAAAAGGAACATATGATCTAAATCTGAATTTTCATGTACCACTGTAGAATTCAAGCCTGCTTTCCGCTTGTGGCTTTGAGTTTCCAGTTCAGTGATTCAAAAAGCAAGCCCTAAGATTAACTCCATGTTTAGAAGTGGTGTGGATAGATTTTACGTATCAAAATTCCAAGGAAAGAATACAATGTGACATTCCATGTATTTTTTTTTTTTTTTTAGCAGCAGAATTCAGCTTTTGCTCTTTCATAATTATTTTTGGAAACATCTGAGTGTAGAAGGCTGAATATTAATTAAGTATAATATTACAAGGCTCAGTATTAAAAGCCCAGATAACAAACAAATGGAAGATGTGTGGGACAAAAAAATACAATGAAGCAGACAGGTTTGTAAAAATTAGTCTATTCAAACATGTTAACAAATGAGCTTCACCTATCTATTTATTTCTGTCTCATGATTTTCTAGTAAGCATCTCAGGAAACACAGCCAGTCACTCAAAACAAACTGATTCATGTTCTGTTATAAAGTTTCCAAGCAAGGAGTCTCCTGTGATAACTACTGCATTTCTTTGGTACTTTTCCTTTGAACAGTCTCCTTTTACTCAAATAAAGTGTACTTTCCATAATGTCACATCGTTATTCTTAATTATGCCTCAGCAGTGTATCCATTCAGCATGAAAGCCTTTTTTAGGCACCTATTAAATCAAACTGCCTGTTGCGCTCAGCCATATTGGGATTCCCTTTGTGATTCCTTTTATTTTTTCCCCAGAGAGGGTATCATCCCTCACCTGGCAATTTTTATTCTCTAAACTTGGCTATTGTAAGCAAACATCTCCCTACTAATGTGATGTTCAGATAGAATGCCAGATTCCAGATCCTATCCCATGGACTTGATGTTTTGATGTTTCCTTTAAGCTGAAATAGTTGTCTTATTGAAGTGTAATAAAAATTCAAACCAAAAAACACAAGAGAAATTAAATGCAAAATAATTTCCTAGAAATGTGGTAATTTTTTCATGCTTATACTAGATTTAAGTCACTTTGTAGGGTTTTTCTGATCTAATAATCCTAGTTAAACTAGTAACTGTATTTTTAGACAACAAAAAGCCATTTTTCGAGAAATGAATTGTTTTCTCCAATGCTTCTGGTAAAATCTGTGGCAGCCTGAGGTCTACAAAAAATATTGAAGAACCAGAACTATTTTGAGTAACCTGAGGTAAAGAATGCTGAAAAACAGAATGAGCTGATCCAGACATGAGAAAGAGTAGCGAGCAAACCCAGGGGTGTATCCCACCAACCCACTAAGCCCTGCCACCTGCCATCTCCCACTGCTGAGGGCACTAGTTAAATGCATTTCTAGGAGTTCAGTCTCATCTGGACTGATGATTCTGCACTTTATTAATATCATTACTTGATTACACTCTGTTATCCTTCACTAAAATCATGCCATAATTCTATGATTCTATGATTCTGTGATCTCCGGGGATGGGCATTCACACTTTCTCTGGGCAACCCCTTCCAGTGCCTCACTACCCTCACAGTAAACATTTTTTTCCCAATATCTAATCTAAACCTACTATTTTTCAATTTGAACACATTCCCCCTTGTCCTGTCACTACATGCTCATGTAAATAGCCTTGCCCCATCTTTCCTCTAACTTCCTTTCAGGTACTAGGAGATCACAATTAGGTCACCCTGAAGCCTTCTCTTTTCTAGGCTGAACAATCACAGTTTTCTCAGCCTTTCCTCATAGGAGAGGTGCTCCATCTCTCTAATCATACTGGTGGCCCTCCTTTGGACTTGCTCCAACAGGTCAATGTCCTTCTTGAAGACCCCAGAGCTGGATGCAGCACTCCACATGGGATCTCACCAGAGTGGAGTAGAGGGGCAGAATTACTTTCCTTGCTCTGCTTCCCATGCTTCTTTTGATGCAGCTCAGGACACAACTGGCTTTCTGGGCTGCCAGTGCCCATTGCCGTGTCATGTCCAGCCTCGCATCCACCAGCACCATCAAGTCCTTCTCAGCAGGGCTGCTCTCCATCAGTTCATCCCCCAGCTTGTATTGATAGCAGGGGTTGCCTCAATCCAGGTGCAACAGTCTTGTCGAACCATGTGAGATTCCCATAGGCCCACTTCTCCAGCTTGTCCAGGTCCCTCTGGATGTCATAAATATTGAACCACCTTCAAACTCTTTTTTAAAACAATCACTTTACCTAATTTCTTCAAGAAATTTGAAAACAATACTGTTTTTCTCTTGAAGGTGAGTTCTGATCTAACTATACTTCTTTTTCTGCAGTACTACTTCTTGAGCAGTATTTGGATGCTGGGATACAAAACCAACTCACACTGAGTGTGAACTTACAGCATTAATCTATTGTAATTCACAGTGATATAAATTTTGTCTTATTTTAAAGGTATAAAAGTATAAAAAGTTTCAAAGTACAAAAAAAAATGTTTATTTATCAATTTATAAAAAAAATGCATACCATCTGTCAAGCATAATAATATGCAGCCTTCATAAGATATTAGCTGAGCACCTTTCCTTCAGGAAAACCTAATGTCTAGAAATGAATGTACGAACATGGTTGAGAAGCAAATGTGCCAGAGAAGGAAAATCCAATACACTGAAACAGTTCACCCTCCTCTTCCTGTGAATTCAGTCAGATGCCATTATCAAAAGTGATCAAATGCTTATGTAATCTTTATGAATTATTGGTATTACAAAGCCAACGTAGGAAAAGAGATAGTTCCTCAGACCTGTAATATTTAAATCAATACCCTACAATACTGATGAAAGCACAAAAAATCCAGAAAAAAAAAGGTATAAATATTCTTCTTGGTTAACACTAATATGCATTAGGAAGCTTCCTGGCAAACATACCTTTCTGAAGCATCATCATATATAGCCCCAATGGCAATAAAAACTTGGTATGGTCACAGAGGATAAGATTACACTTACACTGTGCTTAGTGGTAAAGATCTTTGGCAAAGTATGCCCAAGGCAGTAGGTGGAAGGACTAAGCATTTGTGGTTGTCCCATGTTAACCTCCAGTTCCAGAGAGTACAGTATAGAATAACAGAATGGTTTGGGTTGGAAGGGACCAAAGAGATCATCTCATTCAAACACCCCTGCTGTGGCCATAGACACCTTTCACCAGACCAGGATGCTCAAAGCCCCATCCAGCCTGGCCTTAAACAATTCCAGGGATGGGTCATCCACAACTTCTCTAGGCTACCTGTTCCAGTGCCTCACCACCCTCACAGTAAAGAACTTCTGTCTCACATCTAATCTAAACCTACTCTCCTTCAGCTTAAAGCCATTACTTCTTGCCTGTCACTACCTGCCCTTTGTAAAAAGTCTCTCTGCGGCCTTCTTGCAGGTGCTCTTCAGGTACAGGAAGGTGCTATAAGGTCTCCTAAGCCTTCTAAAGCCCTCCTAAGGGCTTTCTCTTTTCCAGGCTGAATAAGCCCAGTTCTCTCAGCCTTTCGTTACAGTAGAAGTGCTCCAGCCCTCTGATCACCTTCACGGTTCCCCTCTGGTCTCATTCTAACAGGCCCATATTCTTCTTAGGAGGAGGTGCAGTGAGCCAGAAGGTGTGATCATCACGAGAAGATGATCTTGCAACCCTCAGCATCACTCAGCTCATAATTATTAAGTCTTTTGCACAGCTGACCTTAGGCAAACATGTCTTTAAAAAATGTGTCTTGCAGAAAATTAATAAGAGTTGTGGACAGAAAAGTCCCAATAGAAGAAACTCAAAGCCAAAACTATGAGAACTCTGCACATAGAACATGGTTTGTTTCACCAGTACAATGTGCACACATAGATATCAAAAAGAAAGTAAGGCCAGCTTCAGAGAAGAGTAGACAGGAGGTAGTTGGATAAGAAATTGCAGTTGTCTCTTTAGGTGTTGTTCTAGATTGCTTATGACAATGAAAGCTCTATGTAAAGGAGATATATTTGACAAGAAAAAATTGCTCTAACTGCAATAAGCAATTACTGGCAATAAATCACATTCGAATCCTACTTCCACAAGAATTTGTGTTGAGATAAGTTAACAGTAATTATCACTGAAAGCAAAATATATATTTTGTAAAGGTGAAAGCTCAAGGTATTAAGGTCTTCAGAGTTATAAATTTTTTCTATCTTGTTTTTTTCAAATTTGTTTCATCCTTTCCACTTCAGTTCAATTCTTTAAATTCTGTGTGTTTGATTTTTTAATATTTGTATTTTTTTTATATTGAATTATTTTTTGGTTTATATTGCATTTTTTTTGTTGTTGAGTTTCTGAAATGTGCTTGATTTTTTATTGATTCCACTTCCCTAGACTTCTACTAACTATATCAAGGTACACATAATGATTTGGGTCCTGGAAGCCCTTTGCCACATCCAAGCAACAACCTTTGAAAGGAAACGAGGTCAGGAGCTAGCCTTGGAAGAGTGCTGAGATTGAAACACCTTGAGACTATGCATTCATACTTATGTTAGACCCTGAGCACATTCACTGAGTACCTGGTTGTCGTGGTTTTGCCCAGTTGGCCAGCCCCTGGGGCTGAGAATGGTTTTGTCCAGATGAATTTCTGGACAAGAAGCCAATTAAAACTCTCAGTAACGCCTTTGCTAATTACATCTTTAAGAAAACGGAAGAGAAGGTGGATTGCGCAGTTGAAATTAAGAGCAGCAGCCATGTAGGAGGCGGTGGGCCCTGAGTGGGGGCTAGGCCCCCTCCCCCCATGGCCCTGGGCCAGGGGCAGGTGTAGCACTGAAGCTCCCCCTTCTCTCCTATAAGAGAGTGAAGAAAAAAAAAACATTAAAAGATGAACTGCTTAGACAGAAACTGCGGCAGAAGAATTCCGACAAAGAGAGAATGGAGTGCCCAAGGTCGAAACTGGCAGCCGGAGGAGAGAGAAGAACTGTGCAAAGCGGACTTGTTTCTCCCCTTTTTTACTCTCTTTCTTCAGCAGGGAAAAGACTGAAAAGTAATCCCTGCCACCTGTAAAAGACTGGAATGAGGCGACCCCATGGTGCTCATGGAGGAGCCTACACTAGAATCAAGTTGCATGAGGAAGTCGAGACTTCATGAGAAGGACTGAAATGAGGCAAAGTTCCATGAAGACTTATAACCTTGAGGAGAATGAGAGCCTTACACTGGAGCAGAAAACGGCTCGGGTAAGGATGTTGGGATCCATGTGTGAGATCCATGCTGCTGTTGAAGATTTGTGAGTCTGAGAAAGCCTTACGCTGGAGCAGAAAACGGCTCAGGTAACGATGCCGGGATCCATGCGTGGGATCCATGCTAGACCCATGCTAGAGAGGTCTATTAAGGACTATTCTCCCGTGGAGAGGGACCTCCACAGGGAACAGAGGTGGACTCATAAGCCATTATCCCCTGTAACTTCATGGAAGAAGATCCATGGTAGGCAAGTGTCCCCTTGCAAGCCTATGGAAGGAAAAACCTTCAGGACTTGGGTAAGCCCCTAGCCTCCGGTCTTAGCCCAGGAGGGGGGTAGGCCCAGCCCTGGAGGCCGATACAGAGCGAGAGAGAAATGAAAGAGTTCCAGCTGCGACGAAGGTGCCACAGAGTTATCAAAGAAACCTGGAACTCCCAGAATGGAGAGAGAAACTGCTTCTCCTCCTTGGACTGATATAAGGGGGGGAGAAGTATTTCTGTATATACATAAGACTTTTACTTAAGTAGAATTGTCATAGATGTAGTTCTTCAGTTGTTTTTATTTTACTAATAATAAATACTCATACTATTTTCCCTAAATTCAGTCTCTTTCGTCTGCATAAACCTTCTCTCAACTAATAATCATTGTGTGAGGGGTGTGAGAGCAAACTGACCCAGAGCAAAACCATGATACTGGTATGTCACGAAAGATAATTCATGTCACTAGTCCAAAGGAAATTATAATCTACAATAATGGATCATTTGGGTCTTATTTTTCCTGATTTTCAGGACATGATTTCAAAGCTATATTGTTACAGTGCCTGATAACATTACTTAAGAGAGCTGCCTGATGTTCCTCCTTATAAGACTCAGTTTTCTTTTTACCATTCCTAAATTCTGTCCAGCGGTGCTGCAATTTTTGTTCCAAGATTTTTTAGAGGGAAAGTGGGTCAACTGTTGACAGAAAGTGGCAGAGAAAATAATATACTTCATATTAAAAACAACATTCTGGAAGCTGTTTACTGAGATATTCTAGTGACTCATATTTTGCAGCACAAGGTGGAATTTAGCCAAGTGCCTGCAAAATACCTTTTTTTTTTTTTTTCCCTGATTCTGTGAACAATGTCATAAATTTCAGTAATTTATAAGCTTAGGCCAACCTAAAGTCAGTCACCTTGGGTGTGTACATTATTGAAAAATATGAAATGATACTCTATTATTTTTTAAAAACCTCCTGTCTTGCTCAGAGTCTAAGAGGACTCTGAGGAGGAAGCCCTTGTTGGTGGGATATTTGTCTCATCATAGCAGAAAGCAGGTACTGAATCAACGGACTACAGAAAAGTATGAGTGCCTTTATCATCAGGAACTGAAAATAATATTTGCCCAAGATGCGGAGCACCTGATAATGAACGAGTCACATCAACTTTATCATATGTCACTAATTGTTTTTCATACTTGGGGTACCCACTCGGAAAGGCTGTTGCTTTATCCATGTGGGCATCAGCACTCACAAACACTAACTCAGAACATATGAGCAGCTGCTGGATGTCAAAGTCCATTCTCTCTCTCATTGTAGCCAAAAGTGAATGCCAATGGAAAAGGGTAAGAAGAAGGAAATTGCAGTGCTACCTCCTCACTGTATCCCAGCCCCTCAATTTCTCACCCTTTTATCAAAACTATGCTCTGAATACAGGTCATTTCATGACAAGGAGATCAAAAAGACAAAGTCCTAGACATCTCATTTTGAACATTCAAGTTAGGGAATACTTTCAATTTAATCTCTGTGTTTTAATTCTCCTATATATTAAGCAAGGATGATAATCATTCCTTCTATCACAAGGATGACAAAAAAACTAATCATCTATGAGAAGCAGCAAGTTGTCATAGTGATGAGCACCATGGAAAAGCATTATAACTACTTTTGCCATAGAAGTGAACAGCAGATTGTCAATAAACCATGTGACCATATAATGAGAAGAAAATAATAGAATACTAAATATCTCGTGAATAGGATTGTATTTATTTTGTTCATTCAGTGATGTAAAAACAATATAGAACCATATAGAACGTAAAGCATAAAATTATTTACGCTCAGGACCAAGGTTCCTAAGTCAGCTGTAATGTTGACTTTTGTGCTTAACTACTGTCATAGGTTTAGTTGTTCTAAAAAAAAAAAAAAAAAACAAACACAAAAAACCCCAACCAAACAAAAAAACCCCACCACAAACCCACACAAAAAACAACAAGGGGGAATTTTTTTTCCTTTTCCCTGCATCACTGTAAAAGAAAGATGTTGAATGAGGAAGGGGTAAAGTGTTTGCCATGGGTGATTAACATACACAAAGGAACTAGCTAGCAGACCCACATTCCAGATTGATAGTCTTCAGAAGACTAGGGGTGGGGGAGGTGATGAGTTCTCTTTCCACTCCTTGGGAAACAGCACTTCGCTTTTGCTCTTGCTCAGGGAGGGTGTGTATGTGGAGGGGTCCAAAGTTCATCTTGCTTTCAGCCTGATCATCTGGCTGCTTCTGCCCGCAGTTTGCCTCCGCTCTCCGCTACCCTGTCCTGGCCCCAACTCAGAACTGCTCGGATTTCATCAGAGAGACTTGACCCATCTGCAGAGGAACCTCCAGTGAAGGAGGGTCACCCTTTCCCTCCTCTGCTCCTGTGTTGGCAGTGGCTTGTGCTCATTGACGAAGGGGACAGAATCCTGGCCATGGCCAGCCACAGACAGCGTAAGTTCACAGGAAAAAACCCCTTTTCCCCCTTTCCCCCTTTTCCTCTTTTCGGTGGAGGGACTTCTCCATTTTGGGCTTTTCCCGCGCACCGGGGCCGCCATGCAGCAACAGCCAGAGCCCAACAGTGCCTCCTTCTGGCCAAAAACAGAGCAACTGCAGGCTCTGCTCCTCCAGTGATCCGACAGCGTCCCCTGCTGATCACGGTTAGAATTGCACAAAAGGCAGAAATTACTGAACTGTTTCCTTTTTGAAGGGGACTTTTGGGTACAGGATTATTGTTTTGTTGGTTTTGTGTTGGTTTGTAGTTCTGCCAATACACATATATCCTTTAATAGCCATAGGCTGTTATCTTTTAGACAGATAATAGGCTTATTATCTTTTATTATCTCTTATTATTTTTATTATCTATTATTATTTAATAGGCTGTTATCTTCTCTTTCTCCACACCTCCTCAATTGGATCCTCTTACTTTCAGATTTACAATTGCTTAAAGGGAGGAGCTTGGTGTTCCTCATAACTCATCCTCCTTAGCAAAATACTTCAGTCTCATTGAACTAAGACAATTTTTCAAGTATAATAACGTGGATATCCGTTTATTGTGTACACATTTGTGCATATTTAGAGAGATGACCTAATCTCTAAACTCTTCCATTTGCTGTTGTTTATCTCATTTTCTTTTTCAGCCTACTGCAGCACTAACAACAATCCCAGACTTCAAATGCAGTGTTGAAGACTTGCCTTCTAATGGTTAGTATTCGGATGAACAAGTGCACACTGCACTTTGGTTACAGTGCATGTTTGATTAACATCCTCTTCACCAGACTTCAAGACAACTGGAACACTTCATTCACAGCTTCATGATGATTAACTACTATTGTAATATAACAATGCTCTTACTACCAATTCTTGTACTCCTATATTCTCTGTTTCTGCTAGTCACTCTTAGATCCCTATTGTGCACATGACTGTTGGACTGTGAAAGCAAAAGCAACAAAGCAAAACCTAGGAAGCTATAAAGTACAGTGTTTTAACTATTTACAAAATAAAGAAAGTATTCATCATCATGGCTAGGTTTCGCGAATGAAGATTTGAGAAAGAAAGTTTTGTGGTGTAAAATTAGCACACATATTACGCAACTCTCATTTGGTAAATTACCTAAATGAGCAGAAGCCTACAAATTCTCAGGGACTATTCACAAATTAACTAGAAACAAGAAAAACATGCAAAACACTAGCTGCTACAGTCTTCAAATGCCACACACAGAGCTAAGCTAAGCATACCTCAGCAAAGAAATTAGTTTTTCTCTGTGAAGGAATGCAGTAACAGAAATACCAGTTTACACTCTGTTTGTAACAAGGCATTTTTTTCCAGTGTTAAACAAACTTAGAAGCAGATTTGATGTAGAGAGTTGAAACAGGAGCTAAAAAAAATACACTTTTTTATATAAATGTAAGTGATCTGGCAAGCCAAAGCTGTTAAAAAATCACTGTGTATTGCAAAACAAAATTAAACATTCTTCACACAGAGCAATACCAAAGCATTCTACTAAAATTTAGAAGTCAGCCTTGCCACATGTAGAAATATATATCTACAGATCTATCAAGGTCAGCTCAAACTTTTCTCATCAATTACAGAGTTATCTGCAAGTTAACACAAATTCCATAGAATGAACTTTGTGCTCCAGTTTGCACTAAGAATTTGAGAGTGGAGATGACTGATTACTTACTGCAGTGCTTGTCCATCAAGCAGCCCCCTGCTGTAACCACTCTTCTGCTGCCATTCTCCATCACGCAAAATGTGCTGCCTTTCCTCATCCTTTCCACAAGACCTCTTTCTAACACCAAAGTAATAAATGTTTAAACTAACAAAAGCATTGCCAAGTCTGGCCAAATCATAAAATCTGCACAAAATTATTAAAATGCCATTTGCTTACAAATAAAAAAAAACACAAATGCATAAGGTCATCTTTTGTATAAAGTACTTTCCTGTTATCAGGAAATCTGTATATGATTTGTTTGACTTTGTGCAAAAAAAAAAAAAAAAAAATTGTTGAGCAACTTGATTCCAAAAGTCTATTTTCTTGATCCTTATGTCATCAGTAAAATTGGGGCACAACATGCTATAATTGCTGGCACCAAGGAGGTGATTATATCATGCTGGAAACATTACAAAATGTGCAACCCAAGAGACCAAGAAGGAGAAAGCCTAGCATCTCACGTCACTCCCTACAGCTAAAAAAATCTCACTGTAACATTGTTGCTTTTGGAACAAGCTTTGTCTTCAAATATTTTCCATGATGTCTGGTTATTTCATCCTTTGAAGTGTTCCCAGGAGAATCAACAATTTTGCCAGATAAAACCTACTTTTCAAGCAGTCCTTTTCAGCAAAACTCAGCCCATACATGCAACGCACTGCCAAACTGACCACACACATGGCTGTGTGGTGATGCGCCTCCCCAGCTGGCACCACTGTAGATGCACCCTTCACCATGCCTAACCTATAATTCTGGTGTAGAATTCATGGTCAAAGTCTTCGGCTATCAGGGAGAAACCTTAAGCATACATGGCCTCCCCCATGCAGCTGAGGGAGGGTCAAATTATCAGGAAATCCTTTGTTTCATTCATTTCTTTTGTGGAAATGAAGTAGGATAAGACCATAGGAAAACCTGTTCTTCCACTGGATGAATCATCCCAAGTAAATAATTTTATCCCCTTCTGTGCTTCCCCTTCCCTACCTGCAAAATGGGAACTTTGTAAAGTGCCAAGAGCTCTGGTTCTTAAAAATAAACAAAAACCCTAAGAACCAATCAGAAAAAAAAAAAAAAAAAAAAAAAAAAAAAAAAAAAAAAAAAAAAAAAAAAAAAAAAAAAAAAAAAAAAAAAAAAAAAAAAAAAAAAAAAAAAAAAAAAAAAAAAAAAAAAAAAAAAAAAAAAAAAAAAAAAAAAAGCCAAACCTGGTACAACTTGAAACTAACATTACTGGGACTAATAACAGGAGCAGTAGAAATATCAGAAACACTATTTTTTAAAAAAAGTATAAAAAACAGATTTGGGTGACAGAAGGGAAATTTAGAAAATTCACTCTTTTTCATCATTTTACTAAATTCCATGTAAAGAAATCAGAAGGGCTGTTTCTTACTAATTTTAGTATATGTACTTTTTAAGATCTTTTCCATAAAAACAAAGTGGAAGACATTGGATTAGGTATTTCTGTAACATTTGAAAGCAAAAGAAGGGAATATTGGAGGGGAAAAAAAAAACCCACACAAGGAAAAACAGACAATAAAACAAATGACAAGGAAAAAAGAAAGTCACAAAAAAATTCTTATATGAAATTTAATGAAAAATGTTTGGAAAATAGGAAAGAAAATCTTTTTTTACTTCAGGTGAGAAGTTGATTAGATTTTTTTAAAATATGGTTTTATTTTTTTGTCCACACCATGCTGTACTTCTATAAGAGATGGAAAATGATGAATTATCTTTTCAGATAGAATTACGTTTTTTTCCAGAACAACAGCAACAACTATAATGACAAAACACCCCCCCCCCCAAACACACAACAAAACAACAACAACAAAAAAGCAGTTAATGCACCAAATGAAACATTACTGAGGTATAAAAGAGAAAATCATGGCAGAGGGCCAAATACCCTACTATACAGCCCTGCCAGGACAGCATATGGGCAAGCATCTCTTCCTGGGAATCTGGTAGTTTTGCCTAAAGGAAACCTTGAGAGTACATATTTTCACACCCCCCCCTCCAGCCATGGTTCTTTGCCAACAGAGGACAACATGCCTATTCATGAGAAAACAGGCTATTAAAAACATAACCAATTAAGAAGGCTTGTGTACTGTTTTCCTCTCTGAATTTTTTTCAGTGACTGTTAAAATTTAAAGCAGTGAAAACAGGAACTAATTTATATCTGACTTCTTTAATGCATGATTAAAGTAGCACTGAGTGAAATACCAATACAGGTCTGCTAATAGAATTAGGTGTCAACATACAAGAGCAATTTAGTAAGCATAAGTTTTCAGAATATTCATGGGTTTGTACAATTTCAGAGATTTCTACAAGCATGCTTGAGATATGAAATGTTTGATTAAAACAAAATAAACTCCTCAGGGAGTACTTAAAGTAGAGAAGAAAGGCAGAGAATCTCTATTTATGCTTCAAGTATTAAAGTTCATACAATTCCCTGACACCTGAGAAAGTGAAATAACCAGTAATGGGATTATCTTTATCATTTAAATCTTCATGAACAATTATGTTAGGCAGTAATATTTGTGATTGTCTTTATAGTCCATCCCTTATGGAAAGCTGGATTTAATTTTTTTCCAAGCAGCTGCAATAAAGAATATTGCACAAGAGCTGATTCTGCAAAGCTATGTTTCAGGAAATGGGTCCTTTTCTTTTGCTCCAATGAATACAGTGTCTGAGGCTAATTTAAAATCAAATGAACTAGAAGATACTGGTTCTGAGCCACACAGAGATAGTACAGCAATGTCAAAGAGGTTCAAGCTGCTCTTAAAATTGTTATTCATCAGGATATGGGTTCCTAATTGCAAATGAATATTTAAACTAAAATACAATCTTATTTTGAAGAAGAAGCCCAAATATTACCATGATCAGTATTTCAAGTAGGAAAAAAAAAAAAGGGGAGATGGCAGAGAGAGCAGCTGGCCTGTCTGAATGTTAAAAGAGCTACAATGTTTGCGTTCAATTGCAATTAATCACCCAGAACTTCTATTTCTAGTACCAGTAACCAATAAGAAAATAACTGCTGATTAGGAAACCAATCAATTTTAGGTGATAAAGCAAAATGTTCTGAAGAGCTACTGGAAACTGAAAAATGCATGCTTCCCATCCATCTAAAACCATGTAATGATACTGGTGGCATAAATACAAACCTGTATTTTACTATGGAAATAAATAATTGCAAGAAAGTTGCAAATGCACAATATCAGTAGCAAAGTCATACAGTCATCTTACTGACATGGGGGAGCTGGGGCGGGGGGGAAGGGAAGGCATTTCTGTGGTGGAAAAGCTGTTTGGACAAGATAAAAAGCTCTGATGGCTTTACAAATTGTCATTTCCTAGTTATTCATTTCCAGCCTTTTTCAAGAATGGATATTCGAAGGAGAAAAATACATTGCTTCACAGCTGTGAACGTCCTGCTTGCCAAAAATGCAAATGCAATTACTATCTGTGAATCAAAGACAAATTATGGCACTGCTGACAAATATGAGTAAGGCCCTAACCCTGGCATGTTCACCCCACCCCTGGAAGTCTTCAGGGCTGGGCTGGATGGGGCTTTCATGAACCTGGTCTAGTGGAAGGAAGGTGCCTCTGTCTATGGCAGAGAGGTTGGAGATAGATGATCTTTAAAGTCCCTTCCAACTCAAACCATTCTAAGATACTATGGCCTTAAGAGGGGGCATAGACCTCTAGGCCTGAAATGCAGATTCATTTGGAAGGGCTGCCTGTGTGTGTATGTCACAATGAACACATCAGTTACAAACTGACTTATACCTAGACGATTATAGTCGTGAGAGAGCAAAACCTTTTAAAAGGCGATTTTGGCATTTGACTTGCCACAAATGTTAAGACTTTATGAAGGCTCAAAGAATGACTCCTAACATTTTTCCAGCTCATGTCTCTGACCCCTAAAGAATGAAAAACATATGTCAGCAATTCAGTCGCTAATCATAGTGTTATACCAAGCATAAAAACAATGACTGTGCCAATATCAACTGACTTCATATGTTTTCTCAAATGTCCTTGACCCTACATGGCATCAAACCTAAACAGTCATTTTGGTCATAATGAAACCCAGGCAACCATGGATCTTTCCTTAACAGTATAGAATTCAGAGCAGATGGCACTGAGGTGACTATAACATCTTGACTAATGTCAAGAGGGACATTAGAACAAAGATCAAAGCAGAAATTAGCTTGGCCAGCATACCCAAGAGGATAAATCAAAAAATAAACTTCTGCAGACTAGGCTGGAAAGGGCACAGCTTCAATATCACTGAGCCAGCCAGCATCATTTTCCAGCTCATTAAACGAAGGGCATCTGAACAGTTTGCTTGAGAACTGACACAGAATAGGTTGAACTTTTTAAAAGTAATTAATTATGCAACTGTAGTGCCTATCACTGATCGTTAGCAAGCTTTGAACCGTGGGTCCCATTGGCTTTGATCCATATTCTCTTATCATGCCTTCCATAAATATTCTAACTTTTAAAAGATGCCTTATGCTCTGTGTATTTCCCCTCAAATGTTGTAATTTTTCCCCTCTCTGTGTCTAGAGGGGAAATTGATTCTCGTCAGATTTCCTCTATGTGTGGGTAAAATGAAAGATTATTATCACCAGGATTTCCTGTGAAAACAGGTAACAGCTATAACAGCCTGGTAAACAATTTTACTGTCCTTAGGTTCTAAATCACAGATTACTTTCTTTTGTGAAGTTCCGGTAAGTATGTTTTGAACTGCCAGCAACTTAAGGCAGACAAAATTATCAAAGTAGGACCTAAATATCATAAAGAGAGGGAGAGGGTAACAATATAATCACCTATTTGGACACTGACTATCTTCCAGAGTTAGTATACTAGCTGTCAAAATGGGCACTGAACAATGAGCAGTAATACTGAAACTCTGGGGGTTTGGGGATACTTAAAGTGATCACAAGCTGCTGAGGAGGGAAACATTAAATTTCAAATTTTAAAAGTCTGTTTGCTAAAGAAAAGAACTGAAAATTATGAAAGGTGATATAAAGGTGGATCTACAGTATTGACTATTTTGTGGACAAAACAGCAAAAATGTTCACTATCCAATATATAAAAACCAAAGAACAGCCAGAGTGACTTGAGAATAATGTTTTTTCTCTTGTCGCAGGAAAGGCACACATCTACTACGTCATTATTTTATTCATGCAGAGGTTTATACAGCAGAACAAAGATAGAAAAGAATTCAGGGAAGCATCATTGTTATCCAGTTTGGAGAGAAATAAATCACAATAGTTCCTGACATACACCCAATTTCTCTTTTCAGTCCTGTTCTTAGAAAGAACACAATCAAGTCTGGTTTGACTTTTTTGGAATCTCTGAAAAATAAATTGGGAAACAGTGGGTATTACAGGGTAAATAAACTTAAATTTAGAGAAAAAGGAACAAGAGCCAGAAATGGAATGAAAAGCTATAAAAACCCAATTGTATGCTGCTGTAAATCTATAGTGTAGATCTCTTCTCCCATATAAGTGAACAAATAAACAAGACGCTGGAAATGGCTTGAGCAGAGTCTGTTTGAAAATGCAACCTGTATTGCACGAATTGTTCAATGTCCAGGTGATTGAACGACTAGCAAGGGTTGAAATGAATGGTAGGAAAGAAATTATATAATTATAGGATACTCCAATTTCAGATTTCAGTATTATTTTAAGGCTGAAATAATGTAAAATTGAAGGAGACATTAAGAAAATCTAAAACTCATTTGGAAGCACTAATAGCATCTCCCTAAATATGCCTTTCAATCTAGCTGCCTACTACAAACTACTTACAAGCTATGCTTTACAGAAGCAGGTTCAAATGCAGCAGTCCTTTGTAAGTTTTTAATTGCTTTCACATCACTGAACATGCTTTGAAGAAAACTTGTGTTCAAAATGGAAGTGGGTGGAAAAAGAGATGCACGTCTCCAGCAGTAGCAAGAGATTCCTTCAAACCCTTACTTCCATTTCCAGTCCAAAAGAGCTATGATTTTTTCCCCTTTTCCATTGATGACCTTCTCAGAGTAACTCTGTGTTTCAGTAGCCAAAAAAGTATGCAGGGAGAGTAACAAGGGACTAATATGGCCTCTACGATTGAAAAAACATTTGCTGATGAGTATAACCAGAACATCTACCCTCAGAGGTACTGATGTTCGTGTTGTTCTTTTGCGACCTGACCTTTTTATTTGTCATAAATGAACATGTTCCATTTTACTGTTATTGAGTCAGTCAGAGCTAACTTAAATAGTAATCCTACTCTTACTGCAAGTGCAGGCCTGCTAACTTTAAATGTTTGTCTTTATTTCATCATATTTCCCTCCACAAAGTGGGGCTATTCCTGCTGACAAACTTTTTATGTAGTTTCAGACTTAACAGAATAACAGTGGAGAAAAACTGTACACAGAAATTGGATGAAATCTATCCATTATCTATGCAAAGGCATTTCACTCTATTGAATGTCCTTCCTCTGTATTTCCTTTTTCCTATGCACATTTCAACACCAGCAGATAAAAGCATTATCATACCATCTTCATGCAAAGCATGCAAAGTAAATATACACATCAATCAAGAATAAGAACTAAATACACACACAAAAAAAGTTGCTTTTTTTCTAAAAAAAAGTTGCCAACATCACTTGTCAAAACATGAAAAAACATTTATTTACAGATCACACAGGGAAGAGTAACAGCACAAATTCACAGAAATGTCTCAACCTGGAGGCCAGGCTCCCCAGTGGTGTCCCTTTGGGGGAAAAAATAGAGCTCAAAATAGAGCTCAAAATAAACCAATTCCTCTGTTGACTATAGAAGCATGGATACTGTGATTCTTTTTAAAATGGTGACATTTTAAAAACAAGTAATGTATCTTTTTCTCACCTTTTAATTTTTTGAAATTTACAAACTTTTCTGTAATCATTAAATCTTTAATTTTAAATGTGAGACCTGAGAATGACACATGACTATTAGACTTGGGTTTATATAAAAATTGCTCCAGTTATGCCAAGGGGAAAATAACAGAAGTAGATATATTTTTATGAATGAAAAATACTTGACTGGAACAAAAGTAAGGATGGGGGGGAAAGTATTTATGCATGCAGTTTAGACACACCTTAGGATGACATGCAATGATAGCAGAAAGACTATAAAATGTTATGACAAAGGGGTTCACTTATGGAAATGTAGTGAACTTCATATGGTCATATAGAGCATAAAGAGTACAGGTTCACACTGTGGCTTCTCACACTAAATATGAAGAAATATAATTTCTGAGATCTAAATAAAATCTTTAGTTCACTGGACACACTTGGAAAATACTCAGATACAAACAAGGAAAATGCAAGTTATAGTGTACAGTATGTATGCTATATTTTAAACAGATATATATATTTCCCCAAAAGCACTTTTGATCAAGTTTACGGGTATCACACATCTAAAGTGCAAATACACTTAAAGGGTTAAGCTAATTAGAATACCTTTATTTGCTGTATTTTTGATATAGCAATAAGGGTGTCAAATAATATAGACGTTGAACGAAGAAGGGTGAAAGCTGCAGTAACACAATAATGCAATTACTCAGTCTCAGGCATAAAGTTGTCTATTTCATATCTGGAAGTTTTGCAGGTAAAACTGAAACCAAGGTTTTTTTAGGGTGAAATAAAGTTAACATTATGAAAATGTTTTGTTGCAGACTCTCAAGGGCAAATTTTAATGACATTCAAAAGAGGAAGGCTATCCAAAACCCTGTAGGAAAGGAAGACTTAAATGCAAAAAAAAAGGACAGAAAATGTGTACATGAGGGAAGTAAAAGTAAAACTAGCTATAGAGTTGGAACCCAATAATAAGGCAAATCTATAGGCTTAGGTCAAGAGAAAAACAGGTTTTGCCTAAGTAAAGGAAAGATCACATGAGAGCTCTACTCACAAGCTTTAAATCACTAAATATGGAAATGTTTGAGAAAATAAAGATGATTATGAATATAAAGCTCTGAGAATGAAGATGATCTTATATAATTAATCTCATTTAGGGGATGCTTCAGGGCAGCAGCAACCAAGAATCATAGTGACTGGCTATTTATTTCTCAATATATGCCTCTTGGAAACAATTTCCTAAAAGTGCTTGCTGTAATCTGCTCTGATGTGTGTGTGGGTGGATGCTGGCACCAGCTACGAGATGTAGTATAACACCAAGTGAAAATAATCATTGGGGTTCAAAAAGCAGCCTGTTACTGTGTCAGAAGGTTAACAGGCCTTGATACAGCATCATCCCACCAACTCCCAGGGCAGTACAGCAAGCACCAACACGCAAGTCTTACCCTGCCGTGTAGGTATATAGCATCTGTGTCCTTTCTTTGAAACGTTGTGGGTACATGCTGTTAGTAGGGTCTTATATAATTCAATATAGGAATTTCTTAAAAATTTAGATAACCAACCAATATAATTTCCCCCAATGGAAACTTTTAAAAAACAAAAAAATAAATTACAATTATTAAAAGAAATTTAATTTCAGAATTACCTAAAGTTTTTTCATAAAAATAAATTCTTTTCTTTCTAGTCTGACATGAATTTTTATTCAAATACTTAATTTGAATAATTATTTTAAATTACTAAATTGAAATAAAGCATAAAGAAACTACTAAAATGAAATTTTTTAATTGATCTCTGCTGAATTTGAGATGTCTGATGAAGAAAAAGACCGTTATTAATGTTTCTGAAGCAATCTTCTTCCTTTTCTTAATGTTTAGCGGTTCCATAGAAGGGGAAAAGTATTTTTAAAATATCTATAGAGAAAACTCTTTCTTACTTAGTGCTTAAAGTTTTGAGTGTATTAGTATTTGACTGCATTTATAACAGCACCTGATGGTTATAAAAAATCAGCAAATTAAATGGAGAAGAAACACATTTAAGTCATGAGTTCCTCTCTGTGCTTCTCAAATCCTCAAAAACGAGGTCAGATAAACAAAACTCCTTCTGCCCTTTAGCTTCTAAAACTCTGCACTGTTCTGTCTTTTAATATATTGTAGGTTTGTAAAGATTTCATAATTTTTGATGAAAGAAAAATATTTAAAAGGTCATATCTTACTGTGCTCCTATTTAAATCATGCATGCACCCATCTTCACAGTGCCACCAGTATTAACAAATAAAAGAATGCAGAAATGTGTTTCCAAGTTTTGCAATGTGACTTAAGATACATGCTTAAACCTGACTTAAAACCACTGTAGCTGAAGTCTGATGGGAATTATTATATGTATTATATGTATTATTATATGTATTATATGTATTATTTATGTTGAGTGGAGCTTAGGTTGATAAAATCAGTGACGTCAAGAGCACATCTTCTGAGAAGACATCTAAAATATGTGATATAAGTCATATCTGAAAACAGGTATTTCTCTCCATGAAGAGCATGAGGTTACTAGTTCAGGTATGACAAACATCTGTCTTTACGTGAGGTGGATCCCATCTGTTATGCCTTACACTGTAATTCTCAGAAGAGAAGGTAGGAAGAAAGGTAACCCCTCATTGTGGAACAAAATGACACCAACTAGTTACATGATGTAAAGGAAGGCAATAAGAGGCAGAGGATTCCATCAAGGCATCTCAACACTGACCTAGGTTTGGACTACCTTCTATCATGAGTTGAACCAACTGTAAATGGGATTTGTTCATTTAGATTGAGCTGTCAAGCGAACTCTCTATGAAACTTGCTTCCCTTTCTCTTACACTACACTAGGGACAGACACTGAAGTGCCTCATCTCCACTGGCCTTGTGGTCCAGTTATGGAGTTTAGTCCACAAGCTGATAATCTACATATGCGCTCAGGAGGAAGGTGTGAGAATGAACTGTGTTGTAGAGACGATTATATTTTCAGGACAACTGAAAGTGAATTGTTAGCTTGCTGGAGTCAAACTTTGTTCTATTTGGCATAGTTTACAATATTTATTTTTTTAAAAAAAGTTATTTCAAGATAGCAGTTATTATCATGTTAAAGTTAAAGTAATTGGATTTTCTATTGGCAAGTCTAATACTTCAGCTCTAAAAATACACAGAGGTGGGAACGTACCAAAAGACTGTATTGGCAAGAAAAACACCGAAAATTATTTAAAATCACTGACTCAACTTGAAATGGCAGTTAAAAGCTAACAGCATACTGGGCATCATCAACACAGGTGCTGAGAAAAAAAGCAAGCATATTTTACCACTGTGTAAGAACTTTGGTGTGTTCACATCTTGGGTAATGCCTGCCATCTGGTGTCTGTATTTCAAAGAACATGGTGTTCAAGGATATATTTCAAGGACATTGAATAAACGTAATGAATGGAAAGTAAAATGATCAAGGGATGGGCAGTAGCATTTTGAGAGAAATATAAGAAGGTTGCAGTTCTGCAGTTTCGACAAGAAAAGGCTGAGGATACAAATGAGCTTAATAAAATCATGAAGCTGTGGATAAGTAAATGCAGATTCTTTCACCCATTGCCACAATGACAGAACTAATTTTAAAGCACAGTAAATAAAGTCCTTTCTTACACGTGCAGAAAGATTATCAGAAGGCTGTATGGGAAGATAGTTTACCAGCAAATTCTGAAAAGATATCAGGCAAATCCATGGGCAAACAGGTACATAGATAATACAGAAAAAGAGAACAGGCAAGGATGATCCCTACAACATCCCTAATACAACATGAGTAGATGCTGGGCAATATGATGGGAGTGGATTGTTGAAATTGGGCAGGCACGCACGTTTCCCTGTTGCTGCATGCAACACAGAATAACAGGTTAGAAAGGCTATTGGTAAAGCCCACTAGACGTGTCTTATATTCTTTGAAAAGAGACTAGTTGATCACATCAAACTCCACTCTTAATTCACTGACAAAATACCATTTGTTCCCTTTTCATTTTGTAAAAATAACATATCACACTATGGAGGCTTCCTCGTTAGCACTGACACAATAAATAACAGCATATGCATCACCTTGAGTTTCTATAGTTGTCACAATTTGAGGCTCATACTGCTTATGAAAGCCTATTTTTCTTAATGACGTCATCTACAAATTCCATCAAATTCAGACTTCATGTAGGAAAGGTCATCTGTAGCTTACCAGTTTTCCTCAGCACCAGAAATCCCACAACGCATATGATATTTGGTACTTCAATCCCCACCCATGAGTTTGGGTGCTGTGCACCTTGCATTGAACTATCCCAGTGGACCATATTCAACACATTCAACTACTAAAAGTGTGATTAGATAGTATGTGAGGTTGTGAACCTGTTTTGTTTAAGATATGGTAAGGGGACAAGTAATATCACCAACAATGAAAACAGGCACTTGGCTCACACAAAAAAATCATAATACTGGACAGGAAAAAGGATTCACTCAATAAAGGAATAAAAAAGCTTAACTATTTTTAACAGCCAAGTGATATGATTGGTGTTAATACTGTTCACAGTTACGATTACAAACACTTACATTCTCTGCCCTCTAGACAAAGACTCCCTCAAGGAATACCCAGGTTTTGCTCTTTATCTCCTCAGCACTCAGATTCCCAGTCTGAAAGTCAGCAGTTAACTTCAAATATAGGTCTAATAACAATAACATAAAGGTAAACTCTTCAGCCAGTATTATTTATTGTATATATTTGTCATCTTTATACTGGCAATAGGCTCACTAGCACCAAGGTATTAACCACGGAGCTGAATGGTTTTGGGATGGCCAGATCTTAAGCAGTGTGATGTGGCCACAGCTTCTTACTGTCACACATGGGTACTAAAAGACTGGGTCACACTCATGGCAGAGTTCCACTTTATGGTACCTTTAAGTCAGGAAGCTAGTGCAGCTATCTCAGGTCTGCATAGCTGTTGCCAACACTTCTGTCCTAACACTTCAACCCCAGAAACAACACTATCCACTGATGTAAAGCCAAAAGTATTTTATTGTCTCAATTCATAAGACTTTTATTTAGCATCACTCTTGTGATTCACACATTAAGGGTACAGTTATAAAAAGTTCATACAATATATGTTTTGTTCCACTCATCTATAAATGTGTTATAGAGTGAGAAATTCATAACTGACCACATCCTTCAGTAATTTCCAATATACTGAACTTCATGATACTGCAGACGAGCAGTATCACCCACTTCTAGAGGTAAATAAGGGACAGATGCAGTGTTCTACATAATATCATAGATTTAATCATTGAACACTTTTGCTCTCAGGGGCACTGGAGAGGCTGAGATGGGCCCTTTGTAGATCAACCAATGCTAAGTTCCAAAAACCAGAAAAGCCAGAACTGGCAGACATAACGAAAAATAAATAAAACCCAGTAATACCAACCCACAAAGTAAACAGGTAACTCTAGACACACCAGAAAGGACTGTGGCAAAAAGCTGACAATATTCCTCAGTCTTACAAATTTTTTTGACTATCATGAGAAACAAAAGTTCCAGAATCTGATCAGCTGCCCCATTTCTAGTCAGTAAGCTGTTGTCCAACAACCAAAACACTTGGCTGCTTGCTTGACTTGCCAGCAGTTAATAATTTAAACTTCTAAAATTTTGATTTGGAATAGTAGAATAATAATAGAATAACTAGAATAGTATATTTTTAAGTTGAAAATTTTCTTTATCCAAATAGAAAAAAAAATCACCGGAGAAATATGACATTTTTTGTAGAACACTGCTGCTCTACTGTTCAGTGGCAAATTGTTAAGAGAGAGGAATCCTATTCGCATTTAAATTAATGTACTCCTGTCTCAGCCAAAGTTTTACCTTACCATGAGCTTCCTTACTTCCTTGTTATTTCCTCTCTTGAATAAAAAGACATATCAATTGTCTCAGTTGAAAAGTTTGCACCATCATTTATCCCTCCTAGACTATTTTCCAGAGATATTCTGATTTAAAACCACACTTCAAAATCACACCCTGAAGTGAGGAATGTAACATTTGGATCAATTTTCCAAGGTACCTCAGAAGAAGAAGGTTTGCCTACAGACCTTACTGTCATGCTAAACAGCAGCCATCCTCAATTCAGCCAGCTTTACAAGGGGATGAATCAGCACAGCCTGGGCTCACCTGCATCTGCTCAAGGCTACCTAGTGCGCCCATCACAGCATATCACCAGTGGAGACACCCTTTGGATGCTTCGCAATATTGATACTAAAAAGAATATCATGCTTTTACTACATACCCTGAACTTAGTGTATCTTTTGGACAGAGAGTGAATGTGATTTCAGGGCAACTAGAGCAGAGGTTTTTTTCTCTTTTCTTGATGTCTTTTCTGTCCTATCACTGATCTCTGTGTGTTGGGAGTCTCTGTGTGTTTCTGCTCTTCATGGGAACTTTGTTCACATGGAAAACTGTAGTGGAAAGATATCCTGGGATAATTTTCCTCAAACCCTTGGAAAAGGGGTATCTATACTTTAAAACAGTCCTGTCACTACAGTTTCAATGTTATTGAGACCCATAAACTCCCGTGTCTTCTTCTCACATTCTCCCATTCTCTCCTTCGTGCAACCCTGCTCCTCTAACACACAGGAGGATCACTAAGTTAACAGACACTGAAATTCTATATCTCCTGGCCTGAACATCTATCAGTGCTCTTCATTTAATCATGTTACTTGTTTCTAAGCGTTAATACTGTACCGAGACTACGGTGTTGCTATTCTGTCCCAGAGAACTGCAGGAAGTTGTACTGATCTATGGGTAGAACCCCACAGAATGATGATTAAGCACACCAAGCAAGGTCATGCAGGTGATCTGGAAACTGATCCTGCTCAGGCACACCTTGAAGGTTGCTTGGTTGGGTGGTGTGGATGGGGTGGGCTGGCCTGAACTGCCACTTCCCCAGGGCCAGTAAGGAGCCGAGCTCAGTGTGGGCGGTCAGAGGCTCCCTCCCATTCTCTCCTTCCTCTGCACTCCATTTTCCCTCTGCTTGGGGCAAGGCTTGCCTGGCTCTGCTCCACACCGTCAGGGAACAGCGTGTACCTTGTCCAGTCAGCCTCCAAAGATCACCCCGAGAGCCTCCTCTGAGCTCAGATAGTGTTCCCAAATATCAGAGTAGCAGAGGACTCCCAGTTTACAACTAGCAGAACAGGTATTCTCAGCTACCAGATTAGCATTATAACTAAAGGCAACAATAACAAAAGGGAGGCAGGCAGAGACTTCAGACACAATACTTGGTGGTCAAATCAACTTGCAAGTATCAATTCCAAGGATTTTTTTCTTTGATTTTTTTTCCTTTTTTCCTGCAAGAATTAATGGAAGCAGTCAACAAAGAAATAATTGAAAGGCAGAAGAATTAATCAAAGCTACTGATTTATTTGCACAATTGTATGTAATAGTTAAGGTATGTATGTTTTAGCTTACTTCCTTGGAGACACCCTGCAGAGGGTAACTTTAGCAATACATAGTTCACCAGCAGGGTATTGCATTTTAATAAAGAGCCACTACTTACTGCAGTTATTTCAGCAAAATTCTGCCTTAGCATTTTTTGAGAACAACTAGGACTCCTCTTCAGCTTGAGTAGTGTACTTACTTTCTTATCACAGAGCAACATATATGCAATTGATTTCTAAGCAAATGCTATATTTTAAACTAAATCATTTTACAGCTCTGAAGAGTTAGTCTATTGTGTGCTTATTAAAATGATGCTGGCTTTATTAAAAACACAGAGAGAGGGGAAGAAATGTAGAAGACATGAAAAGGGTAAAGGGAATTTATTTCACATGCTTAATAGAAACCTGTCCTGTCAGTGCCTATTAAGCTTTAAAAAGCAAAAAGTAAGTAACCGAAAGACAGAACTTTCTTGATTGCTAACTGAAAAAATCTGCAAGAAAATCATACAGATTGATCAGTATTACAGGCTGCTTCTACTCCTCTGAGCCACAGAGAGGAAGGAAAACACATGAAGCATAATACGGCACAGTTTAACACATGCTGCTGCAAAGTCTGTTTCTTCCCAGGGTACATCTCTACCATTCAGTCTATTTATGCAGCAAAACTACATGTAAGTATCCCAAAATAGCTCACACAAACTGTAGTTTCATTTTACTCTCCAGCCTCCAGAAATGCAAGCTTTCTGTAACAATTTTTCTTCCTTAAATAAGTCTACTGAAGATTTTTAGAAGGTACTTGTAAGTGCAAGGACTAAACCTGACTACCTTTCCCCTAATGGGAAAAAAATATAAGCAGTGTGTTAAAAAAAAAGTATATAATGGGTTCTCTGTTTAAATATTATATATAGTGTATCATACAATAAAAAGCTATCTAATTTTACTCCTTACTAATAACTATGAAACTCAGTAGCTGAACATCTTCAATAATGCAAAATCTATCAAGTCAAGATTAAAGCCTGTGACTTTCTTGGGACATATCTGTGTTTCATAAGGGGAGAGAGAGCCTGAAAAAAACAAACCAAACAGATTACCACATTGTGTCGGCAGTCCTTAAGGAGCTGGTAGATCGGGATCTTGGCTTCATAACAATGCTCATTTCGAAAAAATTCTTTCAGTATTTCTAGCAGTCAAACTTCAGTTGTCCTTATAAAGCTTATTCTCAAAGTACTCCATTTCAAAGCATTTTTTAAAAATCCTCTGCTTTTTAAAGCCCGTCAAATCCGTGTCCTGTAAAATTCCAGGCTGTGAAGGAAGAATTCTAACACGCTGCAACTCCTTCCTTTTTCATGCTGAGTTTACTCTAGCACTGTGCTCTTCGGAAATGACACTGCTTTTCTCTTCTGTCTTGTATTGCCCTGGGAGGAACTAGTCTATTTTGAATCTATTCTCCCTGCAGGTCACATGGGAACGAAGGCAGCTGAAAAAAGTCTCTATCTCTTCCTTGCAGTTTGATAACAACAGGTTTAAAGGTCAATAACATTAAAAAACAAAACAAAACAAAAAACCCCAAACAAACCCCACAAAACAAAAAACCAAAAACAAAACAAAAACCCCAAACAAACAAACAAAAAACCCCCACACCATATTAATGGATAATAAATGAAAGGAAAAGATGAATGTTAGTTACAGTAACATTTGTGAGTTTGCACAAAAATTCTACTTAAAGACAAGCTCTGTGGAGTACAGAAAGGAATAAAGATTTCTTCATTCCAAATTAACTAAAAGCCTTACCCAGAAATGTAATTCTTCCCTTTCTTTTTCTCCTAACACTTATTTGGATACTGTGAATAAGTACTATTGTCTAACTTCACAAAACAGAAAGTATTCCCTGTCTGAAGGACATTGAGAACACTCTGGGGAAATTAAGTAAAAATGAAATACCTTGTTGACTGTTAAAGTCAAACACATATACAGACAGTGATTGTTATAAATCACTGAAGGACAAAATAATTAAAGAACCATAATAGGATGCCCTCTCTACTGTACTGCAGAAAGAGGTCTTTTCCTGTTACAGTAAGTACGCTAATCATCTATGCTTCACAAAAAAACTTGTATTTATAATTTCTAGACAAAAAACTTAAACATAAATGTTTTGGGAGTTAATTCCCATGTTAGCATATTTGGCAAGTTCAGCATTAGAAGAGGGAAAAATGCAGATAACTAGACAGGGAATATAATGTTTAATTTATAAATTTTGAATTTGCTTTGAACTATGTTAGAACTGGTTTTAAACTGAAAGAGCAAATTTATTGCTGAACAACTGGTTATGTGTAATAGCCATTCCTTTGTACAGTTTCTAAAAGTGTTGCAGTGTATTAGTTTTGATGGTAGTGCAACTAGGTTAATAATGAAAGCAAGCACTAAAAAATTTATTTTTAAAATTTAAATAGACTTGGCAAATGGAAAATATGATAAACAGGCTACGCATTAAAATATCAAGCCAATTAATCAAATAGGAATGTGCGTAAAGTGTGTAAGGCTCTCTATAACCCTTGTATTTTATTTTATAACAGTACAATAAAATACATTAGCAACTACACTGTATATCATCAGGAAAGATCCTAACTGCTCTGGAGGCATTTGCCAGTGATCTGCTTATAAAGTATTCCACAAAAGCAGAAGGAATGTTAATAAGCTTTACTGCTAAGCTTTCTGTTCTTCATGTTTTCTGACACCTGTCTCTCAAATATTATCTAGTGACTAGCACAGGACCTTTTGTAAGAGTCCCATGGAATCAAAAAATTTCAAAGAATGGAAAAAGCATATTAAGTGATATATTTAGCTCAAAGGGTCATGCAGTCATGGGACCTTTAGTAACAGTTAGGTGTGTTACTGTGCAGGTCACACATTTATAAAAGTACACAGAAATCAGGTACCACATCGTGAAACTTTTTTATTCCTTTATCAGATTGAGTAGATTATGAAGAAGAGTGAAAACCCAAAAAATCAGATAAAATAGAGGTGCTGGGCTATTACAAAATAGCTGGCCATTTTAAAGCTGTTTTTTTTTAGTTTATCTGATTATTTATTATTTATAAATATAAACATTTTTCCTACATCAATGAAGGAACACAAAATGAAGGAAAACAAAGCTCTTGACTAAGTGATTTCAAAATACCATACTGGAATGGAATATTCAAAAACTATTTGTGCTGTGCCACAAAGTAAATATCTCGGGATGATATCTTCTCAACAGTGCAACAGTCAAGATGATGCCTCTTACTCCTAGTTAACAGACATACAAGTAGAAAAATACTGTAGCATATTTAGATACTAAATATTACTATACAATAGGAATACACTCTAATTTCAAATACTTAAATAATTAAGGCAGTGTTTTAAAATGCAGATTCAGAAAAAGGTTCTCATGGAGTTGCAGATCTCCACCTCACTAACTAAATATTAATGACCATTGTGAACATGCTTTCTTTGCTTTCTTTTTAGTCTCCATTTGCAGCTCCTTAGAAATAAGTTTCTGCCATCCAAGTGCCTACTATTTTGAAATATATATTAAGCAGACATACTCCAAGCAGCCAATTCAGAGCCTGTCCTCAGGTAGCAACCTTAGAAGAATAGGCTTCCTACAAAAAAAATGAATCTGTTACTAGGAAGGAGAGCACCAGGGAATGTTAGTTTTATCTGAAATTCATAAATTGACTTTGGTCAAAAAAGTCAGTCAAAAAAACTCTTAAGAGTCAGTATGAGAAAGGGAACCCTGTCTAAAGAAGTTTCTAGAGAACCCATTAGACCAACTTTGGCAGTTAACAATAGCTTTTAATTCATACCTAAAACCTCTTGAGCTAACATTAACATCAATAGCAGTTTTGCCTAAGTTTTAAATAAAGATAAAAGCATACTAGTCCATTGTGCTTATAGAAGATGATGCAGCATTTATATTAGGATTTGATATGAAGACAATTACAAAAACTCTCAATTTCTCATACTTTGAGAAATTAAGAGAGAGAAAAATTAATGGAAAATAGTAGAATAAATAGAGGAATAGCCATTGTTTAAATAGCTGATTTGTACATGTAATTCTGTAAGTTAAACAAAAAAAATATTTCTCTCTCTTTTTAGAATCCTTTTGTTTTTTACGGTGGCAGTAAAAAAGCTTTGAAGCGGAGGTCTTTTTGATTGCCTTCACAGTTAAGGCAAGAACTAATTGTATAATGAAAATAAGCAAGAAAATATTTTAAATTAATGAAAATACTAAAAGATTAAGCCCTTTGGTAGTACTAAGTACACTACTATCAAAGCAGCTAGAAAAGCAACAATAGTTTTTATCTGCATATATTGTCAATGGAATGAGGTTTTGACTGTATAGTTAAACTTTCTAAGGAAAAAAAAAGATAAAAAAAAAATTATAACACCAATAATAAAAAGGGTGCAGGATTCAACCCACTTTGAGAATGCTTACATATTAGATATTTATCTTCAAATTAGTAACTAATTGAATTAAATCAGTGTTACATTGCACAAAATTGAAAACTAAAATGAATTGCAAAAAGCATGGCTTAGGGAATAAGGTCCAGGACTGACTGTTCTGTTCCATGTTTGGGAATATGTTTGTCTTGAGGGTATGGAAAATTTGCTTAAACATTCCGAGTTTTGTCTTCCTTGTTTGTAAAACAGGGATAACCCATATCCCACTGCTTGAAAAGCACCTGGATATCAAAGAACTGAAAACATGCAATAAGTGGCAGGTTATTATTGCTGTTATTATTGTTGTGCACAAGCTGAAGAAATGGATTCACAATCTCAAGCCTTCAGACATAAATAATGAATGGGCTCTGAAGTGTGTTGTTTGGAGTACACATTAATAAATGAAAGCTATAAAAAAAATCTGCTGCCTTTGATATGCAGTCTTAGTTTCATCATGATCTTTTTCAGGTAGGATTACTAAAATACTTTTAAAAATTTGGAGCTGGGCTCATGCACTCAGGACTATCCCTGTTACTGTTCAGTTACTATTGCATTTGCTCTTGTTCACAGTCTGCATATTTCTTTTCTTCATATATAACTTTCCAGTTTACACAGTTATATGAAATATATTTTTCAACATATAAAGAATATGCACTGAGACCTGAACCCAACCTTTCTAATCTCTAGGAGCGCAGATTCCACAGTAGGAAACACTTTCTCACAAGCTAAGCACCACACCAGTTGGTTTTGGGAAACTGTGAGTTGCACAGCTCGCTCTAGTTCATTCACAGCACCAGATTATGCTCTTATGTACTGCAGAACAAAATGAAGGACAGAAAAGATTAACTAGGTGTTTCTTATATTACCTGCATGGGTGGGTCTGAGAAGTAGTAATGCATGTGTAGGTTCAGAAGATGTCTTTCAAAAGTAGCAATAAATCAGCGAATTAGAGAAGTAAATTTTTGACCCACCTGAAGATTTTGCCACTGCTCAACATAGCAAAATATTTTAAAAATGTCCTTTGGTAGGGTTATAATTCTAGGGAATTAAACTCTGCCATTCATTTCTAAATAACAGGAAGAAAAAGGTATACATAACTGCATAATTAAAAGAATTACAAAATGTAATAATAACTACAGTGCAGAATTCTTTAGAATGAAAAAAGGCAAGCCAAAAGGCACAGAAGAATTGCAACATACGTCACTAGTGTTTTCGTTCTATATGTACTTAGCTACATGGACTGAGCTACCCAACTTGAGAATAAATATGGTTTATTAGCTCAGCGGTTGCAGTGTAAATAAAGTTACTATGTGCTCTACACAGGCTTTACCCAGACTCAAATGTACAAAACTCCTCACAGGTAGAATGACAAAGAGGACCTGCTGTGAGAATATTCTAGCATGATGCCTTGTCTGAAGATGTTTGATCATTGAAAGAATCAAAGTTTCCCTTTGAAACTGTCAGGTGTTGCTGCCTGAGCTGTACCATAAGCAGTGGAGGAGACATGTCTCAGAGAAAGATCATACAGTGCCTCACTCGATCACATAATTAAGTTCATGATATATGCCAGGCTAAAAACATGCCCTTCTGCCTTTATTCCAGCCTAAATTTCATTTGATTTAATCATTTTTTGATTAATATTAACAGACTCAGTATTAACTAGTCATTGCTGGTCCACATAGACTTGGTTGCAGAATTAAAGATAGTATCTGTGTAAAACTTCATTGCTAGAGATACAAAAGGGGGAAAAAAAAGCACAACTTTTTTTTCTGACAAACGTTATATACTAGGCAAACTGTAGGTTCATGCTATCACCTATGTACATTATATAACATGGAGGTTGGGGGTTTTGCCACTTTGCTCTCTTAATTGTTAGCAGTTGAACTGAATGTATATAGGATTAAAAAATTTCTTTTCATAGAAATGTAAATTTCACATATTTTCATATTTGGGGTCATGTCTTATCATATTTGGATTCTGTGAGAGATGAACAATGCCGAGACTTCACAGCCTCAGTCCATATCTAATGTAGTAATTACCATGGTTCAAAAAAGCTACACTTCTGAACTCTCACACCCTCCTCCCCAGAAGGGGACAAGCAAAGTCATCAAAAGAATTATGCATATATACAGTACGCCAGCTCTCCCTACCACTCAAAACTCAGGTAAGACCTATTTCTTCTGATTTACTCAGATAACTGGAAGCAGAGATATTAAATTATTCTAAATTGCTTCCCAGCTTAGGACTAACTTATTAGTTCTGTCTGAACTCTTTATTCCATAATTATATGTTTGAATTTTCTTTTATTAAACAAGGTACCAGGCATGACAAAAGCATGTTGCTTTTTTTTAATATATCCCAAAGAAAGCCACAGTGACACTGTAAACACTAGAAGAGATGACAGTAGCCAGAAACTTCATATTGTTGTGGAGGTATAAATTGCATAAATTGGATGCAAGCATTTCAGTATGGTCAATGCAGTGCCACATTGGACATGGACAATGTGCATCTTTCCTCTTTCCATTCTATCAGTTAAAAAGATACTTTGTGTGTCATCAAACATGTTACATGTTTATATGTAGGACATCTTCTGAAAGCAGCAAAGTTTTGTTTATAGTTAGCTAGTGTTTTACTTTCACATACTCTAATGACAGCCTTCTAATATAACAAATCAATCTGTTCTTTTTTTCTTGATGCTCTCCTTCAGTACTTGATTAGCAAAGCCACCTCTATTTTTAACACTGAATTCAATCCAGCTAACTTTGTTCTAGATGTCTGATGCCACGTTAAATGCAGAAGAGAAAAATCTTAATTAAAGTAAGAAGGCAGACATCAAGTCTTTCTTGACTTAGGGTGTCCTTTTTTTAATTAAAGGGTGTTCGTCAACTCTACAAAGTATTTCCATAAAGAAAAAAAACAATAGAAATATAGAATGGCTTGGGTTAGAAGAGACCTGAAATACCATCTAGTTTCAACTCCCTTGTCATTGTCAGGGACACCTTCCACTGGAAAAAACTACTCAGAGCTGCATCCAACCTGGCCTTGAACAAAGCCAGCAATGGGGCATCTAAACTTCTCTGTGCAACTAGTTCCAGTGTCTAACCACCCTCTGAATAAAGAATTTCTTCCTAATATCTAATCTAAATTAGCTTAAAACCATTCCCCCTTGTTATATCACTGTAACTGTAAAAAGTTGCCCTCCCTTTTTTTTTTTTTATTCCCTTTAGGCTGCAATGTGCTCTTCCTGGAGCCTTCTCTTCTCCAGGCTGAACAATCCCAACTCTCTCAGCCTGTCTTAAAACCAGAGATGCTCCAGCCCCCTAATCATCTTAATGGCTCTCCTCTGGACTCAGTCCAACAGGTCCACATTGGTCCTCTGCTGAGGACCCCAGAGCTGGACACAGTAATTCAGGTGGGGTCTTATAAGGGCTGAGTAGAGGGGCAGAATCACCTCCTGGCCATGCTGCTTTTGATGCAGTCCAGGATACAACTGGCTTTCTGGGCTATGTGTGCACACTGCAGACTCATGTCCAGTTTTTCATCCAGGAGAAGCCCAAAGTCCTTCTTGGTAGGGCTTCTCTCAATGAGTTCTTCTCCCAGTCTGTACTCATGTCTGGGATTGCTCTGACACAGGTGCAGCACTTTGCACTTGGACTTGTTGAACTTCCTGAGGTTCTCATGGGCTCAGTTCTCAAGCTTGTCCAGATCCCCCTGGATGTCATCTCATCATTCTATTGTGTCGACTATGCACCACTCAGCTTTATGTCATCTGCAAACTTGCTGAGGGTGCACTCAATCCCACTGTCTGTGTCACTGATAAGGATATTAAAGAGCACCAGTCTCAAGATAGAGCCTTGAGGGACACCAATCGCCACCAGCCTCTGCCTGGATATGGAGTCATCAACCACAACTCTCTGTCTGCATCCATACAGCCAATTCCTTATCCACTGAATAGTCCACCCTTAAAATCCAAGTTTCTCAAGTTTGGAGTTAATGATGTCGCAAGGGACTGTATCAAAAGCCTTACAGAAGTCCAGGTAGATGACACCGCTGGTCTTCCCCTTGTTGAGCACTGCAGTCCACCACAGCAGGGCCTCAAAACTGTCCAAGATCAATTTGCACTTAGTGAAGCCACGCTGGAGAGGTAGCTCTCAACACAATGAAACCTAAATATTAAACTGTCACTTCTTTGAAGAAATAAGAAACTATTTTCTCTTCTATTTTATAAAACAAAGAACTATTTGAAAGTAACCTTTCCTCTGGTAAATTTTCCTTTAGAGGAATATGCTTTTTCAAATATTATTACTTTGTCATGGTAGCTTTTTAGACAAGTTAGATTTATACATTTTTCATAAAATGTATATTGGATGTGGCCCTTAGTGCCATGATATAGTAATTGGAGTTGGATCAGGGGTTGGACTTGATGATCTTGGAGGTCTTTTCCAACCCAATCTATTCTATGATTCTATGATTCTATGATAAGAAGGCCTACATGGTCACGACAGTTACCTGCTATAAAATACATTGTGTCTCAGTTGTAAAGCACAAAAGTTAAGAAATGTTACATTGATTATGAGTTTTGTCCTCTAAATAGCTACCTCTAATAGGCCTAAACCTCACAGATTATTTTGCTTTTATAGTAAAATTAATTAATTTGCTTACGTATCATTCAGTGCTTCAACTGTCCTCCTGAACAAATCTTATATTTATTCTTCTTGAGCTCTGACATATTTTGAAGCTAGCAACTACTCCCTGACTCTAAACATTCTTTCACACTCCGCATACTCTCTTTTTGTATTTCCACTCCACTGCCCAATTGAAACCCTATTTGCTTCTCTAGGTTTTACTCTGCATCTTCTACAAAACTAATTCTGTAGCCCTCTGTTTTTGGAATCTTATTTCTTATGCATTAACTTTAAGCTATTCTTGAGTAGTTTTAAACATCACTTATGTTGAGGAGCCATTATGTAGCCCTCTCTGTTAAAATCTTACCTCATTTTACCTAGCCACGCTTCTCATGGAATTTTCGAATATTCCCATACAAACAAAATGTTAGAATTGAGCTTTAAAGTAGCATTATCTCATACGTTTTTCTGTCACAACAATAGCACTATCACTTATTCATGCTATCCTAATATGTTTTCAACTTTGGTGTTTCATGTTGGACAGCGCAAGCTTCCTATAGCTGGGTTATAGCATTGCTTCCTCTAGCATATTTCTCACTGGACTTGGTTGGTATTATTACTTCATAGGCAGAAAGACTGCCACATCATTCTGGCTTACTACTTCAGTTGTGTAATTCCATTTGTATGTCACTATGAATGGCCCCTTCTTGTATGAAATTTGCATTTTCTACATAAATTCAATTGTCTTTTCTCTAAGACATTTTCATCTCCACTGTTTCTATTATTTTTTTCAGTTTACTTTAGTCTGATAATAAAGACTGCTTCAATCACCAACATTTTGCTTCTTCCTCAAGCATTTCTGGTTTTCATGCAGACCCTATGTGCAGGGAAAAAGACCTCATCAAATTGCATGTTCCCTCTATTTTGTCTTTTAAATTACTCCTCAAAACAGGCTCTTCTCAGGATGGCCAGAAAAATGGTGCTGTCTGATGAGAGTTAGAGAACAACAATTTATCCTGCTATTTATATAATGCCGAGTAAAATCCTCAACTTGTTGTGGACATGGAAATTCTTCTACTTCCGTTGATCCAGATTCACATTTGTCTACATTTTTTTAGGCTGACTACCACTTATCCAAACACACCTGTTAGAGTTGCCTTTTTACTACTGTGTCATTTCTCAAAAAATCATGAGTGTGTCTGTTCCATACCTTGAATCTGCTTCACACATGCCTGAAACTCAACAATATTCAAGAAGTTTGCAAGAAATAAAATAATTTTTAATTATTTTAAGTCTGTGTTGAAGTTGGTCACAGATAAAATGTAAAATTAAAGAACATGTATTAAATGATGCTTGATAGTTTGCTTTGTGTAAATGTTTTTTTCCAATAGAGATTTATAGTATGCTGCAATAGAAAAGTATATTCAATGATTTTAAAGAGATTTACAGTAAAACTAAATCTAAACTGCAGCAGTTACTATTTGAAACTACTAAATTTATGCAGCATGTCTAACAGATTGTGGTCACTATTGGTTGAGACCATCTGGGCTGTATTTCAGTGTGTTTGTATAAAACCTAGAAATACTAGAGTCAGCCTTTTCATTCCTCTTGTCAGCATTTTACACATAACTTTGAAGGGCGGTGTGTTTTGTTTCTCTTACATATTAAAGAGAAGGTTAAAACATGATATAGACTGGGTTGCAAAGATAATTTTGAATTATTATCTTATTTTAATTCACACCTGAAATTACCTAGGAGAGTACTGCAAAAAAAGAACATTTGCTAAGAATATGTGAAAGTTTACATGAAAATAATTGATTCATTTATAGAAAAATTCAGAAAAATCTAGATCTACAAACATTGCAAAAGTGAACTTTTTTAAAAGATTAATTCACAATTTTACCAATTCAGAAAACTGTGTTATATGTTATGACGCAAATATTGTCGAAGACTACCACTGACATTAAAAGTTGGCTGTAATAATATATTTTTTAAAATTTCCATGTTCATAGGCATATATTTCATAACTACTATCAAAGTTGAACTATCATCCTAAATACATTGGCAGGTTTACAAATCACAGCAAGAGGCATATTGGTATCTCTAAGAATATGAAGTTATAAAATGCTGTAATTTATTTTTGCTCTTTAAGTAATTTCTATATATGTAAATAAACTCAGTTCTGCAAAGTCAAATCTAGCAGATCAATATCCAGATAAAATGACATTTAAGAAGAGAAGAACTGGCTGAGATTTTTTTTTCCCTTTTGTGTCTCTCCATCACGCTCTGTTACTTTGGACAAGAATACAAATAAATGAATTCTGCTGTTTAGAACTGAAAAAAAAGTCTTGGCATATAAAACCTTTCTCAGTTAGGATCTCATTCTTGCATAGATAGGATGAGCTACTAAGCTGTTTTGCCTAGAAAGTTCTGAATCTAATACATACTTCACTGACTGAGGGGAAAACCTACATCTTCTTCAATGTTTATTTTAAACTGTAAATACTAGTGTTGATGAATTTAATAATTTTATGAACATTTGATGCTTAGTTATTCCTTTCTTTCTTGTCCAAAGAAAGTCCTCCAAACAGTGCGTTAGAAATACTTCTAACACCAGGTTTGCATCTGCACTATGTTTTTCCTTCTAGCATGACAGCTTTCCTACTCAAGTGTGTTATTGCTTACTTTCTTTATGACCCTTGGCCACATGGTTCAAAAGCGTCATAACTTTAGAGAAAGCTCAGGGTAGAAATCTTTATTCTAAAAAAGTTTACACAGCGGATTACAGCAACCACTAATTCTGCCAATAGTCTTTCTGAGAAAGGTACCTAAGTCAAAAAAGGACTCAAGAATCTTTCTAATATTTAATGAATTTTCAACTACCTAGAGAAACAAAAAAGCATTGCTTTAACTCAAGTAAAAGATAAACTCATTTAAAAGCCATGGCTACTAGAATTATGATCATATTTCTCAGCTTGAAGTTCCTTAGGAATTCATATCCTCTTGTCTGAGGATATCAAAGGGTTTTTTTAATACAGGATTCTTGCATGCCCAGTCCCAGCAAATGAAGCAGCAGTAAGATCTGTGGCTGCCTTGCCTGACACAGACTTGAGTCAGGCTGCACATCACTGGTGGTTCAGAGGTCTCTGGGAGGAGGCTGAGCTCTCAGGAATGCAAAGTATTTTCAGGTCTACGCATTTGCAATCTTGATAGAGATGATCACTTATTCTGAACTGTAGGCCAGTACCTACAGTTTTGTGCCAAAACAATGCCTATTCTTAACTTCTAAAAGAAAAGAGATGTCAGAGAAGGATTATTTTGTTTTCAAAATAAAACAGAGTAAGCTTTGTTCTCCTAAGATCTGAATCCAAGTTTTCATAAATGTAGATACTGACAATTAAACCTGTAGTACCAAAATAAACCAGAGTTCAAATATGTTAATTTTCCAAGTTCATAATCAATGAAAGACATTTACAGAGAAGTCAGATTTACAGTAAAAGATGTCTTTCAAAAAGTGATTTGACAGTACTGGAAAAATAAAACAAAGGTTGTGTACGCAATCCTCTCATCTAGATCAGTAACAAAAAACCTAATATGAATTAGAACCAAATGTGTTCTCAGTTAAATCTAACTCTTTTCATTATTTAGATCAAAAGACAAACAAAACAAAACAAAAAAGTACCTAAGAAGAAGAAAGAGATGCTGCATAACAAATAACAGATCTGTGCAAAAAGAGAGAAACTGTATCCATAGAATAGAAGATGACCAGTGGGACAGAGAGGAAAATATAAGATTGAAAATAACAATGTCTCCATGACAACTTTCAGTTCCTGGGTTTGCCTTTTTGAAGATATTGCTAGATGTGCTTTGCATGTCACACTGAGGGATGAGACACAACAAGGGTTCTGGCCTTCCTTCAGAAACATTATTCTAGACAGCAGAACTTGTCTATTTTGACTCACATTGTTTCTATGATGACATCCAGTGCATGGAATAAATTATATTACAATCATGAGAATTCATGGATTTTGATTAAAAAAAAAAAAAAAAGATACTGGTTGAGGTGGCTTTGGAGATGGAGATGAAATTGGAATTCTTAATATATGAAAACTTAAAACTCTTTTTGTGGATCTAAGACTTTTGCTTTTAAGCCCTGTCAAATCCTTCTGGTGTGGTTTTGCTTTGTTTTCAGATAATGCTGTTTAAAATACATCTCCTTCAAATCAGTATAGTAGGATGTCTAAGGGGTTAAGACAGCATTAGAGAAAAGAATAAAAAAATCGGTTGGAGCTTTAGAACAACATGAGTTATTCCCCTGACACCAAGTTCTCTTCAACTCTTTATCAGCAACCAAAATCTTAATGAAGAAAAGCCACTGAACATCAGGATAGTTAAATCACTTCTAAATTTAGACCTCTCCTATAATAAAGTCATCCTTTTATCCTTTATATATCCTGGCTTTTGTCTTGTTTTAGTTTGAACATGAAGCTTTTTTGAACTTTTGTCTCTTTCAGTATATAGCATTTTAAATGAAATTAACTACTTCAGTCATTCTCTCCAGCAGGGATTTATCAACAGATATATGGAACTAACAGAACTTCAGTAATTCCAATTTGTGGCACTGACATGACTCTGTGGTTTAAATCTGAATATACATGAGACCACCACATTCAAAGTTATCCCATTTCAGCTCTTTTAATAGAAGCCCTTTGATAAGGCAGAGCAGCTACAATGAGTAATATAATCTGTTGTTCTTCCCTTGGTAACTATAACACACAAAAATGTAAGGTGTTTTCCCTAAAGTGGAAAATATGACACATATTACAAAAACATACTACTAATACCACCACTACTATACAAAAAGTAGTTTAAAAAACCCCATGTTTTAATAGTACTTTATTTGCTTTAGTTCAATTTAGACTTCAGATCTCAGTTCTGCCCCTATTCTTTGTTTTCTTATTCATGTCTGAAATTAGTCTGGGATCTCTTTCAGGCTCAGCTGATGGGCCATGATTCCTGAACGACTAAGCTCTGCTACAGCAAACATGGCTATTAAGTACACAAACTGATATTTAACTGCTTGATATATTTAGTTTACATGACAGAATTTACAGTACACACACTGATTTTTACTCTGTTACAACTGATTTATAAATTGAAGTTGATGATTGCTAATAACACTTTCCTACCTCATTTTGCATTATAATGTCAGCAAACATCATCTTTAACCACTCGATAAACTGGGAGTTATTTACATTGCTAGAGAAAAAAAACCACCACCAATAATATATAATGATACTTTTTTTTTTTTTAATGTCAGTTTACAGAATAAGATAAAAACCTCACAGAACAAACCTCACTGAACAAGCATGGTCTTATGTTTTTAGCTTAAAATACATATAACTATCAACAACAAAATGTAAACTAAATAATGAAGAACGTGCCAAAGCATTTGCATACCAGGTCTGTATTTGAATGAACAACTAGAGATGCTCTTTACATCCTCAGAGCTGTACCTTTGTTCATGTGTGCTCTGCTGCACTTCTCTCAACATATACAAGATAGAAAAGCAAATGGATCTATATTCCAGTATTATCCCTTTGAGTTTCATGCTAAATGATTCTCAAAACCTCTTGCAGTTCCAGTATTTCCCTTGGTTTTAATCAATCCGGATTATTTATCGTGGTATGCCACTATCCGGACAGTTATCTCAGCAAGATAGTTTCAGTTAACTTAGTTTCACATGGATCTTGGAAAGCATTTTCCCCTGTAAATTTACTGGTATAATTAACATGAAGCTGAACTCAATCAGAATTTTTTCCCTGACCATTGTTTTGTATTTTTTACTTCTTTATACATAAAAATATCTCACAAAATATGCAAGTCTCAAAGTTGAATCAAATGAAATAGATGTCAAAGAGCAAGTTCCTGAAATTATTTTTCTTTACTTTTGTCTATCTAACACACTAGTGGACAGTAACTGCAGTGTGCTACACAAGACTGTTCACGAATTTGAATGCATACCAAATTATGGGTAAAATGTTTTGTTGTTCCTATAGTGTATTTGGTTTCTGATCAGGAATATTTAACATTGAAAAGTATCCTACAGCTTCACTACACTGTCTAGTTTAACCAGGCCTTCAAATTTTTGTTTGTTTGTTTTTCATTTTTTTTTTTTTGGAGAGGAAAAAATGCAAATGTTGTGTTTGAAGTGCAAATGTAAAAGAACAACATCATCTTCCTCATCAGCAAACATTAAGTCTTTGTACCGTATCAGAAGGACTGAAGATTAAATGCATAATTTCAAGGTGATGTTTTACATCAACTGAATTTTACAGCATTGATGAGTTCACTTTACAGCAGTTCAAGGAGGGAGGAGCTCAAGTACTACTGGTTTAAAGTGTTCACAGCTCTAAAGAGTAAAGACCTAAAAGTGCATGTGGAGCAGGAATGTGTTTTTGGTCCAAATGTCAGCACTTGCATGCCACTTTGATGACCTGCATAGCAAGGCAGCTAGATTTGTAAACGAACTTACAAGTAGCATTACTTAAATGGTATTTCCTTCATTCAAAATTCTTTGGAGAGCCTTTAATTTTTTGCCATATTTTTGATTAAATTTAGTTGACAGAGGCATCAACATGTAGTTTACAAAATTCTGAATATTTGCCAAAAGAAGAACAAACAAAATATTTTAGAGTGATACTTAATTTGATATGGTAGAGTTGCTTTCAAAAAATAAATTAAGTAAATGCTTCTGAAATTACAATGCATGTGAAAGACACAGGACCAATAAAACAAAACCCATGTAAAAATTTTAGGAATATGGTCTGAGGCTGGAAAGAGGAATTTTTTGCATGGCAGCACAACTGGCCTGCCATGGTTGTCTATGTCAGGGATTTGGCATAAAATTTTGCCTTTAAAACTGCAATGAAGCTTTTATATGACTCTATATTTGCTTCAAGGTGCTACTTGTTACTGGCAACATGAGATGGCTCTGACTTACGTCTGGCTGTTACACAAATTAGTGGCTGTTTAGTATGTGAATACTTATAACCAGTTATTGATATTAATTAGGAAGGGGAATGCATATCTTGATCCCTTGAACTCAGTGAGGTATATCCATGAAGCCAGTTCAGGCAGAATGGATATACCTCCAGGACCTCCTGTTTCTAAGGAGCTGCAAATCTTGTTTTGCTAAAGACAGACATTCTAGATCAAAAGGCTATAGGCAGTTGGGAAACAATTTCAGCCCTGCAAAAGGGAGAAACAAAAAAATTGAGCTGCAACATTATGATGTAGCTTTTGCTACTGAGTGAATTGACAGCAGTTGTAAATCACTGTTGTACTGTCTCTTTCATCTGCATACTTTTCTCCCCTTACAAGTTTCTTCTTCTTTCTTTCTACTCTTTGGGCCATGTTTTCCTGTTATGTTGCCAAATAAAACGTGTATATGTAATCTGTAGAAGTTTATTCTGTGACTCCTCTGAATTTTCTGTAGTTAATCATTTTGTAGATGAAAAATATGAGACTTTCAAATTTTAACTTGAAGAAGTACTGAAAAACCCTAGGAAAACCTAGGCTTAACCTAGATTATTAGAAATACAGAAAATTAAGACATTTTCTCTATTTTCCTGCCAAGTATGAAAATAAAAGATTTTTTTTCTATAACTGTCCTATGAAAAAAGCGTTAATCTACTAACGGTAAATAAAATCATAGGGTTAGTTCATATTCTTAGTGACAAACAGGAAGGCAGTAACTAAACCTGGCAATTTGTTAGCCAGAAATAAATTCCCAAAACATGGCAGAAATTCTGCAATGACTTCAGAAAGGAATAGGATTAGATAACAGCTATAACAAAAACCAAATATTTAGGTTATAAGTAAAAATACTGAATACAGATGAACTAAAGATGTAAAAATTATTGAAAGAAAAAGTCCCTTTCCCTAAGAGTGTAGAACCACAATGTCTTTCTAACACCATGCTCATACTTCACTTTCCCAAAGTATCCAGTATAAATGCAAAAATGCTGCTGCTGCACTGAAGTAAGGATAAACACTGTAGGACTTTGAATGCAGATGCTGAAGAATGCTTTACCTTGTTACCATAAACTGCTTTACATTGCTTTACATTATTACCATAACTCCTAAAGCCGCTATTTTGAGGGAAGTGACTTTGTCTGTAAACCCAAAGAGCTGGCATGAACAAGCTCATGTCTTACTGAAATGATGTGTACTTGAATGGAAGCAGTTTTATCCTTTTATAGTAACAGAGTGTATGACATTTAACGGTGAATTAAATATTCCAGGATCAAATATATTGTACCAAAAGGAAACATTATTTAAACCATTTAGAAGCATCATATGAGAAAATATTTACAATAAATTCCTAATATAATCAATTTATTTCTCTTTATCAAAGTTAAGAAGCTGGCAAACTGCAGCTCCATTAGAGAGTACTACGCTGCAATAAATAATTTCACTGACGTGCTCTATTTGTCATCCTCCTTTATTTAAACTTATATTAGCTATTATAAACCATGATCAAAACAACATATTCGTTCAAAATGAAGGGGCCAAATTATGAAGTATTTTCTTGGTAAAAGTTCAACTGTTTCTTTGAAAAGGTGAAAAGAGTCAAAATTCAGCAAATCTTTCTCTCAATGAAAAGAGTGAGCACAGCTTTTCCAGGACTGTTTGCTGGTTTCCTTACATTTTAAAACAGCTGCATTATACAGCTGGGAAATCTCGAGCTTGAAAGAACGCCATGGAAGACGAGGCTGGTGAGGTTTGCATGGTAACATTAGTCTAGGTGAATCCCTTATACTGACATATAACTTTCTACTTTGAATTCCAAAAGAGGAGCTCTTTCATGAGGCACTCCACCTCCACCCTGTGCAGTGAAAAGTAGATACCTAAAATTTAGATAACTAAAGTTTTCAGGATGTAATTGTCAAAGTCACGCTATCCTGCCCTGCTAACCTATGAAATGTTCTTTCCAGTTTCACAGACTAAGCATTTTCTTAAGGCTCCTGAAGTCCAGGTTTTAGATGAAAATATCAATTGCATCTTAAGAAAGCTTATGGCTTTTCTGGTTTTGGTAAACCCTTTTAGACTTTATCACTTGAGGACAAAGGATGAAAGAAAGACTTCAAAAAGTCTTTTAAAACAAACTCTTGTGATTGTTCAAGGCATAATTAAAAACAGTTGCCATTAACCATACTGTTATATAATCAAGCAGAAAATAAAATAGTCCTGCAGAAAACTGTGATCAGTCTATTTTAATGGAGCAAAAATTGAGTAAACCCTTCTTAGTTTAAATAATACTGAGGACCATATAATCCCTGGAGCAAGGACCTTTCCAGAAGAGCATTTTGGCCTCTCACATTCTGCTCCAGGGAGCAGGAGAGGTTAGCACTACTGGCACTAACCTTGTCATGTCAGCTAGTCATAGTTCACCAGCTCGAAAGATTCCTGGGCTGTTTTATTCACTCTGCAGATAAGACCAAGAAAAAATCAGAGCCCTCACATGATACTCACTAAAACCAGACCAGCTAGCACTTTTAGATAGCATCAAGGTATGTCAAAAAGATTTCACATATTTACAGAGACATACTGGTTTTGATGTTCAGCATGGATAAGACAATCATATCACTGTATGATTATACGTTTAACAGGCATTACTTGGATTACTACATATTTCTATTTAATTTTTACATGGATTTGTAGGGTAATATTCGGTGCATTTAGAAGTCCAGAATGAAAATTATGCACACTATCCATAACATTTTATGCGGTTTAATCATATTATAATACGGATAGCCATGTAGGGAGAACTGTGAGAGCAAAATTTAAATCCTTTGTGAATCACAGAGGGATCTGTTTCTCTGCATATAAGAATGAAATTTTGTCAGTATCCTGAAACAGATTTTTAATGACATTGCACTACATTTTGCTATTGGTCCCATCTCTAAATTAGTATACCATCTGTTTTATATAATTTATATTCTTATCTGTAAACAATAACTACTTTTTGGCATTACTGTACGTTTGCATTTATATGTAAAACAACCCTGTCTAGAATTCCTTCTGTTTTGTGTGATCCCAAGCAGAGTTTATCAGAAAACGGAACTACACATATTTTTATGCCAAATTTGGATGTGCCTCAAAATATATCATGTTCCATGTTCCAATTTACACTGTATTGTGCCATGTGGGAGAGAGTTTAAACAAAGACCGTGGCCAAGAGGAGATGGGGAACAAATATAGTTTGCCATTTACATGTTCATTAAGACTGCATGATTCCCTCATTGAGGAAATCATCTGGATGTCCGGGTTAAGTTTAAGAAAAGACATTTCCCTTTTTTCTCTTTTTTTCCTCTTTTTTCTTTTTCTTTTCTCTTTTTTCTCTTCATCTGCAAAAATCAGCATTTTGTTTCAGAAGGTTGACATGAATAACCACACAAGCTAGTGCAATGTAAACTTCTTCCTGAATCTCAGATACCAATGACATTTCTGTCCAGGAACCCATCACCTCTAGATAAATTCATGGGTGTGTTTTCCTTACACGATGCTTTAAAGAAACTTAATTTTCTCCTCTGACACCAGTAGAAGCCTAACTCAGTGGATTTTACTTCGGCTTTAGGGACATAACCCAGTTTCCAAATTATCAATTTGCTGACTATTCTGTCCCTGATTCAGTGGAGTGTAAATGATGTTGAAACCCTTGGCTTGGCTTCCAGTGGATGATATAAAACAGATGAACTTTGCTGCCTAAAACAGTCGACTTCTCTGAGTTTCTCATTTAATGTTTGCATGACTATATTATGTTTTCTTTTTATGTCACAAGAAAGAAGAGCAAAAAGGATGGAAAGATTATGCAATTGGGTGGTTTTTGAGAAGTTTAAATAGGTTTCACATACTTAGGAAAACCAAATGAATTCAATACCATTTGAATTAAGGTAAAAAAAAGTATCAATTTCTCACTGCCACATGATGCTACTGCCTTACACTAGAGCTGTCTGAAAAGCAGATAGATTCTGCTCTATCTGCAATATTTTCATAGGCAATCGTGAGTTCCCTGTATTGCCACATATTGACATATTTCTGTTTATCTGAACTTTAAATGGAACAGAAGTTATTAAAGTATTTCTGATTTAAAACAAACAAACAAACAACAAAAACATAAATAACCATGAAACAATCAACCCTCCTGTACTGCTCCTAAGTGTGCATTCTGCTTTGCAAGGAGTGAAAGCTTCAGCCTGCCAGCCATCTTCCTAGTGCTCTACACATATAAAATGATCATATGTAAAAGCAGATAATTCAACATTTAAGAAACTGGCAAATTTCCCTTTGAGTATGAACTCCTTATATTTTCTCTGCAGGTGAACAGTTTCTCGCAGCAGATCTGATATGGGCCAAATATAGTTCCTGACACAGCAGGTGTAAGGAAAGTCATTAAAGAGTCAGCCTGCTCAGGTGTTTTTGTTTGCTACTGGTACTTCTGCAGCCCTTGCAACAAGGTCTGCAGGTGCATAGTTTTTCTGGAAAAGACCTCAGTGAAGAAAAAGGTGCTTCTGAATAGAGCGTCATGAGGACACTGAAATGTCTGGTAGGGCTCACTTCCAGCAGCTAACAATTAAGTTGGAGTCACAGAGTAACTCAAAGAACGTATTAGAGTAATGCATAGGTATCTTAAGCCGGAGCTATACATTTATTTATTTATATTTGTCTCTTTGCTTCACCCACATTTTTTTATAACAAAACCAAAAAAACCCACGAACAAACAACAAAGGCCTCCCATTCTCCATCTGGAGGCAATTATACCCCGTTTAAATAGTTTTGCTTTTTTTCCATTTTAGGTTTCACCACTAGCTAAATAACTTCAGCTAGTGTTAACAGCAGTTTATCTGATTCTGGTGTTTGTTCAACTGTGTCATTTACTTTTACAACTTCAACAGAAATTTGTTCCAAAGCCTGTGAAAGCTAAGCCTCTGAAGAGCCAAGTATTGACTGGAAATGTTGCAAAGGTGAAGGAAAGCCAAGTTCATGTGGACAAACAATAAAGTTAGTGCTGTGTATTCAGCTTCTTCCTGGAAAACTTCTGATAGTTTGTACATTTCAATGTAGGATACACACGTGTGTGTGTATGTGTGCATACTATTTATACAGTATACATATATGTAATGACTGTTTGGGTACATTCATGGGAAACATCTGTCTCCTCCTACTGCTGAGACCCCTGATTTCTGCAGCTGCACAGATTCTGGAAGATTTCCTGAAGGACTTTCTAGGCTCCTAACAAGTCAGAAACAGTCTCTTCCTGAAAACTGAGGCTATAAAAAAGAATAAATATTTCATTATTTTAAAAAAAATGTTATTTCCATAGAAAGTTGTATAAAACTGGTTGTTTATCACTAAGGGTTTCTTTGTTTTGTTTTGTTTTTCTCTTTTAAAAATCCAAAATTTCCAGTGAGGTTGAAATTCTACCTCCTGAATGATCCCTGTTGCCTTTAACTCAATACTGTGTTCCTGTAAACTTCTCTCAGCAGGAAGAGAATGGGGAGAGATGAAGAGAAAAAGTACATAATAATGGAAGTAAGACTATGCTCACAGGGTTAAAATCACTGAATATCTAGTCTGGCCAGTACAGACATCACCAGGTATCTAACTGAACACGAGGTTATTGTTTATGACTCAAAATCAATTAATCAGCAAGTCTGTTAAACTATACCAGAAATGAGATAGAGGGTAATAAATGAAATCTCATAACAGAAATGTTATAACTTTTCCATGAGAATAGGAATCCATCTAGACTGTGTGTCCTCATCAGAAGCTCTGGATTTGCAGTAGAAGGAGATGAGCAACATAAATGATATGGACATAAAATTTTTTCATTTAAAAAGATTGATGAAAAAAGAATGGTCCACAAATACATAAAACAACAAATATGTAGCAACATAAGGTCACAATACTACTTAAAATATTTCAAGGCAAAAATGGACAACAGAATGAAGAAAACCTTGCACATCACAAGGAAGTCTCCTATGGAAGTGAGTGTCAAAAACTACTGCTGAAGACAAAACTTCAGCAATTTTTTTTAAATGAAAAATGATCAACATTTGGTGTCAATAAATAAAATACCCAGACTTGCTAGAGTAAGCAATGCACACTGCTAGGAGAGTTCTGGTGTATTCAGACATAGGGAGCTACTGAAAATGTTGAGGAGATTATCCCTCAAGGGAGATTTTTTTTTTCGCCCTTAATTTCCCTTATTGCCTCATAAAGAAAGGTGCATTAGAGTATTTAATTACTTTTTAGCATATTGCAGAAGTTTTCAATTAACACTCACAAATGACCTGTAGATTATTAGTGGTTTCTAGGGCACAGAAATAATTTGTAATTACTAGTTCCAGTAAGAAATATTGTGTTTTCTATTAAAAAAAAAAAAATCTATTCAGGTCCACAACTGACATAAGCAAATTATAGAGTGCCATAAATAAACATTAATATGTTACCCTTTTATTAATTTTCTTCTTATTTAATGAAGTATCTAGAAATTCATTGCAACTTTTGGACATGGTACGTGCTGAACTTGCATCAGTTTGTTTCTGATGTATTCGGTATCAGATTGAATGATAGATCTATTTATAGTGCTCCTAGAATTTGTGACACGTTAGGGAAAAGGAAGTCAGATACTTCTGACATTAACATAAATATCCATGGACATCTACAATTTTTAAATTGTATTTAATTAAAAGAGTATTTCTTTGTCTTTATGATTAGTATAATCTTTTTCTTCATCCCAAGAGATGTTAGTGTCTGCTCCTAGCCTAACCTGCAAAGCTGGTGGATTGTTTCAGCCACAAACAGCAAAGCCCAGCCATTTATTTATTGTAAACTGTAGCAAAACTAGTCATCATAATTTACTTCACTGTGTATAAATGAATGTTTCCTGTGCTTATTCATAGAGGTTCTGGCTTTGGCTGAACTTATTAAAGCATAAATTTGGAAACAAACCTTGTTGATATAATACCTATAGTTATACTTCAGTTATACATATAGATACACTTCAGTTTTCTGTTTATTTCACACTAACTAAATCACTTCCAAGGCTGCAGCAAGAACCACAAAATCCCACTGAAAAAGCTCTCAGGTAACACTAAACCAAAGCAGCATAACAAACACTGACAGACACAACCTGTACTGTGATAGTCTCAACCTATCTGTGTGAGGATCAACTATGCCAGAGAAATTTAAAGCAAAAGCTGAAACTTTTAAACATGTTAATTCTCTGCAGTTTTTTTCCTGATGTTTGGGACCTGTGTACTGGATCTTGACTTTCTGAGCTGCTAGGAAATGGTGTAGAGACTCTTCCTATTTATTCATTATCAGGGACTCTGACACAGTTTTGACAAGGAGATAGGACTGCAGGAACACCAAGGGTCAAGCGTGATTCACTTGCACCTGCTCTCCTATTGCTACTTAATCTTATGCCTTGCTATTTTGCCACTTTTCCCAAGATTTCAAATCAACGTTACCAAATGCTTGAATTGGTTATGATGATATTCTAGCATGCACATTTGTCTAAAATAAATCTCAGTGAGGTTCAAAACATCCTTTTAGTGGTGACATGGCATTCTATGAATTACAGAATTTCTTAGCTGAATATGAAATCAAATGTGTGATTCTTTGTATTCACCAGAAGAGTCCACACACATTCAAATATTTCATTTCCCAGAAAAATTTAAATGACTGGTCAAAAAGAAACAAGACAGTTCCAGTGTGCTGGGACTAGTAATCCCTAATAAATAAAATAACAAACTTTAATCTGGTTTCTATTTCCATTTTACTACTAGTCTTGTAATAAAAAAAAAAAGTTAGAATATTATACTCTGCTCACTAGGAGAGCTTTGACATAATTAAGAAATCCCCTTAGAGAAGGGATTCCTGAAAACTACTGTTTAAGAGAGATATTCCACTCTCCAACCCAACTCCCAAGAGTTTAGTGGCTCGGAGTACAGTCATCTGGCAGGAGAGAATCTGCCTCCTTATGTACGAATGCTGTGAGCAGCTGGCTGCAGAAGTGGTACTGGCAGTAGCTTCAGCCACATGACTGTTCCTCTAGTCCAGGGAAATGTGCCAGATGGCAGCCAAAGAAGAAAAACAGAAAGAAAGCAGAGGACGGAACAAAAGAAACTCACATAACCCAACAAAGAACCTTTCTTTCTTTTCCCCATGAAGGCGTGAGTGTCATGATCACTCTCTCAGGAAGTGTATCTTCATAGCTAACCAAACGAAGATGTAGTTCTGATACTGCAATAATTTGGCAAAGATTAATTATTTGATTCTTCAATTTAATGCTTATTATTGCTAGTCTCATTTCTTATAACACCCATTTTACTTTAGAGCTTACCATCTCTACAAAATTCTCTCCACAAAGAGGTTTTACTCAGCAGACAGTCACTACGAGTTATTTACAAATCCTTCATTGTGGAAAAAGATATAATGACCACACAATCAGAGCAGATTCTGCTCCCTCTGGAGAATCTTCTAAGTAGTCCTGAGGACCTGTCATTAAATCTGTGGGAGGTGTGAGTGTTTAGAAGGATTGAGTGTCATATAAGAAATTCTTATTCATACATCTCAGTTATGTGTGGGAAATTTTGATAGGTGCTTTAGTTCTTCTTCATCCATGCATGATAGATGGAGATCTATCTCCATTTGTTCTTCAGAGGTCCCAGGATGCTCTGAAGTGTTACTGTGCTACTCTTACGACTTCATTTTTACAGTTAAATCTAGTGCTATTTTCCTGAGCAAAGCTAAATGCAGCAGGAAACAGGATTCCTATATGTGTTTCAGGAAAGGAGGTGTGCTTTAGTTTAGAGAGACTTTAGGCTTTAAAAAGAAAGGAAAAAAAAAAAAAAGGTAGGGGTGGGAGAAACAAAAAAGGAAATTACATGAGCTTATCTGTGCTTTCTGAAAACACAATGAAGATGTGTATTTTGTACACGTATTTTGTTTGTATTGGAGAAGAACATTCATCTTGCAGAGAGCAGGGTGGTCATACTTCCCTACAAAACTAAACAACCCTCCTCCTCCACCCTGCAAAAAGTTGCTGAAATTGTGAAATGTTCTCGTGGTCTCCTGAGTTTCCTTGTCTGTGAAGCACCCATTCCTGGCCTTAATTCTACATCTATTGCTAAGAATACTTGCACTTCTGGCATACAGCAAATCATAAGTGTATCTATCAGCTTTTTTGGTCTACTTTCTACTTTCTTCCAGTAAAATTCACTGAAGCTTTAAGCTATAATTTATTTGATGGGACAGGCAGAGGAAGAAGAGCTCTAAGTAAATGCATTGCATTACAGCTCTTCCTAGAAAAATTGCATTGTCTCAAGGTACATTTTTTTCTCTATGCTGGGAAAACTTACATTAGCATGGATCTTCACCATCCTCTGAAAGAAGCAATCCCCAGCACTTGCTGATCAGCAAAGAAACTCAATACATTAACTACAAGGGGACATTCATTATTTGACTACAAGAGGGCATCAATGTATTACAGAATCTCCCAGAAATTAAATATGTAAATAAAAACATGATTGTCTACTAAATCAATAGAATCATAGAATCATAGAATAGATTGGGTTGGAAAAGACCTCCAAGATCATCAAGTCCAACCCCTGATCCAACTCCAATTACTATATCATGGCACTAAGGGCCACATCCAATCTCTGCCTAAAAACCTCCAGGGATGGTGAATCCACCACCTCTCTGGGTAGGCTGTTCCAATGCCTGATCACTCTCTCTGTAAAGAATTTCTTCCTAATATCTAACCTAAACCTCCCCTGGCAGAGCTTGAGCCCATGTCCCCTTGTCCTATTGTTGGTTGCCTGGGAGAAGAGACCAACCCCCACCTGGCTATAACCTCCCTTCAGGTAGTTGAAGAGAGTGATGAGGTCACCTCTAAGCCTTCTCTTCTCCAGACTAAACAACCCCAGCTCCCTCAGCCTCTCCTC
>NW_020955240.1:283717-315438 GCF_003031625.1 Empidonax traillii | reverse complement strand
GACTTTGCTGAAGTCCACAGATAGACACATCCACAGCCTTTCCCTCATCCACCAGGTGGGTCACCTGATTGTAAAAGGAGATCAGGTTGGTCAAACAGGATCTGCCCTTCCTAAACCCATGTTGGCTGGGTCTGATCCCTTGTCCATCCTGTAGCTGCTGTGTGATTGCACACAGGATGATCTGCTCCATAACTCTGCCAGGCACCGAGGTCAGGCTGACAGGCCTGTAGTTACTAGGGTCAGCCTTGCATCCTTTTTTATGGATTGGGGTGATATTTGCCAACTTATAATTATAATAATAAATTATAATAAATTATAAGCATCTCGCAGAAGAAATATTCTGGTTTTTTCACAAGAGGTAACAAAAGAAAAATTAAAATTAGAGCCAACTTCACAATTTAAATGGTTTGCTAAACAATGTTCATCATAGAATACCTGGATGGCACTACCAGATACTCAAAACCCCTTGACATCTGATGGTTGAGTAACATGAGCAGAACTGTCAGTTGACATAAACAAGGTTATTAAATTACATAGGCACTGAGTACTGCAAAATTTTGTAGTGGATTTCTAAATATAACCTACAGTGTGAATGGAGCCATGGCAGTGACACGGCAATATATTTAGGGATTTTTATTTCTCCTTCTAGTAAGAACTTTTTTTAAATTAAATAGTAGCAACAAATATGGCTCACATTTAATAATACGACTATGACCTATTTTCTATAAAGCTATCATCAACCTCATCCTAATTCTCTAAAGATCCTGAAAAACAAACATGTAATACTTTCTCTATGGTAAGACAAAATTCATTCACACTTCTGGACTTTAGACAAAGGTTCCTTTCTTTTTGTTTTTATTAGCAACTTTTAGGAAGTTGCTTCACCTTGTTAGACTGAAAAATTAGACAATATGCTAAGCTACATAAATCAATAATCAAAATAATCAGATCCTATATTAACATGCTACATGAAATACTTTTTGTTTTTAAAGCATTGATATATGTAACAATTGATACAAATTTGTAAAAGAAACATAAGCAGCTTTGTTTAAACAAAAAGTCCCTGATAAGAAGATTGCCTTAAGAAAATCTCAACTATATGATCTAGTTTTGAATGGATGCCGTATTTTTATTCCCTATTTAATTACCTTTAACTGTTATTATTTTTGTTATAAACCTAGCTCCCTCCCTCTGTATGAACATCCTAGCTTTTCAAAAATGAAAACACTGAGAGAAGTCGGACTGTACCTAGTCAGTTTTTTTAACACTATTCACCTATAGAGTGTTTGCTATCAATAATCCTACATAAGCATTGAGCTTCTTAGGCATCCAGTATTTTACAATGTGTGCAAATAAATGTGAACATTGCATTAATTAAAATTAAAAAGTTATCATTAAGATGATATGCAGTGAATTCTCCAATGAATTATATACAAACGGGGGGATCTTAAGAATTTTATGTTTGAAAAGGTATACACATCTATTATAAATAAATGCAAGGAAGTTGGAAAAAAATACTGGTTCATTTGCCAACACTAATGCAATAAATAATGGAAAGCATACTTTGCTACTGCTCTTTTTAAATAATGTTTTTAAAAAATACTTAAGGAAAAAACAGAATCTCTGTGTTTTTCTTATTGGCTATACTTACTTTCAAAAATAACTGACAAATAAGATTTTCTGGAAAAGCCTCTCAACCACAGATTTTCATCCAGGTTTCTTACCCTGTATCAATGTGTCATATTTTTAAATACTCTTAATTATAATAAGTACTGAGAATACTTAGAATTAATATTTCCATAAGAACACTGACAAAAATGTTAATCTACTTTCCCCTCCAATTTAGAGTGGAAAATCATTCAAAGTAATTATTTCCTTGAAAAGTGCAGTTTCCTACACTTACATGGTCATTTCTTCATAATGTTTTCCATTCACGTAGACACAGTACCTATTTTCCTGATATACCATGTACAGTAATGCCTTTCCAAGCTCAAGAGAGTCACAATCAATGCAAACCATTTTCAAATTTTTATATATTGCAATACTATAGAAGAATAAAAAACAGCCACAATTGCAATTATTATCATCATCAATTACATCATAAGCCACTAGAAGAGATACCTGTAGGACTTCAGAAAGCGAAATCTCATCTTATTTCTTGGTGATGGATGGGGCACATAGGCTCTGAAAGGATCCCACAGAAAGGCCATTGGCAAAGCTTAACTTTAAAATAGTCTAATAATTATATCCCTTAGGGACACAGGACAGTTATGCTGCAGGTGGCCTGCACTAATCATGAAGCACTTGTAACTGTGTAAGGGAATGTTCTTTTGCTATGGTATGCTTTGGCAGAGATGTGGCTGGCTGAGAGCACAGGCTAAAGGGATAACTGGGATTTCCTGCTGCATGAGGCTTGCCCTTTGCATAAACATCTCCTATATTCAGGGCTCTTATCGCATTATTCAAGTAAGAACACTTATGGTAAACCCTTAGATAGTTAGAGCAGCCACTAAAGAGCACAGAACCATGGAACTAAGGTAGCCCAGAAACAGTCAATGCTCTGACTATTCACTGCTGCCCAGACAAAACCCTTCAAATTTAACAATCTCTTGAAAGTATTTTTAATATGGATTATATTTGGACAACCTGTTCTGACTGATATCAGATAGCTACAGAGCAGAGAGAGAAAAAAAAAAGGCAAACAAACAAAAGAAACCCCAACCCAAAATCTGCTTGTGTACCAATGTGTACCCCCAGCACAGCAAGGAGCTAGCAAACAGGGAGTAAAACTGCTACTAGAAACACAATCACAAACCCCACAATTGCCTCTTTGTTTAATTCTTAACTCTGTTCAAGTGTGTCTTCCACCTTCACAGTTTCTTAGGATAATCAATTTATACCATTAAGTAGCTTTTCTGAGAGGGCTTAATGATGTACGAGAGATCAGCCACTCTAAGAAAGTACATCTCAGTCTGACAGATAATTTTCAGGCGTCTTTGCAGCTTTTCTCAGTGACATCACTCCTGTGCTCAATTACCACCAGTGACGTTGAGAACTGAACTAATTTCCTTCCTACCTGGGTTCATTTCAGTTGAGTGGCTTTTTCTTTGGCTTTTTTGTTTGTGTGTTTGTTTGTTTGTTTGCTTTGTTTGTTGTTATTGTTGTTGCTTTTTAGCTGTCCGGGGTTTTGCTTCTTTTTGGTTTGTATTTTATTTTTTATTCAAGCCTCAACTCTTGCATACAATTGTTTCAGCCTACCCCTAGAAGAGCTAAAGGCAAACAACTCTGAATGTGGCTATGATATTTCAAAACAGATGGGCAAAGTGTTCTCTGCTTTCAGTGAATTTGAGACAAAGTAGACTATTTTTATCCATAATAAACAGAAATTGAGTATTTACACAGAGCAAAGTTAAAGATAAAAATTTAGAATTTCTCAGGGCAGTAGTAGAAAAGTTGAGAGGCTTAGGGAAATAAATTTCTAGGAATTCATTATGACTATCAATCAATTATCTGATGAAATGTGCTATTTTTATCCTAAAGGATATTATGAGAAAGTACGCTCTTCAGAAAAATAATACATACGCTACAACTGCTTATATTTTGCTCTTTGGAAGAACTGTTTTTCTCCTGTTACACTGACAAATGCACTAGAGAATCAACTGACAACAAATATTTTGACACCATGAAATAAGTTTTCAATATATGGGACTCATAAGCGAAGGCCTGAAAAAGGCAAAAAGTGAGGGGTTTGCTAGTTTGTTTTGGTTTTGTTGGGCTTTTTGGGTATGTTTTTGTTTTTGTTTGGTTTTGCTTTTGGTTGAGTTTTTTGGTGCAGATAAAGGTATAGGCTATTTAATTAAATTAATATAGCAAATAATTTTCAAAGGAATGGAATTTTGATAATTCCAACAGTAGTTAGTAAGGTACTTTCTGAGTATCACATGCTGTAGTCTTCTTCAAAATCTTGATACCGTTAAAATCCAAGTGATTAATAGATCACTTTAAACATACCTGTGAGTGATAATACTGAATGTGAGCATTGGCAAAATCAATATTTCTCTTCTGGCAAAGAAAACCAGGATAGAATGCATTTTCATATTGCCAGGTATGTTTCCTTTTCACATTCTGTTTCTAAAAAAGATTTTGTACAACACATTAATACAGCAGCAACAGTTTCCTTTTTTCTTTTTTTAATAAAGAAAACTGAACCAAATGAACTGAACATGTTTACTGTGAGCTCCTTTTCTCCTCAATGCCTTTTCTTCACTGTAGCACTAAACCTGCTAATGAAGATAACGACAATAAGGTCATAGAAATAAGCTTCTTACAAGATTACTAAAGACTAAATTTATACCTTGATATCAAAACCACTTATTGTCACTGTGTAGTGGCATGCAGTAGATCGCTGTACCAAAACATACCTCAGTGTTTATAGACATTCAAGGAAATGAAGGATCAAATAATTCTGTAATACACCTTGAATTTTACAGAGGAGTTTCTAGACTCTTCATGCCATTTTTTTTTTCTTCCAGATAAAAAAACTAAAAAACCACAACAAACCATTCATAGAAGAACTCAAAGAACATAGAATGATTTGTCAGCAGTGTTTTGTGGTAAAAATAGCTCAATACTGGAGTAAACAAATATATAATTTTATAGAGAAGAGGTAAAATCACTCATTGCACTCAGTGGTAATCCAGATCTCTTACAGAAATTAATATTATAATAAACAATTATGGTATAATATCTTTGACATTCTATGCAGTTCTGTGATTGCAACATTTGCTCTATATTTTTTGACCAATACCAGGATATCAGCCCCACACTCTTAGCTGCTCAGTGGCACTACTTTAGTGTGTCATTATTGATGGCTTCAGGATCTACAAAAAGTGAATTATCAGAAACACTTTTAATATTCTTCCAGACATGTAAACTGCTGCTACTATTTTTATTAAAGCTTCATATAAATAGCAAAACAATATTTTGCATAATTTAAAACATGCCAATTAAATTAATAATGAATACACAAGCCCACATGAAATTAAAGATTTTTTTTTTTTGGTCAGTTGAATTCAGGTAAGTATAAAACATCTTGCAAGTAACTAGGTCTGGTGATATGCGTAAATATCTTTACAGACTTGTTTCTTGCTTTACTTTCTTGTTTTGACAGGTGAAGTAGCAGTAGATGTAGGAAACAGAAAAAGATATTGAGGTTATTTTTAAGCTGTGGAAAGCAATGGGGCTTTCCTGCATGCTCCCATTCTGGGTCTCAACATTCATGCTCTTTCTCTGGGCAGCCTTCCCAAAGCTTTTATCCTCTGTGTTGTTCTATTGTATACAGTGCTGTACTTCGAGAAAGAGAATGTTAGAGTTACTATTGTGGCATGGCTGAGTAGGGATCTACTGCTCAACCTAAAGAGAAAGAAGATGTTGCAGCATATGAAAGAATGCAGAAGTTTTAATGTTGTTAAAGTGAACATGCTTCCAAAATGGTGTTGAAACTCTTTGTGCAAACCTTTCTCCTTCCCAAGATTCCTCACTCTTACCTGTATCTCTGGAATGTCCTGAGAGATAACTGAAAGCTCATCTATTGGCTGTTAATCCTTTCTTGTAATTGGTTGGTTTGTAAGACGTCCTGGACTCCTAATGGTTACACTGTGATCCCCCGCAAAAGTTTGTAAGCAGTTACCAGAACAATAAAGTGCTCTCTCTCTGCCTGCTCTCCCTGCTTGATGCTGGTGTCTTGTGGTCTCTCTGGGGACCATGAGGCACCACGAAGTGGGAGGGGTGAGGGGGGGGAGGGCACACCTCCCCCCTCCTCCCCCGGAGCAAGGGGTAAAAGAAAAGCCCCTTGCCTGGGGTTTCCCCTCCCCATCCACCTTCAACGTTCGTCGAGAAGCAAATTCATAGACAGCTGAAGGAGAACAGGTGACCCAGAAGAGTATAGAGATGAAGTTCAGCTGTGTAGGGATGGGATCAAAAAGGCATGTATAAAGTGTTTTGTGTCATCAGTCATGAACTATTTGTGGTGTCTCATATATCTGTTGTGTGGAAATTTCTATTAAATAGTGGTGAGTAATTCAAAGGGAGAAAAAGTCTCATGCTCTTGTCCTTGCCACTAGAGCAGCAGCTCTCACTCAGAAAGTAAAATGACTGTCTATGTTGGAAGCAAACCACATGAATAGATAAGTGTATGAGGGATGGAAGAAGTGTAAAATTCTTTCCTACAGATTAAAGCACCAATACTGGAGAGCAAGAAGGGAGATGTCAAAAATGTGACAGTCTAAACATATAGCTCTTCCATTAGACATGCATATAAGGCACTACCTACTATAGGTGACAGATAGCATCAAGAAGGGAATATCAGCCAAAAGTAGGAGAGATGTAGGCTTAGAAATGAATTTTTTTAATAATGAAGGTGCTAAACCATGCAGGAATGTTAAGATCCTTGAAATATGTTAAATAAAGTTTTTATGAAGTCTGTACAAACAGCTTTTTCTGAGCAAGGTTTTTCTCTGCATCAATTGACAACTCCTGCAGCATGTGCAGACAGACCATGGTACACAATAATATGCTCTTCTATGGCCATTACACAAGCACTGTACAGTGAAATGGAGCTTACACAGTTATTCTACAGAATTCTGTAAAAAACATAATTTAAAGTATTGTTTTAAAAAGGTAGTCAGATTAAATACCATGTGGTATAAAAATGCTGTTATTCCACATACTTTTCCAATAAATTGTATGGCCTTATTTACAAAAAAAAAAAAAAAAAAAATTCTACACAAGAAGTTATGTTGTAGTCATTATTTTTTAAATCACTGCTGAAATCAAAGCTCTTCTATTTATCTGTTCTCTCAAAGGATGCTGATAAACTTCAAGGACAAATGGCATCTCTAGAACTACTGAGAAACCTAATTTTAGTGCAAATGAAATTGAAGAGCTTGTGCAAACTACCAGGCACCTCTGAGTCATGTTTGGAGCTGGTTCATTGAAAGGGGATTTCACACATAAGCAAAATGTATATTCAGCATATTACCTAGGAAGGCTTTGAGTTGTTTCCCTGATTCCTCAAAGACCCAACAGAGAATTAGAGTCTCATTCTTTACCCCAAACACTTCCAATCCTATGTTTTCAGTGGGATTTCAAAAACTATTTGGCAGGAACACATTCTACTTCTAAATGACTGCAACAGAAATGGCATCCGAGCCACTTAGATCAGAGATAATTTGAGAATTGCCTTGGGACAAGGGCAAAAAGAATGGGACAGCTTTGGACAGTACTGAAAAGCAAACAAAACAACCTTCGTTCACAGTCTATATTTTAATTTACTGAATTTACTGAAAACACATATAAGAAATTCTGTTTGCATCATATTTGGTATTAAACGATCTTTAATAAAGATGGAAATAAAGATGCCTGAGCACAAGAAGACAGAATTACGTGCCAGCAAGACTTAGGAAGTCTTAAAAGTCTTTGCAACTCAGCCCTGCTTGTGTGTGTGACAACTAAAAAGCACAGATTAATTACCCTGCTTCTCAGATAGGCAAATTCATCCATCTTTCAAAGATGATGAACAACATTTATAGGTGATTTCTTAAATAGGGGCATATGTGTTATGCATCAAAGTCTTATTCAAATAAGAGGAACAATTAAATGGAAAGGCATTAAGGTTGCCCAGGCCTCCTTTCCTGGAGAATTAGCAAACTGTGGTTTTCTTTTAGCCTCCATGGTAAATATATCCCATGAAGATAACAAGAGTGAATTTATAGTCAATACCGCAGACTGGATAATCCCAGAAGAGGTGCCTGCAAGAGAAGAGTGGAGATAACTCTCTCTCATCTAAATACATAAACATTGACTTAAAATGCAATTCCTAGGAAGTGCTAAGGTTTTGCATTAATAAATTCAATGAACCAATATATTACACATTTTGTATTTAAACAGAATCTTTAAATAAAGTGTTCTAAAGAATGCATTAGATACCTGTTTTTTTTGTGTGTTTCAACAGTTTATAAAAATGCAAACCATACATCTGTAAATACGTATTTTCTCATGTAACAAAAATGGAAGAGGAAGTAGGGAACTTAGCTGATTTAACCTAAACCTAATAGGATAACAGTACGTGAACTAGGACTGGAATGCTGTTTAACACATTGTTACTTAATACTAATATAATCAAAATAATCGTATAATGTAATAACATAAACTGCATCTTTAAACAACAAATTATAGGGAAAATTATTATATTGTATTTTTAATAATTTTTGTTATATTTATCCCCATTTCCTGATTAAGTGTATGGAAATTAAACTATTATATTTGTAATTCATTCTTCTAGCTCTAGTGACTTATTTAATTCACAATCCTAACACAAGAATTACAATATAAGATGAAGAGAACAGTTTTATTTAGATTTTATATTTAAAGTACTATCATAAAGTTCTCAACATAAATAAAGAGAATTAACTTAGGAAGAGAATGAAATAAAGAGGTCATGTTTGGTAAGTTTCTTTGAAAACTGAACAGATCCAAAAATAGTACTAGACCTATTGTTGTTGCAGGTGTGTGGTGGTTTTAATCTAGGCCTTCCCTGGTTACCAGTTTGTAACCAAGGAAGGGGCAGTGTTCCCAGTATTCCATATGATTTTTACGTAAATCGTGGTATAAATAAGAGGGGAGGAGCGGCCTTCGTTCTTCTCTTCTGCCGGAGTTCGGGAACAGTGGGTCCCTGCGTTGGTCTCGCTTATCTAAGGCTGAGGCCTGCAGCGTCCACTGACCTGCCACGTGGAGGCTTGGAGAGTGCTGGCCGTGTCTGCCAATCCTGCTTTCTAAGGGACGTGGTGAGATTTGTTTTGCTAGTTATTTTCCTAGTTCTCGGGTTTGATTGCATGTATCTGTTCGGTGTCCCTTTTTGTTTCCTTTTGTCCCTTTTCCCCCTTTCCCTATCCCTTCGGGGAGTGTTTGGATTCCCGTTTGCTGTGTACATAGCATCTTAACTGTAATATACATAAAATACATTTTTTATATAACTAGCTTGGTTTTCGGGTTCTTCAATTTGCATAGTTTTTTTTCCTTTGCCCTGGGGGAAGTAGAGAGGGGGGAAGAGAGGGGCTGCTACTGGGGGATTGGGCATTTGGCAGGGAGCCAAGTCCGAACCATCACAAGGTGACTGAAGAAAATTCACTCGTATGCATTTACTGAAAAATTCTTGATAAAAATAAAAAAAAAAATATCCAAAACTATAGTGTAATAGTTTTGGTCACTTCATGTTGAGAGCACATCAAAACTGCACATAAAGCAATAAAGTTAACAAGCAGCATGGTCTTGGACTACCTACTCCAGGTGATTCTGCTTGAGCAAAAGTAATGTGCTCCCAGTTACACGAAGGTCAATTTCTAATCATTGAATATAGTACTAAAGCATTTCCAGAGGTGCCTTCTAGCCTGAGTGCTTCTGTAATGCTGTAAATCCATCCCTTTTCTGATAGGTTTTGAGATCATGAAATCGATGGGATTTCCGAAGTGCTTTAACTTGCTTGCAAAGTGTTTCTCCCTCTGTGAAAACACACTATTATGCCCTCTGGTGTTCAGTAGAAAATGTTACTCTCAGAACAACTACATCTATAAACTAATCCATCCATAACCAGGTTATTTTCTTCCTTTGGAACATATGTTCAGCTAGCCATCACTAGCTGTGTTTGTATGGTGAGCTCAACTAACCTTTAAGCTACACTGACAGTATTGATCAGCTGCCCGTTGGCTGCAGCAGCTCTGACACCTCGCATACATGTACAGATCACCTATTTATATAGAGAGTTGTCCTAACATGGAGCAAGTCCCTTCCCTAGATTCTCAAGGGTTTAAAACCCTCAGGAAATGGGGCTTAGACAACATTTTTAATGGGAGCATAATGCCTAGAATTTAAATATGTGATCTGTGTAGAACTCAAAGTGCTTAATACAATATTATTCAATCTCAAAAATATGTGATTGTAAGGTAGGAGCAGTAACAAATATATTGATTCAAAGTGAAAGTAATTACAGCAGCAAAGCTGACTTATGCTTGTCTTCTTAGAACTGTGACTGAAATTCAACTTTTTAAAAAAATAAAAAGGAGCAACCATCTGAACTTTACTTACACGTACCTCTTCAGTATTTCAGATTGTGAAGAAGAATATTGGGACCATCTCCAATACACAATTCCTATACCAACCACTGCCATACATCCTCAGCATGAATCATAAATTAGAAGTTAATGCAGCAGATGGAGAATCAGTCCACCAGTAACAGCTTGTGCCCATTAAGAAGGGATCATATCCTGGGTTCATGAAAAGCAAAAAATGTATGTTTTCAAGTTACAATATGGCACAGAGTTTGCGATGTCTTGCACAAGGGCAGCTCTTTGTCACTAGCCTCTTGATGTCCTTCTGTACAAAGGATCCATGTCCAGTGGGCAGAGGCACCCTGCCACCTCCCAGCTCCATCAAGACAGCTCAATATTCCATGAAGTAGAGCTAAGTCTTCATACACACCAAAAGAAATGTCACTTACCATAAAAAAAAATCTAAACCCCAAACCTGTTCACTACTACTACTCTTTCACCTGTTATTAAAAAGTGAACAGAAATGAAAGATTAATTTTAAACAAAAAATCATTCTTAGAGAAAGATCCTGAAATGGAGACAATGAAAACTTCTTTTCCTCTCATGCCCTCACAGAATTGAAGGAAAATGTCAGTTACCTTATATCCAAAAAATTTCAGAATAGTTCTTTGGATAATGAAAATATGAACAAGACCTATCACCATTCACTATGTCATGAGGTTGCGAGACAGAGAATACCTGTAGAGAAGTCAGATACTGCTTTCCATTCATGATGATTTGCTTTCATGTGAATGCCTGAATAACAGATTTATATAAAGCTTTCTATCCCAAACAGTTAGAGTTGAAACAGGTGCAGAAAAAGGATCCAAACAGAGTTTTTAAATTCATTTCAGAAAGAAACTATGGAAAAGCATAAATGAGAACACATGGGAAAAGGGATAAGTAGCACACATTCCCTGGACAGATGCAGTGGATGTATCTTTGGGTAGTCTTTGTAAATAAGTTATTAACCTAGTGCTTTTTTCATATTATATTTCTGGTTACAAAGAAAGATCATATTTTCTTATGTTCTCTTCTACTTATTGGTACAACAAAATTTGACACTTTAGTAAATATATTTGTTCCTTAGTTTCACACATGAAATTATAGAGACTATAGTGTGTGCATTGAAGCAGTTAAATAAAGCTGTTTGTTCAGAAGTGGTATAGCAATGCTGTTTCATGAGAAGTCAAGGCCTAAGAGAAGAGTACTGGTCCTGGAGTTAGGTGCATTTAGCTGAACTTTTGAGTATGCAGAAGATTTAATTGAAACAATAGAAAAGATGAAGAAAAGGGCTTCACACAGAATACTGTAGAAATCTGAGAAAATTAGGAAAGCTGGAAATCTTCCAGAACTGTAAAAACAGATGGGAGTTATTGGACTAAGAAGGAACCAGAGATGTTATAAGAAGCACAGAGATGAAAGAGGAAACATGACTAAAGAGACCTCTACTTTTAATACATAAATAAATTTCTGGGGGAGGGGTGATTTTTTTGTCTAAAATATTTTTTCTCCTTTTTTTTTCTTTCTCATTAATGGAAGAAACTGCTTCATTACCATGCACATTTATGAGAGAGAAATGGCATGTTCTGTGTTTCCAACATTTTCATCTAAAAATTATTTTTCCCTCATAATAAAGACAGTCTTGAGGAAAGCCTATATAAAAATCCAAACTTCTCCCACGGATTTACCTGGAATATTTTATGTGACTTTGGCTATATACCTTGAGAATTCATGCTAGGTTTTTATAACATTAATTAGTACAGAAAATTTATTCATACCAGAAATAAAATTTGGAACAAAATTACTAGTACTTTTAAGAACATAAGTAAAAGGAAAACGGAGATCTGAACTTGGTTTCATAACAGGACTTTTTTTTTTTCCCTCTATTTGCCAGGTGTAAGTCAGTACTTTTGTTGTTCAATATTCTCAAATTATGTTGAATTTGTGATTATATATTGTATTGCCAGGTTACATTTGAATAAAATTAGTTGCCAGTACACTACAACACTTTTATCAGCTTCACAATTCCAAAGAACAGACAATGTTTAGTTGAATGAATAAAGGCATTTTGGAAACTAGTCCAATAATATTTCTGTAAATTGACAGTTGACTGTAATAGATGAAGCTGAGTCATCAGTCAATCATGGCTGAAATCACGAAGTACAGCTGTAGAGTGTATTGATTTCACTTCTATTATGCTGGCAAGAAAGCTTGAAGACATTTTACCCTTTCTGATCAGATTTTAACTCAATATAGGTCATTTACTGTCATTTAATAATTTTATCTACTTTATAACAAAAGGCTTTGGTGATTGTTAATGTTTCTTCTCACTTTGTTATTTTGTTAATATTTCTCCTCATTAGAAGCCCAGCTATTTAAATATTTTCCACCACAAATTATTCTGATAGATTTACTTTACAAATCAGTTGAATTGTATCTGTTATACTGGACACAAGTGAATGATGTGTGATTTGTATAAAATAAAAGTCTTTTGCTATCTGTAGAGCTGCCTTTCCAAAACTGCCACAGATTTGCTATGTCTGCCTATAGGGTGCATTACTCTGGTAAAAATCTCAAACCTAATAAATTTCCAGTACTGTTTGTATTTTGGAGGTTTCATAGAGTATCCTGACCATCTGGTATCAGACAATGTCACTGCAAGAACAAGTGAAGGCTGAACAGGTTCACTGCAGTTTCTCATGGCCTAGTCACTTGGCAACTAAAAACACCATTGGATGAAGTTAATCCCATAAACTCTGATGAGTTTTCCTCCCTAGTTGTAAGAGCAGAACTTCCATCTGGTTCCAAAATTATTGCACAGCAATGTTGGTACAGCCATTGCTTACCAAGGATAATGTTTTTCGACCAACTTCAAAGTTTAAGAGAAGATTAAACACTACCAATTAAGAAGTAATGCTGCAAAATCTTACTATTTTCTCTTACAGCATCCTGCAAAAAGCGACACATTCTTTGCAGGGAGGTTCATCTTGATTTGAGGGCTACAGTGATTTTTGAAGTAGATAATGCTTCTAATACTGTAATCAGAAGTAGATTACCTTATTTAAAAGTTAATTTATAAATTAGTGAAACTGTTTTCAAGAGCTCTTAGGAGAGTAATAAGAGTACCCTGGGATTTCAAATTCAAAGCATACCTGTGGTTCATCTGCTATAGTCTGGTAGCTATGACTGATATCAAACCTTCTATTTTAACAAAAATATTACAGTCTCTGTCACCAAAAACTCCTTGCGTAGGTAGATTCAATAATACATGTTATTTTTAACATAACTGTATCTACTCATGAATAATTTACATTTAACAATTTAATTACATTTTCATGAATACCCACAATATAAAACATTTAATTAAAAAATCATAAAACTAGGACAAGAAAAAAATTACTTTGTTTTCCAGAATTACACTCTGATAAATACTTAAGAACCAAGTTTCACACCGTGTCTCAGGAAGGTTAGCAATTGACTTCAGTGAGGGGAAAAAAAACCATTACAACCACTTCATGTTTAAAGTCTAATTTCTGGCCTTTTAATTCAAAATGTTTTGCAAGGCTTTGTTTCTGTATCTTGGGGTTGTGTAGGTTTTTTGTAGTAGATCACTTTTCACTTAATAACAGCAACAATATAATATTCACATATTGCACTGGCCATTTAGTTTTATGCAGCTGTTTTATTCTTTGCAAAACTGCCTATTATGTGGCAAAATGAAGTGTTAATGCTGTACTGTTCTGGTGACTGTGTTGGAAAATGTATTGCATGAGATGGAGAACCCCTTACTCCATGTCTACAGGAATCACAGGTCTTGGCAGTGTCTCAACAAAGCTGATTCAAAAATCTGCAGGAGAACTGGATCAGACAAAACTCTTCCTTATCCTTTAAGGTCTCTTATCAGTTACTGGGAAGAAATACAGACAAATCCTTCTTTCCACTAGCCATTTTATTAATCCAGTACTGACTGTTTCTCTAATTAGTGTGTCAGTTAACATTTGTTAAATATTTTAAGCTAGATTATAATTCTTAAAAAATATTTGTCTGAATTTATGTAAAGCAGCTAAGATGCAAAGACAACTGTATCCCTTCCTATGTTAAAGGAACACAATGAGAGTTAGAACAGATAACAATTGGTACATGATCACCAATATTTCAAATACATATTCATGAAGAAAAATCAGGCTAAAAGTTGACTATGAAAATTACATTTTCCTTCTTGTATATGTGCATTGCATTACAAACTTCTAGGAAAAGACATCATTCACCTTTTACCCACTGGAGTCTGTGTCACTCACTAAGTTGAAACTGCAGAGGGGAAATCAGTACGGACAGATAAAACAGTAAGAGATATATTACAAAGCTAGGTAGTAAATAAGACGGGAAATTAGAGAAAAAGAAAGAATGACATTATTAAGGAAATTGAATGCAGAACAAAATAAGGTCATAGCAATTATATTTTCCTCATGTTCTGGCTATCTGCATTTGCTTTGATAATGTGCTCAGTTTATAAACACAGATGAAGTTAAAGGAAGCTTTTTGTGAACAAGTGAAAATGTTTACCACAGGTCTTTCAGGCATCCAACCACGTAGAAAAAATTAAGAGCTAAACTTTGACCATACTTTTGCTATAATCAGTACCCAATTACAAAAAGAAAGCAATATTAGTTTCTCAATCAGTTCTCATTGTGAGGAAAAACAACTTCTGCTTTACAGTACTCAGGTATTATAGCAATGAACCACAGAATCACACATTAATTGGAAGGGTCTCTGAAAGTCACATCTTCTGATCTCCTGCTGGAAAATGGCTATTACCAGAACTATATAATGCAGCCATGATTTTGTCTACTTGAGTCTGATAAAGCTCCAAGGCTGAAGATCTGACAGCATCACCAGGTGACACACTGAAGCACTGTACTACCCTTCCAGTGGAAAAAAAAAGTATGTCAAAATCAGACTCCAAGCTCCAAACCTATAATTTGTGATCATTGTCCCTGTTTAGATCACTGTGCACTATGAAGAAGAGCTTGATACGTCATTATTTGCAACTATCCTTCAGTAGTTTTTATTAGTCTCCTACTATCTTCAGACTATTAGATCTTTCCTTTGTTACTCTCTTTCCACTTGAGTAAATCAGCCCAACTCCTTGAACCGCTTCTCATTCCACCTTGCAAACTCCCCTACTGGATCCCTGATGGCTTCTCCAAATCCTTCTTTAACTGGACTCCCAGAACTACAGAAAGTATTTCAGTAGCTCACAAGTTCTGAGGGAAATTCAGTAGAATTGCTACTCAGCCATTTACTCCCTGTCTTGGTTATTCTAACCCAAACTGTGCATTTCTTCTCACTGAAGTTCATGAGGTTAGCCCAATCCTCACATCACTCTGGTCTGAATTGCTGATATTTCTCACATTAGTCATTTCCCTTTTTCCTGAGGAATCAAAATGCAACCTAGATGCTTCTTTTGGAATACATATAGTCCTAATTTTATCTCAGTTTTTAATTCCCGAAAGATATTTATTGGGCAAGTTGAGTCTGAATTAAAATGCTGAATATTTAAAAGTTATGAATTATGTAGTGCTGTATTTTATGTTATTTTTAGATTATTTTGAATTTAAAAGATGGGATGAAAAAGAGCAAGTGAATGTCATACTAATAACCAAGTAGTGAATCAGGTTTTTCCACTGCTGAAGTCAGATAAAAAGCTTTTTAATTCTTCAAAAACTTACACATATATTGGGAGCAACCCATACTTCACATGTTCATTTAAACAAGCAACTCTTACTATGGATGTGCCATTTTGTACCATGGATAATTAATCTTTTTTTTGTTCTTAAAAATCAAACTTCTATCTTGATGGTAATTCTGGGATCTCCAATCTTGCCTCTTTTAGTAAAAAGATCTTGGGGGCTGGAACATCCTCACAGCACCAGTCTCAAAATGGACCCTTTCAGTAGCAAGCACTACACACACACAGAGGAAAGGCAGCAAACCGCTATTTCATAAAATGGAAATTTTGGGATATTCTTTTACATACTATTAAATACAATTTTTACTTCTCTCCCAGTGGTCTACATTGTTTCTGGTAACTTCAGAAACTGTTCTAGATAGCCTTACTTGTTCATATTGAAAATTATGGAGGATGAAAAAAAGGTATTGTTCCGATAGGAACAGAATTTGTTTCACTTGCTTTCAGTTATTTAACTGTCATGGATTTGCTGGTTCTTAGAAACTAAGCAGGAATTTTTCCTTTCCCCCTGCCCACTGTGTGAAGGGGATGTTGAATGGGCAGATTGACTGTGGCTTAGGCAATTGAATAATACAAAAGAAGTGGCTTATATAACCACATTCCTAGGTGATGACCTTCAGGATCTTGTCTTTGGGGAGGGGTAAGGATATCTTTTTTTTTTTTTCCATGTTGTCTCCTGGGGAACAGGGGGGAGGAGCTCAGGCTGCTGCCAGAGATGGAACAAGGTCGGAGTAGCAGCTTGGAGGTGGCTTTGTTTTCAGCCTGGCTGCCAGCTGTGAATTCTGCTTGGATTTTAACCAGAGAGGAACTGATTCTGGAGGTTTTCCCCTCCTCTGTTCCTGTTTTTCTTTCTTAGCAGCAGTTCTTGTGCACATCAAAAGGAGAGGGAAAACTATAACACACGATTCAGCCAGCAGGACAGAGTGAGTTCCCATTGGGAAGGACTTTTTTTTTCCCCCCTCTCCTCTCCTTGCTCTCTCTCCCCTTTCCCAGTGTGTGTGGGGAGGGAGGGAGGGAAGACCTCCATTTTCATTTTCTCCAGCATCCTCCTACGTGGTGACCACCACTGATCCAACATCGCCCCCTGCTGACCAGCACAAAGCACTGCAGGCTCTGCATCTCTAGTGATGCAGCAGTGTCCACTGTTGACTGTGGTTAGAATTACACCAAAGGGCTCAAACTGAACTGTTTACCTTTTTGTTTGTTTATTTGTTTGCTTTGAAGGGGATTATTTTTGGGTATAGTATTGTTTGGTTGTTTTACTTGTTTTCTTTCATTGTTTCTGCCAATACACACATATCTTTTAATAACGGGCTGTAATTCTTCCTTTTTCCACTTTCCTTTTTTTTTTCTCAACTGAAGCCTCTTAATTTCAGATTTACAATTGCTTAGAGGAGGAGTTTGGGTCTTCCTCATAACTCATCCTCAGTAAAACACTTGTGGCTCATTTAAACTGAGACACTAAGTTAGTTTAGTTCAAAACATTTTCACTAGTCTGTGTACAGTAACGAACAAAGACCCTGAAAAAGTGATCCATTCCACCTGCCTTAAAGGTCAATTTTGAACAAAACTTCAGAGGTGCCCTTCTCTTTTCAATACTCACAGAAGAAATGTGGATGAACAAAGATGCTTAGCTTTGCTTTTAAATGACTGGGTTGAGAGCTGAATCCCAACCCAGATGATTAATTACTGGGATGTAGCTATAATAGTTTAATTTCTTTTGCTATCTCAGTCCCTTTTCTTCAAGGTTTTCATGTTAAAACCACTTTCTTTTTACATAGAAATTACTTGAAAACCACAAAAAAAGAAAAAAAAGATAATTTAGAATTGTGAATATCAGTGGTGGGGGTTTAAAATTATTGACCAATATTTTTAAATTCATTATGTGTTCATTGGATTGCAGAATATGTATTCTACATACATCTTGCAACACAGAAAACAAACACATGGTGTTACTGCTTAGTGTAAGCACCTTTCTGTTATGCAACTCATTACACAATGGTCGGAGGATTCCCATTTTCCAAACAATAATCTTGTTGACCAGTTTATCACCCATTTTCAAATTCACAGTACATCTAGTTCTCAGTCATGCCTTGCAAATGAAGAATTAAGAATGGGGGTGGTTTGGTTTTGGATCATTGCAGGGTGTGGGAAGAGAAGGGAATTGATCTACAAAATGTCTGACTGTTCAAGCTCTAAATTGCCACATCATCATGGGAGAGACTAATATAGCACCAAAGACTTACGATGCACCTATCCTAGAGGAATTATCATAAAGTTTCCTCTTTCTCATTGAGGCAGCATATTCTGGTTGCTGCGATGAATCAGCAGAATATGTCTCATTACAACTGTCATCTTAGGTTGGCATATTTAGTGACATTTCTGGTATTTCCTTGTGCTTGATAGTTCCTCTTGGAGATGCCATTTTGCTGTAAAGAATCCACATTTCTAATAATTTTATTTTGTGACTCTGAATGCTATTTCTATACAACCTTGAAATGCTCTTCACAGCAGTTCAGGATTATCTTCCCTTTGATAAGCAGCATTTCTTCAATAGATATTTTATTTCAGAGACCTGTTGTATCACACATGTCATCAATCATCAGTACTAGGCATGTCTACCCCTGTGCATTTACTTTCTCATCAGTCAGACAATATCTCAAAGTTCAACAACAGTATTTGTTATTATTGCTGTTTATTATCTGAGTAACAGTAATATCCAGGAGCCTTTGAAGTGAACTAAGGCTCCAAGTTGCTAGCTATAAATCAAGTATATTCCACTCACACACAAGCTCTTATATTCAACAATGCCAGTGGGTCAATCAATCAATATCAATAAGTTACCTAAATTTATTAAGGTTGATATTTGTGTCTTCATTCTCCCCCTTCTTCCCCCCCCCTGCTCTCCCCCCTGAAAAACACAGCCTTTTATAAAGTCCTTTCATGTACACTCTGAAATTCAGCAGAAAGTACTTAAATTTCTAAACTCTCCTATATAAACTGAGCATAGTTCAGAATTATCTATTTCTGCAGCATCTCATAAGCATGAAATACAGATAGAATTGCTTTACCAGCCCAAGAAAATGTATTAATGATTCACTCTAATAACAGCAACATTTGAGGAACTACTCTTAACAAGTATCAGAACAATACATCTGAGTGATGGCTAAGTATTTTATTAAAAAGTTTGAAGACATAATTAAATCATCATACCACATTCTATTTAGGGATTGTCATATGGCTTAATCACAACAGCACTGGAGAATTTAGTAATACTACCAGTCCGTAGTAGACATTAGTAAAACATGAAAACTCCATACCTGGGCATCTAAGCAAAAGTAATCTTCTTTTTCTAGAACATAGGAGTGTAAGTAAATAACTGAAGGAGTCTTCACATTGTCCTAATATTTCTATGTAAGACACCAAGCACCTATGGCTCACTTGCAAACTCAAAGATAAACAAATGCATGTACTGTCCAATATTCTGTTTTGCATGTATGCAACTCCTGTAATCTTAATGGGTGATATGCACCCTTGTCAAGTCATGAATTTGCCTCAACAACGTAAGCATCTGCTTTAAATTTCCTGGCTTTTATTGATTTGTCTCAGTCTTAAACCTATTGAAATGTACATTTCCATTATTAAATAAAAAAAGTTATAATGATGAAGTTCTGCTTATCTATTTGCCAACATTCATTGTTTTTGGTCCTGTTTATTATTTACTTTTTAGAAGATAATTGTTAGTTGACATCCAATAGGCTTTTCTAATAGCTATTTGATTTTGTTTTTATTGAAATGTAACAAGAGTTTAAAGAAAATACAGACCTGTGCTACATGTTTACGCAAACTATGCATCTTGTAGTTTATCCAGAGTCTTGTCAATTAAGAATCTCAGTGGACAGTTTCCTAATATTTTCACTTCTTAACAGTGAATATAAATTACAAATGATTTGAGAATAATATTATGATGGATATTTGCCAGATGAGTTATAAAACAGGCTACGATTATTAAAAGCAGAATGGAAAAGCAAAACCAGGACCATATACAAAGACCTTTTCCATGTGAAGGAAGCTGCAGCTATAAAACTTAGTATTGGAACATGTTAAAAAATCTTATCTGAGTTTTTGTAAAATGTAAGGGGAAATAAAGGGACAAACTCAAACCTACTACTCCGCTCTTAACCAGTATTGGAAAGCCTGCATCAGCCTTTGCCAAATCTAGAGTCTGAAAATTAAAATATGTACAATAGTGGGCAAATTTCTGAATCACTCTGATCTCATTTCATTAGTAGAAATATTTATAAATTAACTTTCTTTGGAATTTCTTTGAAAATATTTTAGCTACATAAAGTGACTTAATGCATCTGTTCCACTCCCTTAAATGACTCATATGCCAACACAAATGTTAGTAGCTGGGAAAAAATATTAGTTATCTTTTAGACAAAACTGAGGTGGAATTCAGTGATGTATGTGTATTGGATTTGGCTGAGATGGAATTAGTTTTCTCCACAGCAGCCCTCACAGTGCTGTGCTTTTCACTGGCACCTAGAAAGGTGTTGGTGACACAACCATGTTTTGGCTACTACTGACCAGTGCTCACACAGCATCAGTGCTGACTCTCCTGCATTTCCTCCCTGCATCATTAGGCTGGGGATGGACAATATCTTGGAAGGGGACACAGCTGGGACAGCTGATTAAAGGGTTATTCCGCACCATATAATATCTGCTCTGCAATAAAAGCTAACGAGGAGGAAAACGGGGAATTTACTATTTATATTTGTCTTCTGAAGCAATCGCTATACTTACTGAAGACCTGCTTTCCAAGAAGTGGCTGGATATGCCTACTGATGGGAAGTAGAGAATAAAGTATATTTTTTCCTTTTTTTCCACACATGACTTTTGCTTTTGCTTTATTACTGCTTTCATTTTGATCTCAAGGGCTTTCCATCTTATTTTCTTGTACCACTGTCCTACTGAGGAAAAGAATGGTAGAGCCATTTGGTGGGCATCTGGCATCCAGCCATGGTCAACTTACCACAGTATGTAGGAGACTCAGATGGCCTCATTTTCATTGCCTAAAATTATCCTAAGTCCAGGAAGCTCTGAATTTTTTTATCACATCAACTCATCTACTTGAATTATATGTTAGCAATAATTCATTTAAAAATATTTTTCTTATACATTGTGTTAGTAAAAGCAAAAAGAGGAATTTTTTACTATACAATAATGTCCAGCTATTTGACTTAAGTGGGCAGGTTTGTAACACCAAAAAAATAGAAAAGCTGTAGAAAAAGACAGCTGCTGGCTTCACCAGATGTGCAAAACAACCTAATGGATTTTGTTTCTTCATATTTTTGCTTTCTGTTTCAACATAATTTTTTCAGAGCACATCCAGAATCCACAAGGCTTGCACAACAGCTATCCTTTCAGATAGCAAGTTTCATATTGAGTGATAATTGCTGTCACTCATTATGCTTAGTGTTGCTCATTGATCCTGTATTCCGCTTTCCCTTTCACCTTCCTCTTGCCCCTCACAGTAAGCAAAGCTCAGTCAGCAGTTCAGCCCAATGCTCACTGTGATAGTTTGTTCATCCTCTTCACCCTCAAACACATGCAGGGCCAGGAGTTGGACTTGATGATGCTGCTGTTAGACCTGGTTACAAGTGTATTAGGAAATAGGTATATTTCCATTGCTGCCTCTTGCATTATTGTTTTGCTCTTTTTTTCCCCTGTGGATTATAAGTAGATAGGTTAAAATTCTAATGTGTTATTGTTTATTAACCAAGATTTAATATTCTAAAATATTTTTTCGTAGTAAAGAAATAAAAGCAACTAAATAGAATTTGTTGGAGTACTTTGAACAGAGAGCTTTGAACAATTTGGCTTCCAAACAATTTGTACTGATATCCTTTTATTGCAAATATGTTTATATATATATGTATATATATTCTATATAGTTTGAAATATATATAGTCTTTAAATCTTTTAATGCCTGAAGACTTCCTGAGTTATTGGAAATTTACTCCATGGATATGTCTAATTTTTTTTTTTGACCCATGCAAAATATCAGCATTCACAACATCCTTTGACAGGGATTTCCATTGCTTAACTATACATTTCATGGAGAGGTGCTTCCCTAGGTCTGTTACAGAACTGCTCCCCGCTCCTTCCAACCACTGCTTTGTCATTGTTCTGAAGGAGATACTGAGTTGTCGTTGCGCAACCATATTCTTCACAATCTTTCTCATACTTTCAAGTTATCCTTCTTTTCTAAGCACAGTATCCTAGTCTTTGTTCAGATTTTCATGCTTTTGATCATGTTTCCTACCTTTTTCTGCAGCTTTTTCAACTACTCGGTTTCTGAAACCAAGAGAAATCAGGACAGCTAATACTTAAAACATGGCCATAACAGCTATAAATGATGGCATAAAGTTTCCCTTTCTGTTTCTTAAACTATTCATTATAATTCCTTACATAGTATTCTCCTTTGGCTGCTAAATAGTGCTGACGTACTGTTTTCAGGGACTTATTAAAACAGATTTTGTTTCTCAATTGAATTTGGTAGTTCAGAGCTCTAAAGTTCGATTTTTTTCCCCCTACATGCCTTAACTCATATTTATCTGTTTCAACTTAAATGTGCCATTTTGTTAGATATTCAGCACACTGAACTCCTTCCCCAGCTTGTTTCTGCTGGTACAGTTGAGAAAGGGTATCATCACCATCTTGTTTGTCATTCACCACAACTACAAGTTCTCTCCTAATGGCTGCCTGCACAACTTCCCACCTATTTACACAGTCTATTCCTCCTTTCTAAACACTTCATGCTTGTCTGCGCTGAATTTCATCTAGATTTGATTTCAGCTATCCCACTAAGCCTTTTGACTCCTCCCCAGTTTGTCATCCAAGTACTTCCTACTTCACCACTTAAATCAAGATCTTCACATAAGTTCAGTTGAAATTCACCCTACTTGGCATTAAATGTTTGCTGTTTTCTGAAAATGCACTAAAACCAGATAGATACTCAGTTTGTACTAATTTAAACCAAATCACATCAACTAGTCTACCTGCAAAGCTCTCTTGGGATAAACACCATAAGCTTTTCTGTAGTTTTCATTAATATTAGTATACTTACCCCGCTAAAGAACATCATCACATTGGTTGAACAGAATTTGTCTTAGTCCACACTGGCTTTTAGGGTTCTGTTTTATTTAATTGTCTGGTAGCTGCACATAAATTGATTCTGTGATAAATCATTGTGATAACATGATTGTGATATCATCTGTGATAACCTTCTTGGCATGAAACTAAGGTTCAAATATGCAACTAAGCTTAAAAAGTGTACACTTTTCTTCAATGCCAGACTGTTGTTGTGTACAGTTTTAGGCCATCACAATTCCCTGGCTAAATGTTTCAGTTTCAATTTCTGAAAGACAATATATCAGCTAAAGAACAGAAAGAGCAGAAGGTACTTCTGCCTCCCTAAATTGGACAGTAAATGAATACACAGGGTCAAATCCAGGCATGGCTTCATGAAACAGGGTTGAGAAATTGATTCCCAAAGAGATCCAACATTTGGTTTAATATTAGGAGCAGAACAGCTGGCTGAGACCACTGACTGAGAGTTTATCTGATTTTACTATGTGACTGCACATTTGTCCAAGCTCTCAAAACTCACTATTGGAGACTGAAGCTAAGATATTTTTCTTCTCTCTGCAAAAGGCTAAAGGGTTGTTACCAAAGATCTGTAATGTGATAGCACAGTCCTGTGCCTCAGCATAATCAAGATGATTCCTATACACCAGCCAGCTTTTCCCCCAACTTTTAAGGTTGGTTGTCCTCATTAGTTCTCTTGATTTATCTCACTACATGAAAATACAGAAGTTTCCCAAATATTTAGCTGATTTCTTAGACATTTCCAGTTAAAGCTATTAAGAAGTATGGGTGTCAACAGTCTAAACTGTATTAGTGACACACCAGCTGCTTTTATGACAGAATTGCTTCAAATGAAATAGCATTTTACGTTCTTACTGGTAGAATGACAGACTTCAAGTTTCAGAATATTTTCTTGCATTTCAAGCAACATGAACAGTGTGATCTTTGAGAGAAACTTTTGTGTCTCATACACTTACTGAAAGCAAAGATAAACAAATGCTACCCAATGGCAAACAATTCCACTAAAAGTGCTTCTATTTACACTCTGTACTTTCTTCTATTAGCCATGAAAAGTCTTGTTCCAAATCCTCACGCAGGAAGACTAATTTGGTGTGTTAGGCGATAAAAGCAATCTTAGTGACCCAGTCATCTTTAGTATTGCATAGTCTAATTAAGGTTTTGACTTTGAAGTTACAATAATTCCTTTCATTTCCACAATATAAGTACTCCTATTCACCTTAATACCTTTAAATATTTTGAGTTCTACTCTTTAAAGATCTCCTAAATAATACTTGGCACCACAAAACTAGTAATTATATTCCGTTTAGAAATTTTTCAACTACTATTTTGTCAAGTCCTACCTCAAACTATGCACTGAAAAATACGAACCATATATGTTCTGTGTATATTCTGTGTATATTTGAAATTAACTTGTGCACAGTACCTCTTCTGCCCGAAAAAGATAACAAGTAGTCCCCGCTGTAGGGAGAACAATCTTGCAATGTTGTTTACATGAGTTTTCTAAAGAAGATGAAAAAAACAGGTAAAGAGCTTTGAAACTGCTTGGCATGTGGAAAATCTTCAATTTCTAATACTTTTTTCAGTTGTTTTTAAACTGATTTGGATTTGAGTTTGCAAAAGAGGAAAGAGAAGAATGGATAGTCACACAATGCATCAACTTCTTACAAAAAATCCAGCAACTAAATTGTTACATCACCTACAATAAAGGTTAAAATCCTAACTGGAATAGTTACTAAACAAGAGCAAGTCTTCTTTCTGAAAGGTACTAGTCCAGTGGTCTTCAAGATTAGTGTGATGCCTTAGAAAGGCCTTGGAGATGGAGATCAATATATATATCCCACCATATTCAGCACATGCTAGCATCAGCCTCCATGTTCTTCTAAGACAGCTGAGACTGGGATACATTTCCCATTATTAATACAGTCTAAGGAAGGAAATTTCTCTGGCTTAAACACAGAAATGAATCATTAGTGGCAAATCAAGTCATGCCTTTTTATAAGATCATTTGAAATTCACTGTTGTTTGGTTTTTTTCCCCTCCCCACCTGCTCTGATGAAGTTATACTGATGTATACTTAATGAAGACTGAAGTCTACATGGTAGAAAATCATTTACAGACCAGAGTGATATATCCTTATAATACCAAAACCCAAACTTCACTCTTTAACATACCCTATGTTAGGAAAGGGAAACATAATTTTGGGAAAAGTTATATGTTACATTGATTTTAAAAACTCTAAACAATTAACAGTATATTCAAGAGGAAGGTAGATTTTGTATAAAAACCATCGTGCTTTCTAAGCATCATAGTAAAAAAAACCTCTCAGAATTTTCTTATAGTTTGGTTACTTTTTTAACAGTATTTTTATAAAATAAACATAGTCAGAAATATTATGGGAAAGCATTTTTTTAAAAATAGAGAAAAGATTTCATTGAAGTTTTCAGAGTAGCTTTTTTTTTCTCCATGTCAAAATTTGGGTTTTTTCCTATTTAAAATCTACATATAATATTTTTATTTCAATGAAAAGTACTATGACCTATATAAGCACATGAAGGACATAATATATTTATTTAACCTGAAACTACTTTTGGTAAGGCAATTGGATTAAAAGGTCATTTTTTCTAAAGGCAACTTTTTTGTTAGAATCTTGCCTTTTACTCAAAGCCTCTGATAAAACACTAAGCAGATTTCAGCAGTTCTCTGATCTGGCATGGACCTTTACATCCTTTGCTTTTTTCCACTAGGACAAAATCAAGGAGAGTGATTGGTTCACACAAGAAGTGTCAGTAAGTCTTTCAAATTCATTAATAAAGAAAGCTCTCTTCATGCCACAGTTTGATAAAACTGAATGGATATTTTGCCCCACTGAACAACATGCAAAAGGCTGTTTCAGCTATTTTACTCAAATATGGAACAAATAAATTCTAGATAAAACAGTAGAAAACAAGATTGGATTAAGAATTAATTTGTGACTAAATAGAATTCATACTATATTTTTTACTTGAAATTTAGAGACAGTAACACTAGTTATTTGTATTTTAATAATTAACCTTTTATCCCTGGAAAACTTTCTAATTATTTGTAGTTTTATGTGCATATACCACAAACACAACTTTGTGCAGCTATACTTACTGCTGTTACCTGGTATCGTATCTTCTCCCTTTATCATTACCCTTCTCTTCCATGATTCAATACTGAACACACACAGAGTGAAATGGTTTTTATAGCATGCCCCTTCTCCCTCTCTCCACACACAGGCACAGAAAGTTTAAAGATAGCAAGCTGTAGACAATGCAGACACTTTGCTGAAGAATATTAAAGTCTCATACTGTCCCCTTTGCTGTTTAATATCAATCGACTTGTTAATAGCATAAGGCGGTCTGTGAATGTATGCATTCTGGAATCTAGCCACTTTCCTCAGAGTCACATGCTCACAGCTAGATGGTAAACTCATTTTATCCCAAAAGAAGCATCTCAAAACTAACAGCCCAAAGGATACCTTCCTGGGAAAACTGGTGTTACATAATTAATATAATTGAAGTGTGCTGCTCCAAAGGGGCCAAACAATCTTTTGCCTGGAAAGCAAATGCCCTCATTACAGTTGTCACTGTCTCCCTCTTGGATGCAGGAAGTTGGCTGCTTATTTCCACCACCCAGTCATACTCCAACCAACTACTCACTAAGCAGATAATGCACAAAGTCACTCAGCAAAAGGTTACCTCATCCATGGGCACTAATCTTTTCTCTAATATTTTTTTTCTTTTTTTTTTTTTTGTGGAGACAGCAGTGTTTTTGCCCATATCAAGAGATCACTGTGGGAGAAGGAGGATCTACCCACTGGTACATTTGAAAAAGTCAAATAACCTTTAATATTCACAATATGAATTCAGACTGATTACATTTATTCTACAAATTATTTCAGAATTTAATGTATATAAAACCAAAATGATGATCATATAATTTACAATATTATTTTATGAAGTTTTATATTCTGTTGTATGTTTCTTATTGTATAGCAGAGCATTCTGCACTAACACAAAGATAAAAACCATGTGTAACTCCGTCTAAGAACCTCATCTGTTTGTGAACCACAGGAATACATTAAATTATTTTCCCACATAGTATAAAACATTTTACACATTCAACTACTCAAAATTATCTACGGAATTGCCTTTATTTATGAAAAAAACATCTACTTGGGCTCGACTATCTCAGCCTCTGTGCAATATCTTAGAGGTCCCAAAGACAAAAACCAGAAAAGTGGTACTACAGTACTACTTTCCCACAATCAGATTATGAGGTGGATTTTATGCTATAGCCTGAGGATTTGAGGGATACAAAGGAGATTTATGTTCAGCAAAAAAAAGGTCTATCATGGAAAACTGGAGAGATTTTGTGTATATCATATTTAAATAATATATGCAGCTAAATCTATCTGGCTGATATTAATCCTCTTGAAGTACTGGCATTAAATCAGAGGAGGCTGCAAAGGTGGAAACCTAACAGGAAACAAGACAAAAAGAAAGATAAGGTTCCCTCCGAAAACAGTGGATGGGGGAGTGTTCCAAAAAGGGGAATACTCTATGCTTGGCTCCAGAGACGGTAGCAACATCTACCTTTCCCAAGGTGCAGAATACTAGGGGAGGAAAAAAAGGGCAAGTGGCAAGAAATTGCCCATGATGACACACAGGAAGCAGAGACATCCACCAGAATGGGAAGCAGGATGACTCTCCTTGGCACTGCTGGAAGTAGGGGTTCAAAAGTTCAGATGCATCGGACTGGTGTTCCAGCTGCAAGTACAATGCAGCTGCTCTGCATGCTGACATCTCCAGTGCCTTGCTGGAAACAATAGCAGTCTGTCCTGGACTCTTGACAGATGTAAAAGTCCTCACAGGACTTTGTTAGCTAATTAAAAAACAGGTAAAAGGTGAAGAGTCAGCTATACTATATCCGTTCTTTGCATCTAATACAAGCAGATAAATGTAAAATATAAAGTTTTTTAGGTTGTTCTTAATTCTATTTGTGTCCTGAAACTTTTTTGTTTTTATAACTGGAGTACAATTTTGTATGTATAGCTACTATGAGACTAAGTTCAATTCAGGTAAGCTTTAAACTACATTAATAGCCACTCTAAGGAAAGAGGGGTGCATACTCATGGAAAGATGAAAATTGCTGAAGTGAGAACAGCTAAAAAGCTGCAATAGTCTTTTAAATGTGACAATATAGGGCTATATCTGATTCTCCTTAAGGTATAAGACACTAGTAGTTAAAAATCATTTAGAAACTACTTTAGCTTTAGTACAAAGAAAGCTAAAATGAACAAATTAGTCTTATCTAAGCCTCAAGAAGCCACTCTCTAACATGTAGATAAAGCTGTTATGAAGAAACAGAAAACTAAAAAGCAAGCAACCTGAATCCCCCACTTTTTAGCTTTTTAACTTTAGTTAAGAAAGAAAAATAAATTGATAAAAAGGTAAGAAAAGCACAGAAATTTAACAATCATTTAAGAATAATCAGATCAAAGTAAAATCAAAGGAGTTTTGCTGTGGTTGGTTTGTTGGGCATTTATTTGGGGTAAATCCGAGAGCTGTAAATAAGTCTTTCTATATTTGGAACAGTTTCTTCCTTCCTTGTTAATGAAGTGGAATAGTTTCTTTCCGTTTCCTAATGGGTACATACACACAACTAGAAATATTTAATCTAGATAAAAAAATTGATTTAATTTATGGTTGAAGATTCTTCACCAAAGAAGAAAATAAGGTGGATACAACAGCACTTCAGGAGCAGTGCTCTGTCAGTAAATTCTCCATTTCACTGCTGATGCCTGTATCCCAGGCCTCAGTAGCACTGGTCTGGACAAGCTGGGAGGCTTCAATCTTCCTCCTAGTCACCCACTCGTGTTTGAGGTGATCTAATTTAGTTGTAAATTTATAGCAGATGAGGTCTTCCCATCTCATGGTCTGTGATCACATGTGGGATGGAATATCATACCAACTGCAAAGCATTTTCCACTGAGCAGCCCATTGGACACAAGTACTTTTATCTTATTTGGGTAGATTTAAAGTATGGAGCTATTAAAATTTTGAAGTCTCACTGATATCAGATATGTTCAATGGAACTTATCTTTTACTTGAGAACTCCTTTTTTTTTCCTTAGTGAAGAATAAATCTTTGAATTCTATACACTAAACACAACTTCACCTTTTAACATCTTTGTTAACCATGCAGTCAGAATAAGTGAAGTTACTTTGATGTAATATTTCTGAAATAACGTGTGCTGGTAATTAGAACATAACCAAATTACTATCAACTATGGAAATTTAAATGGAACACTTTATCATCATGACATATCAAAAACTTTTTGAGATTGGATTGACTTCTATGGAATTTTGGCAGAAAAAGTAAAGCCTCCTAATTTTGACAATATAGGAGCAATCTAAATTTTTTCATGAAGATGTGGTTTTGAGTAATTTACAATATACAAAAATACTTTAAATTCAATATTTGTGTGAAATAAATATCTTTCAGTATAAATTATTTAAGCTGGAATAAAACTAATCCACCTGAGATTTCCTTATGTGAAGGGATTTTGATATTTGAGTTGTCACACAGCTTAATTAAAGTATCTCAAAGCATCATAGATTGTGCTGACGATATAATTGAACATTCAAGTATTAGTCAAACATTTTCCCATTTACTGGTCTTTTTTTTCTTAATGTTCAGCTTTACAAACAGCTACATTTTTATTACCCCTTATTCATATACCCATGTCTCAGTGAACTATAGAATACTAACATTGTACCTTTTGAGGAATTACATTCCTTTTGGTGTAGGGTATATTTGTATGACTACGTCTGTATCAAATTTTGATGGTGTCTGCAAAGTTTTTACAAGTTAGTTTGATCTGTGTTTGCCACCAAGAAATAACTAGATATTACAGAATAATCAGTAAAATCTTCTCTTGCTGTATGAGACAAATTGCATAAGATTTTAACTCATTACTACTATTAGACTGCACAATTTTGACTAGATGATGTCAGGCAATATCATGGACTTCACTAGACCACAGAACGTTTTAAAGAAAAGGAAAATGTTCTTCATGTTAATAGCCCAAGCTTATGAAAAGATTTTTCTCGATCTATACTCTATTAGTTCCTATCTATTAACTAAATCTTTTTCCTTGTGGCAAGTTTCTTCCCAGAAATATCCTGAGTGACAAAAAATTGACAGATGACAAGAAAATGGTTTGGCAACATGTGGCAAATATTTCTGACGAAGATATGGTCTAACCAGAATATCGAAATAGTTAAGAACCTTCTTCTTCTATTCTTTCTATTCTGAGAATAAATTCCCTCCCCTTAATTGTTTTGAAGATTTTCCCTTTATATATAATTTTTTATTTGTCTATATTAAATCTTGTTGTTGAGCATTCACAGGCTGCTGAGTATGGGCAAATATTTAACTCTTAGTTTAAAGGCAAAAGAAATATAGGAATGTGTTATTTCAACATGTCTCCTTGATTGATGAATATTTGATTGTCCTTCTCATTTTTCAGATGATGAATTTCCTAAGAAAAGTACTGCTAATTTACTTACAAAGAAGAATATTGCCAGAATTGTCCAAAACTTGCCTTGTGATTTTATTAGGTGCTGAATGTACTCTGATTTGTAGTGATCTAAAAAAATGATGCTATGTGTCCTACAAAGTGCCAGCCAAAGCAAACACATAAATAAAAATCCATAATGAGTCATATAATAAAGTTGTGAGTAAGAACAAGCTTTTACTTATACCCCAGCACAGACTGCATAGACATATTGTGAGTCTATCTGCTACATATGGGGATTACAGAAATGGTTTTATTTAATATATATCAAGCACACACTGGAAAAGACTCCCAGTGCAAAGGAGTGAGACAAATATTCAATAATGACATATGCTTGGTTTCACTTTGAAATGTTTAAATTTGCCTTAAAAAGATGAATCTCTTTTTAAGATATGTTCCTCTAACTCTGCCAATGCACACTTTTGCTATTGAAATATGGGACTTCATACTGCTGCCTCTGAAGACCCTTCTTTTTAAACTGTCTCCTACACATTTTGCTTCCCTTTATCTTATTGAATTGCACAAAGAACCTTTAATGAAGACCTTCAGTTCTCTACTTCACATAACAGTAAGCCATTAGAATAGCCACACTGGGATGCAAAAGCACAATTCGAAGTTAAATTGGCCACTTCTGTTAAGGATAACAAAAAGCACTTCTATAAATACATTAATAACAGAAGGAGGGGCAAAGAAAACCTCCATTCTTTGATGGACTTGGAGGGAAACATAGTTAATAGAGATGAGGAGAAGGCTGAGGTACTTAAGACCTACTTTGCCTCAGTTTTTACCAGTAAGACAGATGGCCCTCAAGGCAACTGGCCTCTGGAGCTGGTAGACAGAGATAGGAAACCAAATAGCCCCCCTGTATTCCGGGAGGAAATAGTTGGTGACTTACTGAATCATCTGGATCCTCACAAGTCTATGGGACCAGACGGGATCCATCCTAGGGTAATGAGGGAGCTGGCAGAAGAGCTTGCCAAGCCGCTCTCCATCATCTTCCAACAGTCCTGGCTCACGGGGGAGGTCCCAGATGATTGGAAGTTGGCAAATAT
>NW_020955240.1:238446-282561 GCF_003031625.1 Empidonax traillii | reverse complement strand
ACATGAGCCAGCAGTGTGCCCAGGTGGCCAAGAAGGCCAATGGCATCCTGGCCTGCATCAAGAACAGTGTGGCCAGCAGGAGCAGGGAAGTGATCCTTCCCCTGTACTCTGCGTTGGTGAGGCCACACCTTGAGTATTGTGTTCAGCTCTGGGCCCCTCAGTTCAGGAAGGATATTGAAGTGCTGGAGCGGGTCCAGAGAAGAGCAACGAGGCTGGTGAAGGGACTTGAGCACAAGTCCTATGAGGAGAGGCTGAGGGAGCTGGGGTTGTTTAGTCTGGAGAAGAGAAGGCTTAGAGGTGACCTCAGCACTCTCTTCAACTACCTGAAGGGAAGTTATAGCCAGGTGGGGGTTGGTCTCTTCTCCCAGGCAACCAACAATAGGACAAGAGGACATGGGCTCAAGCTCTGCCAGGGGAGGTTTAGGTTAGATGTTAGGAAGAAATTCTTTACAGAGAGGGTAATCAAGCATTGGAACAGCCTACCCAGAGAGGTGGTGGATTCACCATCCCTGGAGGTTTTTAGGCAGAGATTGGATGTGGCCCTTAGTGCCATGATATAGTAATTGGAGTTGGATCAGGGGTTGGACTTGATGATCTTGGAGGTCTTTTCCAACCCAATCTATTCTATGATTCTATGATTCCTTTTTCCACTTTCCTTTTTTTTTCCTCGATTGGAGCCTCTTAATTTTGGATTTACAATTGTTAGAGGGAGGAGTTTGGGTCTTCCTCATAACTCATCCTCAGTAAAACACTTGTGTCTCATTTAAACGGAGACACACTTCAACCTGTCAGAGCTGAGTCCAGGTAAAGGTAAAGGTATGCATGCATACATATACCTGAGCTGCATCAGCCTCTCTTCTGCTCTTTTGTTGGTTAGGGTGTTCATGTCGGCCCTAGTGAACTGATTTGAGTTATTAACTTATATGGAAAGAAAGAAGTTATCCTATGCTAAGCGTTTGAACTACTAGAATGAGAAAAATTATTCCCTAAGAATACTGATGTTTTTTCCATTAATACTGCCTAGTGTGACATCCCCAAATGTAATGTCTGCAATAGTGATGACTACCTTAGTGAGGTATTGTGTTAAACATTTTCATTTGCAAGTATTCTTGGTGAGAGATGTAGTCAAAAAGGTGCTATAAAAAATTCCAGAAAAACAAAAAATTGGGAAGATTAATGGCAAAAATATGCATTAATTATTTTGGGTATTGAATTTAAAAAGCATCCCGTGTCTAACAATAGAAGCACCACTACCATTTTACATGTTCAGGTTACTGTAAAGACAAGCATACAGTTTGTCAAAGCCTTAGATATATTGCTGAACAGTTCAGAAAAGTGAACAACTGAAAGGACAAATCTTTTCACTTGTCGGGACTCACAATGTTCTATAGTCTATAGTCAGTTGCTTTTTCTTAAAAAAATATAGGGATTCTTCACAAACAACAATGAAGATAAAACCAGAAGCTGTCTTGTCTGTCTCATTGAATTCCCAGGGCCAAGGTCCATTGTAAAAGCTCACAATTACTCATCTGAATACTCTCAGTCCATGGTCAAAATTAAGTTTATAGAGTAAGCATAATTTAATCCTTTACAAATTTGGAATGTCAAGTGTTGCAACACATTTCTTAATGCTTTTTTTGAGTTTTAACCAAATGAAATTTTAAGTACATTGCAGTGGATGAAGCAAATTGAAAAATGGTAACAATATTCACAGTTATGAAAATACTGCATAAACCACAGTTTGCACACAAGAAACAAAACACCTTCTTTCACTTGTAAGAGATCATGCACTTTAGCATTTCCACTCTGATAGTTGTAACACTTTCCTTTGTGCTGCACCAACTGTATGAGTATTGGATTCTTTTCTTTAATATCATGATCCCGATTCCTGATCTCTTCTGGAAATTACCTTCAGAGGCACTGCAGAGAAAACTGCATGCTGACTTGCAGCTGAAATCAGTAGACAATCTGCTTTCACACACAGGGACAAAGCTTCTGCATTACTGTATGTAGCACTGTTATAAGTATGCTATTATGATTTTCTTTTTTAAATAAAAGAATGGTTTTATTTCTCTTGCAGAAAGTTTTGGATGGGGTTTCCTTTCCCTTTTCAAATTGTCGAAAAATAATTAGTACTTAGTCATCCTCTCTTCCAATCTAATGGATGTAACTGTCTGTATTCTATGACTGTTACGGGTTAGTTATAACCTATAACTGTAACTATAGTTCCAGCTATATTTCTATCAAGATAAACACAATCCACCCCCATCTCATAGGAAATAATTCTCTACAAAATGGCTTCATTGTATGAAATGAGTCACTGCTTCCTGGGGTAAGTTGCAGAGCAAGAGTTAAGGAGAACAATGTCACTAAGTATTAGCAAATACGACTTCACACTCCTCTTAAATTTGATGAGCCTGTATTGAAGATAGAAGTTAGGAGAAAAGTAAAAATTAAGCCATTTGTTTTGTAAAAAATTGTTCATGCATAATTGTTTACAGTAATGTGCAAATAAACATTGTCACATTTGTAGCAAAGACTGGTTTTCCTTTCATCATCCTAAATTTGAAATGCATTAAAACTTCTCATTCAAACTTCTAAACATTAATAATTAAACGCTACATACTCCTGTCTTATCCTTAAACTACTGGAGAAAATGAAATAAATCTGCTCTGTAGTGTTGATGCTAATTAGGATGCTATAATTAAAAATGCTAAAGTGACCTTTGCCAACATTTGACTGTTTTCTATGGCTTGAGGTTAAAACTGTGAACAGCATCACATGACATGTGATGCCACCTTAGTATAACTGAAGTAGGTAAAAAGCCAGAGGAAAATTTCAGGAAAATTGCCTAGCAAGCCCTGAGAGAGAAGTAGGCAACTTATTTCCAGAGCTGGATCTGGGCAAAATATAAAGGTCACAATCCCTTTTGTTTTATATAAGTGTCACTGTAGATCTAATTGTGGATAACTGACAGATTTTACCCTAGGAAGTTGGAAATAAGAAATGCCAGCATAATCAGTCAGAAAAGACTGTAATGCAACTTTTAGACTTGCCATATGATCCTCTTAACTTTATATGTTTGACACAGCTGAACATCATGTTGCTTTAAGAGTATTTTGAGAACTGTGTCCCCAAGACAGACTTTGACAGTCTTGCTTTAATGTGGATGGATCAAGCCTTCATGTTTGACAGAGGAGATAGTCAAGGATACATTCTCTGATCAAAGCAGGACAGAACTCAAAAAGATTATGTGGAACTTATAGTCTTTTTATCTATTCAAAAAGATCTTGTCACCCTTTTTTTTTTCCTCAAGCATGAGAAGACTGTATAGTGTTGTTCTTTTGATATAATAAAGCAAGGCTCAAAGTATAATTTTGAAGATGTTACCAATTAATTAATACATTGATTTCAGTGGAACTTTGAATCCATTTCAGTAACTGATTTCAGGCGATGTTGCTGTGAAGAGTCCTTTATGGAGATTTGGCCATCATTGTGCTCAAGCCTTTGTGCACTTCCAGCTGAGAAAGTAGCCATTAGTAAAGGAATTCCACAGAAGTGGTGTAAGCAGAACAGTTTGAAAAAGTCCAAAATGAGACTCAACATGAACGACAGGGAAGTGATTATATTGTGAAACCAGACCTTGAAGCTACATAGGTGGCTATATATATATATATATGTATATATATATATATATATATATGTTTTCTACTCTGGTTGTAGTCACTGTCCATCATAGTTTCATTTCAGGCCAAGATGTGATCTTACCCAAATACAGGTTCAGAATATGGTGGAAATTTCTTTTGAGAATCCCAGCAACTTAAAAGCATCATAGCTGTGATGGTTTACATCTGGCAAGCAATTTCCTTAACAGTGAAACATTGACAAACCCTTAAAGCAAAAGAAGGCTAAGATGAAGAAGTGGCAAGAATTAAATTTTTCAGGATAGCATTATAATATAGTATAGTAGTGTACAACTACATAAGCAAGATCTCAAAATAAAGTTTTTCACCTTTCAGAAGACTCTAATATTTGTAAACAGAGGAGATTTTTTTGTTTGTTTGTTTTCTGGAAGCCACCACCAAAAAACAAAGTTGGGGAGGACAGAGAATATGCCCAGAGGATGGCTGGAACAGGGGAGAAGATAGGCAGTTGAGTCATGCTGATAAAATAGGGCAAGTTGGTCTGAGAGACAGAACAGAGTGAAAGACAATGAAATCCACGATCACTCAACAGTGCTGAGTTTCCTGTGTACCTCTGATGACAGGGTGCAGACGAGCATGCTGGACTGTGCATGTTTGTTCCAGGTCAAAACTGGAAGAAAGTGAAGGCCCACAACTTGTGGAAGAGTCAGGAAACAGACTATTTTTCTGGCTATAAAACCCTGATATTAAAAAATTTTAATAATGACATCCAACACCCACAGACATTTGTTACAGAAAGCACAGAACCCACTCTCTGTAACTGCCACAATCCCATTTGTGTTACAGGGAAAAAACCCCTCTATCTTTTTATTACTTACTCAGTGGAGTGATTTAAAAAATCTATGAACGGATTACTACCCTAAGATCAGTCACAAACCTAAAATTAAATGGAAAAGCACAGCTCCTATAATTTTTGTTTAGATGTCTTGTGTTTTCTATATGCAAGAGAGTACCAAAGTCAACTAGCTCTAAAGATTTATTTGTAGTAGAATTATTCAGGAGTCTCTCCAAGCATACTATATGATAAGTCATTTTACATGCATTCCAAATATGTAAAGTATGCAGTATATTACCTTATAGGCATCTTATGTTATCTTAAACATGTGAGTGTACTTGCCTCAAACTCAGATAAGAACAAAGATTTTGAGCTTGTCTCAGCTGCAACAATACAAACCGGGTACATTTCCATTTCTGCTGTTATCATCTATAACACACACTAAACCTGATTGCTTCTCTTTTATTAGCACATTTGTTCCAATAAGACAATTTATTAAACTCCTGTCCCTATAAGAACACAGGTTTAATTCCTATAACAGCCTGTTAGAAGATATGTTATTTGCTCTTTTGAAGAACACACTCTCAGTGCTTAATTCTGTGTCTGTTTCATAATGCAGCAAGTATGGAGATGAGAAGGAAAATGCATTCAAAAGCCCACTGTATGCAAGACAACAAAGGATTCATAAAAAATATAAATTGTAATACTCAAGCTTCTAAGTCAATAAGACTCCACTACTAAATACATGATTTGCATCCAGTTTTCCTCTAGTAGCTGCATTGGTTTGACAAAACATGTTAGAAAAACATCAATAGAAATGTCTAGAACTATTGCATGTAAAACATCAATATTTAAAGCCAAAAAAGATTAGGTTAAACAAATGCAAAACAAACAAAAAATAAGCAACATCTCCAAAGCAAGCCTGCATTTTATTTCAGCTTGGTCTGTGGTTATGAGAATGCAATTATGTTTGTGCGATTTCTCAACACTGTCATTTGTGCATGCATGTGATACACAATATTACCTAAATATTACAATTGGCACAGTTGAATGGCCCCTGCACAAATAAATAGAACAGTTTACTTGAAATACATATTTTTCTTTATTTTGCACAGCACAAAAAAAAACCTTGTTCAATCTTCCAAGCCCCAGTTCCTTTCCTTTCAGGTCTCCCTTTCCGATTGGTTCTATTATTTGTGCTCTGAGGATGGCCACACAGGAATCATAGCAGACAGTTCGTAACAGGCTCTTTGACAAATCTCACGTAAGTCAGATTCAACCTTATGTTATGTTAAGAAAGCATTCTGCACTATGTAGTATACTTGCACTAAAAAATGCAAAGTTTGTCAGACTCATGTCTGACAAAAAATGCCCCCTCATTTTTATCATACCACAGGACCACACCTCTCCCTCAAAGATTGTTTTAAATGAGAATTTTGAAGTTGTAGGGAATGGACACATAGTCACAGGGGGTTTTTATATATATTTTTTTTTATTTATATGTATCAAAATACACATTTAACCTCAAATAATGCATGTGATGCATTATTTTGAGGGAAAATATGGTGGAATGGTATATTTCTTCATGCCATTGAAAGCTTTATAGGACCATAATGGTTAATAATTTCTTTTCTTTTTTTTTTTTTTTCTAGAACTGCAGAGCAAAAGATATTTTATAGGTAAAAATATGACTTGGAAAGACAGTTTCTAATCCATGACAACTCAGAACAAGATATGCTTTTTTAGTATCTTGAGCAGCAAAATCTAGCAACAGTAGGCATTTTGTATGAACTTTTAAACTACTTGTAATGAAGTCTTAGTGAATTTTCTCATTTCCCCATTCAGCCAACTATTTGCTATGCCAAAATCTCCATATTGCCCTCTACAGGTTGATTTGGTCCATACCAAACCATTCTTATTGCCTGAAGCATCTTATCTCCTAAACATCTGAACAATTAGATCTATTATGAAAAGCTTTAAAAACACGTCTATCATAATACTAGCCACTATTATTCTCCCTAATATTCTCAAAACAAATACAGAAGTTTTAAAGATCTCAGTAGACTGGCTTTGTACATTCACCAAGAAAGGTGTACCCAGAGCCACCAAAAGAACATGTAAAATGTGAAAAAGAAACACCACATGTTCTTTTGTTCTGATTTGTTGATATTGTTGTTCCTTTAAACTTTTTATTTTTTTTAATTGGAAGAATACTTGATTTTAATAGCTGGATTAAATAATCTATGTCTAATAGACAAAAATTTGCTTTTAAAATAGACCTGACAATTTCATAGTTTCATTAAGCTGTAACCTTTAAGGCAATATTCCTCTATGTCTGAAAATCTTAAGTTTGTAGAAAGCTGAATTAGTCATTCTTTAAAACGAGGGAAATACTAAAACACTGCCCCTATTCTTTTTACTTTTAGTCAAGATGGAGGTCCTTACTCATCATTGCTACAATTCCATTAAGTACTGTCTCGTCTTCACCTCTCTAGCCTTTGAATCTTTCTTCATGTAAAATGTTTTTTATGGAGGTATTGTAATTTTTATTTTCCAAACTGTCTAGCTCAAAAATAATTTATTTAATTGTCATTGTTTCAAATACATGTATGTGTGCTTGTGTCTCTGTATGTGTGTGAACACAAACACAGGAACATTTAATGTATGCAGTGTATAATTAGGCCAACTAAACTTATGGAAGATTGAAGTTTATAATTATTTTTCAGACATATGTCAGAAAAGATTTAGTGTCTACCAAGCACAAGATCTTGAGTTTTGCAACGGAACATGTATAGATTCCTAAGCCAGTATGAGTCCCGGGGCATTCACCAGTTTGACACTGATACTACAAAGGACAGGTTGATGGGTGAGATCCATCTCTGCTAATAAGGCAGCCTTCAGCGGTCATGTCCAGGACCCCTGGAATTCCCTATAGCACTATTAAGCTTTCAGAGCTCACACCTGGAGAGTCCAGAGGACATCACTACTTTAAATGTCTTTGGTTAGGTCCTGAGAAGCAATGAAGTGACAGATTCATATTTCTGCAGCAAAAATCTTCACTTCCATCATTTTCCTTGTAACTATGTTTTCTTCAATCTCCTCCTCTAGTCTTTCTCTTTTTTCTGTCCTTGGCCTTCTGACTAAAAGCAATCAATCCTACCCGGCTAAGGGTGCATCCTGCATTTCTGTGACTGTAACTACAATGGAAGGTATCAGTAATATCGTAAATAATTTCAATGCAGCACAGGACAGCTAGATTTTGGAGTTCAAAAGGCCATCTGTTTTATTGCTTCATCAAACTGTTGAGAGACAAATTACAAAGAACCACATCTAAAGGCCTTTTCTCCTCTTTTTTACTTTTCTATTTCTTGTACTTGCCTTGTTTCCTTTCAAGGAAGCAAGACCAAATTGTACTTTAGTAAGAACATCACTACTACTTCAGATAACTTATGTAACATCTTTCCCAAAAGAGCAGCTTTTAAACATAGAGACTTCTGCCTTGAAAACTCTCTGATTTTGCTTTATTTCAGCGTTACAGGAAACAGAAAAGCCTTTACACAATAACATGACCCTAGACCCTGGAGAGGAAGCAGTGCTGCCTGCAGGTCACCTGGGCAGCCTGCAAGTGCAATGAGCATTTCAGGAACAGTTATTCTAAACAGTCTCTACCAAAAAAAAAAAAAAAAAAAGAAGTAAACGAGCATGTAAACCAGACTGAATCAGCATGTAAATCAAAGTGGACTTTCACTTTTATTGTCTTGGTTTTTACCTCCTTCACTGAACTTCAAGAAAGAAGAAGAAGAATGTTAGGAAAAAAAAGGCAGGGAGTACTTACCTAGAAAACAGAACGTTAAGAAAGAAGTTATTAGAACATGGAAGCTTACCAATTTTACTTACATCAGTAGCATATAAAAGTATTCACAGAAGCACTAAGAAAAATTATTGTTTCTTCTTAGGTATCAATGCTATTTTTTTACACTACCGCACCATTAATGTGAAATTAGCACAAAAATATATAAATAAGACACTGTGTTTCCTTGATATTCAAAATTATTTCTGAATTTTGTTATGAATCTTCATTATAATACTATTTAATACAGCACTTTATTTTGACAGCTTCTGTACAAAATATTTCTCTTTTTCTGTGGACAACATCACACAAAATTTTATTTCAGTTATCAGCTAGAACTATTAGCTTCCAACATATATTTTTGTTCAGTTGAGTTTAAAATGAATTTTGCTTTAGTATTATTGAATAACACTGTATTTACTGATATCAAAACATGTAAGTTTTGAATTCTCACATCTTCATAGAAAAAGAAGTTTTGCAGTCATTGTATGTATATATATAAAATTTTAGATTTACTAAAAATAAAATATTGAAAGCATTTTATGACGTCTAAAGTTTCTTTCCTATTTAATTCCATCAGAAAAATCTTTGCCACAAGTTGGAACAACAGAAAAATACTATAAAAATTACCTGAGTTATAGGAAGAACTATGTAAAAGGATACAAGAATACCCTGCATTTTAAATGTGGCTACATCACCAGGAATTTTACCAGTGCTCAGAACAGTGTTTCTCTCTAGTAATTTGTCCAAATTTAGGCATTTGGACAGTAAAGAATTGTTGTTTTAAAAATTATCATCTTCAGTGGTCTAAAAACATGCATTCTGCCCCCTCAGTTACTTATGCAAAGAGACTCCTGGCCTAAAAACCCCTCCACAATGGAAAAATAAATCCCTATTATTCAGTGCTACTGAATTTCCAATCTATTACACTTTCCACAGAAATACTGTGAAAATACGATTAACAAATATCTGAATGCTCTGTCCAGAAGTGACACGGAATACAAGATTATACAAATGGAATTGACACATATTAAAAGTCACTGTTCATTCATCATTTTTCTGGTCTGCTTTTGATGATCTCTCCCCCAGCAAATACCAAAATCATGCCCTGGTGTTGTTAACAAGCCTAAACTCTGGATTCTTTGGACTTCATGATCTGCCTCCTCTCGGTATTGTCAACTAGACAAAATTAATGAGACTCTAAGCACACACCAATCCAGATGTTAAACAATGAGAAGTGCAAAATAGGGAGAGCACCCGAGTGGAAAAGCAATTTGTTAGAGATCCTATAAATCATCTTGATTAGCAATTGTGTGTGTACGATACATTCCTACAAATGCTGAAATTATATTGTATTTTTCTATTCTTAATATTTTTGCTTGATTATTTAGAAATGGAAATGATAATACAACCCTAGCAGAAAAGTATGATAATAAACCTTTTATTAGACTTAAATTAGAGCTGTTACAAAACAGATTTTTATATTGGACATAACTCTTAGGGGAAAAAAAAGGAGTGGAAATATTTTATAGAGGTAGCTACAGTATTCAGCGATATAGTTGAAAAAGTCCTTAACTGGCTGAAGGAATGAATCTTATTACCTAAAGTTCTCAGTACATGAAGGCTAGTAATATTTATAGTCAGGAAAAGTTGTCAACTGACACTTCCATGTTTTACATCTGTAAGTTGACTTACATTTTCACTCCTTGTCAAAACAGGTTTTAAGACACCTCTTTTGTTTTCAATATAGCTATTCTTTGGGGATAGAAGAAATAAGAAGATTATAAGAAAATACCTGTGACAAATTCCACAAAGAATAATTTAATATCAAGGATTAAAAAATTCAACAGCTAGCAAAAACTCTTCATTTTACAGATTTTTTTTCTGTTTCAACACTTTAAGGCAGCATATGTATGTTGTACTGATGTAGAGTATATCTAACTCTGCCCAGCAATGCAAATAGCTTTAAATACTTCTTCAACCCTAGAGGATCAAAATAAGATGGGCATTCCTGTACACTATACTAAAATAGCACAATCTATTCCCTTCTCCCCCCATACTTGCTTCAGCAATTAAACAGCTGTAAAACAGTTCTTAGAAAATGAAGATTCTGTATGTTATCCAAACAGAAAAGGGTTAAGGGTAACTGGATTAAACTGTAATTGGTTTTAGGCTGTAACTGTAATGTACAAAGCTAGAACATTCCTGATTTTCAAACAGCCAGACCTTCAAAGGAACCCAGCTTCTGACAAAGAGTTGTAGGTTTGCTTGCTAAACTACAGCAGCAATAATTCATGCCCTGCTAGGTGCCATGCAGTGTCACAGCTTCTGCTAGCTGACCTGGGTGCAGGAAGAAGCTGGAAAGCTATGCTGTGTAATTGTATTGGACAGAGTCAAGCATGGGTTAATGTATTTGCTTTCTCAGTGGGGCTTATTAGCCTAGGTTAATGTGTTCACTTTCTCGGTGGGGCTTATTTGATTGACTACCAGACTGGCTTTTACTTCAGGCACTTCAGACCATTAATGGAGCAATCACAGAACTTTTCCATTGACAGAAGGAAACTGATGAGAGCTGAATGGAGGAATGTCTTGCTGAGATATGTAGTTAGGAATGGTGAGCGAACTGGGTCTGAATAGTGTACATAAGAGCAGAGAGTTATTATTACTGTACTCAGCTACTTACAGGGAGGATACAGGGAGATAAAACTGAACTCTTCTCAGCTGTTCATGGAAAATAGAGAAGAAAAAAACAGTCACAGTTTCCACAAAGTTGTATTTTGAATGGACATGAAGAAAAAGTAATCTTCACAAAGATTTCTACAGAAACCAGCTGCCCAAAACTTCTGTGGAATCTCCACTCTTGTAGATGCTCAAAGTTTTACTGATGAAGGTCCTGGCAAATCTGATCAAAATGTCACCCCTGTTCTCAGTAGAAGATTGGATGAAATAGCTTCCAGAGAATCCTCCAAAGCTAAATTACTTTATGCTTCAGTGATTCTAACTCTGTAGTTAGAACTAATAATAATACAGTGTTAAAGAAAGAGAATAGAAATGAGAAGGCCAAGACATTCTTTACACCTTTCCCTTTCCTTGATGTAACACAGTGCATTCAGCAGTTATAGGCATCACTCCATGCCCTCCATACAGGAGGATAGAATTTTGTTTTTTCTGCTTAAAGTTAACAGATTCCTTATTGCCATCATTTTTTGTGAAGACCAAATGCTCTGCAAACAATCCTCTACAATTAGGTTCCAAATGCCTGCTCAGACCACATAAGTATTGTTAAACATTTTCTGTTTCATTACGTATGATGTTATAAAACAGTTTTGAAATGCAGGAAAAGGACTTTGTAAGAAGCAGACAGTGTTTATCAGTGTATCAGAGTTATCAGAGTTATCAGTTGTACCTCTAAGGTGTGTGAATTGATACTTGCTTTTGATATTTTCTAATCTAACGCATTTCAAATTTAATTTTTAAATACCTAGGACAATTAAAAAATGTATGAAAAATTAGATATAGGAACAAAAGCAGATTATAATACCATTAAATATATTAACCACAATAACACGTTGCTACATTGAATTAGGATTATAAGATACTAAAAATGTTATTTCGTAATGTCTGTGTACCTGTACTTATTTTGTCAGTCAGATATGCATCCTAATGCCATATTGGAGGAAGAGATATCCTGGAAGTGTTCAGCAGGTGGTCTGTATTTGTATGTTTTACAGACCACAAATGGAGAATGGAAAGGATGAGCTTCTGTTACAAAATTTTCATCTTAAATATGACAGTGGACATCTTTGTGAAGGCCAAAATGATACACAACTTTAGAAACAAGTTCCATCTTTATAAATCTAATTTTTTTACATGCAAGACCATGCACATTTATAATGTTCAAATGTTGGCTTTGATGGATAGACTCTCAGTGGTGGTGTTGCAGAACTAATTAAAGCCACAGCTGGAGGAAGAATTATAAAGACAAGAAGAAATCTGGAGCAAATTTAGTTCCTCCCCCCAAACAAATTCACATCCTCTCGGCCTTTTTGTTGAAACCAGATGAAGAAGTATAATTTGCTTCTCACTAGACTGCAGAATAAAAATGCTTGGATATTGAATATTTGATAACTGAATGCTATATGGCACTGCTTCTCCTTCTTCTCTCTTTTTTTGTTCGTCTTAGTGAACGAGATCAAAGATGTTCACTATGAAAATAATGATTTTCAAATGCTGATGGCACACATCAGGTGGAGAAAGTCATCTTTGCAACCCTTCTGCTCCCAGTTTATGCTAGTGCAACACTTAACAGGTAGAGTAACTTACAACGGAAGAACTCCTACTATTTTAGGAGTTGTCATCATAAGAAGGAAATGTTAACTGCTGTCTACAACAATATTTCTACCACCTAATGCTATTCTCTTCTCTCTTTCCTCCTCCCACACATATTCTATCTTTCATATACCTCTTTGTCCTTAGTTTTGCATAAAAACACTGCCTTTTGAAATGGAATAGGTGAGTGCCACTGAAACACAAAGACTCACTTCAATGGCTGTTGGAAGGGTGTTTCACTAACTTAATGGATTTTGGACTTAAGCAGAAGTGCTCTCAGGCTTCCTTATCTGGCCAAGCTCCCGGTAATGCGAACATTGTGAGGTGATGGTAATAAAGGCATGGGAAAATAGACATGCCTGTAACTATTTTTAAAGTGATCTCTACTGCAGCTTGAAAAAGAAACCAGTTAAGATCCTGCAGATGCATTGCCAAGAAAGGGGAGGGATTAGAGGAGATTTCCTATCAACAGCACCTCGGCAGCCCTCTTGGCAGAACAGCACCCTCAATAACAGCCCTCTGGAGAGCCAGGGAAGGAGGTGCTGCCTTTTTCTGGAGCAGCAGGTTGCCTTATTGGTACTGCACTTGCAGCATGTCCTGCAAGGATCCTGTGTGACTATGTGGAGTGACTGAGAGTTGCACTTCTGGCTGCATTTGATCATCCTGCTTGCCTGTTTCTTGTGATTATCAGGTAAGATAAAGCAGTGATGAATTTTGACCTGCTGAACACATGATTTCCATACCCATGTTTCTGATCCTTAACTATGGGCACTCCTTTTGTGCTCCCGCTTGAGTGTTATGCAGACTTCTAAATCACATAATCTGAAATCATGATGGCTAGAGTAAAAAATATGTTTTAAAGAGATTAATTAAAGGATGTCAGAGAAGTTGTAGTATTGAATTGCCCTCTGCCTACTGCTGCTCTGCTCTCTTCACCACTGCAATTCCCTTTTTTACAACCTTGTATTTGAAGAGTGAGTTTGGTAGTTATAATTCCAATACTTCCAAACATTTCAAGGAAAAACATAACTCTAAAAAAGAAATAAAAGTAGCTGATAGCCTAATCTGACAGCTTTTTTTGCAGATTTTGCATTACTTTGTTCCTAACTATATGACTATTCTAGCAGTAAGATGTGACCAATATGAAATTTCTGATGTATTTTGTAGTTCAATAGGACTGCACTCCAAAGCAAAGAACCTGTGATACACTATATTTTAAGGATTTAAAAGTTGCTATGACAATGAAAATAATGGGATATTCACACAGGATATAAAAAATGGTCAATGACATCACTGAAAGATAATCAAGATAACAAAAACTGTCTTATGTTCGTTCAAGGGAAACTACTCAGAAGTGTTCTATATTTAGAAAGGTAGATATTAGCATAATAAGATAATGCTAGTATCATTCTTATTCACAGATTCCATATTTTCTATTTATTACTTATTTATTTATAATTTCTGTGTAATTTTCTCAACAATATTTACACAGGCAGGATAAGGAAGCTTTAGATGGGAAATTGCTGTTGTATTGCTTCTAATGGGTGGGACAGGACTTCCCAGAAATGTGTTAAGGGGCAAGCAGGCAAATACAACTCTGGAAACATTTGGTAAAAAATAACTGACACTGATGGAACAGACCTTTCCCAGAAGTTGAAACAACCCATCTATGATCCGTGCTATTTCGCACACTAGACCAAATCTAAGAACTGATAACTTAAACTTTCTTTACAATATGAAGCAAAAAAGGCCACTGTTCAGCAAGAGTTACATAGACAAATATTTCAAAAGTTTAGGTCATAACACATGGCTAACACACTGTCTCTGCAGTCAGTATTCCTACTTGTGGCCAGTCAGCCCCTCCGGTACCTTAAGGAGGCTTATAAAAAGGAGAGAAAGAGACATTTTATACAGGCAGATAGTGACAGGACAAGGGGCAATAGCTTTAAACTGAAATAGGGTAGGTTTAGATTTGATTTTAGGGAGAAAATCTTTACTCAGAGGTTAGTGAGGCACATTGTCCAGAGAGGTTGTGGATGCCCTGTCCCTGGAAGTGTTAAGGCCAGGTTGGATGGAGCCATGAACAAGCTAATCTAGTGAGTGGCATCACAACTAGATGACCTTTAAGGTCCCTTCTAACCCAAACCATTCTACAATACCATGATTCTAATTTTCATTTGTACCTCACTGATTTCAAGTTGCTGGAGACTCCAGAAATATATGCATTTTGAAGAATACTGTATTATGAAGAGTCAGTCATGTAAGAGCTGATAAACATTCTTTAATATAATTGTGAACATGAATGAAACACAATAAATTATTCTTAATATCTTTACAACATTGCTTACTATATTTTTTTTCCTGGGCAACTATGTAAAAACATAAGCAGAAAAGATCCTTAATTCTAGGGCTTACATTTTTTGTTTTCATTTGCTTTGAATTATTTTGCATCTTAAGTAAAGCTGCATAGAATCCAAAATTCACACAGCTTTATATGATGCAAAGTTACTCAGAGCAGAAGTCAGTAATGCAGCAATACTGGTTGGCAAGAAAACATTCACTGTTGTACCTGTGTCTAATTAATTCAACTGACATTCGTCACTATCACTTTGGATAGTGTAGTGTTAATTACTAGCAACATGCAGTTACAAATTTTTAACAGTTTATTTTCTAAGAATATTAATTTTTCCAAAATAAACACCCTTGTAAACATATTGTTTACATTTGCATAGTTCTATTACAATTTCTGATCTGTAGGTTGAGATAATAATTGGTGAATTCTGCATCTGCATACAACACCCATTAAATATAAACAGATGCAAATTTATTTCTAGAAAATCTGAATTCAATGAGCAACACGCATTGTTCTGCATACACAAGATGATCAGTTAGTACTATACAAAAATCTGTAAACTGACTTCTGGGTAAAAGCATAATAAAATTACACTTCCTAAAGATGATCTGGCCTACAGTAAAATAATTTTCATTGTACTTTCTTCTTAGCTCTGCAATATGCAAACACTTTAAACTAATATGAACGACTAAGTAATTTTCTTAAAATGGCATGAGAAGCAAAAACTGTCCTTGGACAAGACAATGTCTATTATTAGCACGGTTAGTTTAAATTTACTAATAGCTATTATTGAGCCTCTTTACAGGTATACTTAGGTACTTTTTATGCCCCACAGAAATCTTGTGGTGTAATTACACAACATAAGAATATGTCTTCCCTGGTGGTAACAGAATATTGCATTGTATTACATCATCATCATCATGAAACTTGCCCTAGGTCACATTGGCCTCTATAGTTTTTAAATAAAAATAAATAACATTCTTTACTATTTTCAGCATAGAGAAAATCATGTAAAACATAGTGTTCACTTCACGTAATTAAAGACTTCAAAACAGCACCCACACTAACACAGGGTGAATTAAAGAAACTACCTCTATAGTGGTAATTTCTAACTTCTAATACTTCACTTGACTTTTTTTTTTTTAAGTGAATATTTTCTATTTTCTCCTCTGAAGTGTGAAGTCTATGACTGTAAGCCAGGAAATCTGAGTTCAGTTCTTGTTTCTAACCAATGAGCTTTCATAATTTGGAGTAAATTTCTTTATTTATTAAAATAAAATGTATTACTGAAAGTTATACAGACCTTTTGTTTATGAAATGCCAGTAACTAGGGTACCAAAAATAAAGCATCTGTAATTTGTCCTGTCTCTTGATACTAAAGCATCTAGAAGACAATTGTATTTACATTCAAGTCTTACAATCTGAAACATCCTTCTCTATATTTTGATAAATATTTAACCCTTCTGCAAATTTAGCTTCAAACTCATATATGTTAATTACAGTCTAAAATGCACATTAAAAATGTAGCAGATCACTCATTTTCTCTGTCCTAAGTTTCTGAAGAAAAATCCAGGAGCTAGCAATCACCTGTCTTCAACAGAAATTTTATTTAATCCTCTATACAGTGTGTTGCCAGTCCAAAGAAAACTGAAAAACATCTCTTTGCTTTAAACGGCTTTCCTTGAAAAGCCATAAATTACCTTTTTTGTTCAAACTTGTAAAAGGTGAAGCTTTTACCAACAAATGAACAACAAACCTAGATCTCTGAAACATATTGATTGGATCCTTTTTTTTTTCCTAATTATCCTTTTTCATATTTGTCTGAGTTAATAGTTTAAAATGTATATACATATTGACAAGTACATAGTGGCATAAGCAGCTTTTTTTTTTTTTTTTTTTTTTTAGAACACAGAATCTGAGGCATATTTACAGTTCAACGATGCGAAGTCATATGAATTTCCAAACTACATTTCTAGATTGCACTATGCAGATGTAAGAAACAGCACTAACGACAGGATACTTCAAAGAAAGGTAAAAAAGAATTTCCTTCATGCATTGAACTAGGCAACAATTTTCTCAGCTAGATATAGGAACAAATGACTTCTTAATCCCATCTTAGATTACTGTGCAAAATAAAAGCATGGTAGTCAACATGGCCTTATTTCTAGTATTATCACATATAATATTATTTTTATTAAATAATTCTGCAACCTTTAAAAACATTAATCTAATTGAACCTTTTCTCTCCTTGGAGAGATGCTGCTTTTTTTGGAAACACTGCCCTTAAATGCTGCTTATGGTTTGAAGTCAGGCAGACTTATAACAAACAGTATGGTACACTCATGTAGATATAAAGTCTGCAAGGCCATTGTTTATTTTCTTTTCACTGGTGTGGGCTATTTTTGCAGCACACACTCACTACCTACATCTACCACCTTTACCATGTATTTTTCTGACATAACTGCTGCTATTCCAGACATAACTGAAAACACATATTCTCAATTCAAGTTTCATTGCAAAAGTATTGTATCCAGAGAGCTAGCTGAAAACAATTTTGTCTAAAAGTATATTTTCAGAGAAAAGGATGTTGTCCATCTTAATTTATGTGAAGTTAAACACGAATTTCATTCCTGTTTATTTCAGTCATATGTCTAACAGAAGAATACTAAAGTTAGGACAGAGCCTTAGCAGAGTTTTGTGAATCACTAATTGAAAAAAATTCAGAACAGAATACAGACTCAAACTTGCATGAGTATATTTTACATTCTTCTTTTTACACTGACTCTCAGGCTACCTTCAGAAGATTAAAAGCACAGACATCCTTCTCACCAGAAGAATGCCCACAGAAGGCAACTTCCAAATTGCTTTCAGCATTCCCAGTACCAGGGATGACAGGTTGCCTCAAAAGTTCTAACGTGTGTAGCCAGCTCCTGACAACTGTGAGGGTCCTATTTCCCCTAAATTATTTCTGACTTAAAGCTGGCCATCATAAATCAGCACCAGTGATTACTAGAGTCTAATCATTTCTAATATATTTATTTATTTTAAATTAACATAAATGTTTATTTCTGATTAATTTTTATTCAAATTCACAATCAAAACTGTTGAGATTTTTTTGAAATGTTTGGAGTTATTTGGAGCTGGTTGAGAAAATTCTTCTCTTGCCGAGGAAATGCTAGGCTTTGTTTCATATTTTCCTGCATGTTTGGTTTAACATTCTTTATGACAGATGCCACCTGTGCCCTGAGAAGCACAGTGCCTGTTGCCAAGGAAACAACACTCTTCTCTTGCATTCTCTCCTCTTCCCTCCCCCTCTCCTTATTCCTATGCCTCAGCATCAAGGGCAAATAGAAAAACGTTTCCATGACTGATAACATAAAAATAACACCTTCAAATACTTGCATAAAGTAGCATAATATTCCAGTAATATCAAAAATTTGGAAGACCTCTTAGCAGAAGTGCAAATCATAAATTGTGACTTTTCATTAAAACTTTGCCATAAATACAGCAAATCAAAAGAATAATAATAGATAGCAGGGTATTTATGAGCATTACACTCCTACAAATGCAAACTATTTATCCTATTCAAACACAGAGAGAGAAAGATGCTCTGAAGAAAAAAGTCTTCACCATAACTGCCTGCAGCCCAGCGGAACAACTTTGATTACAACTGCATGTAGCCACAGGTACAAAGATTTTCCTAAACAATATAACCAAGATTTAGTAGCCAATTACTTGCAACATCAACAACAACAAAAACTTAGATCCCAATCTAAGCAGTAAACCTGGATCAAAGCAAAGTCAGCATTCTTATCATGATGGGTTTCCTATATGCTCCTTGGTTCCCATAAGCCCAATTCTACTTGTCTGAGCACCTAAAAGAGAGATGAACCAACCTTATCTGTAGATGTCTAACTCCATTTCCCAGAGCCAGAGGAATACACCTCATTATCACACAGCATCATTATTGTCACACAGCATCTTTTGGGAAACAAAACTAGTTCCCAAATATTGTACAAAACAAAAGTGGAAGAAAAGAGGAGACCAGGTTCCATTTAGTCATTAATACAAAGCCACTGGATAAAAACCAAATGCAGAAACGGACCCAGAAATGGATATCATTACTCTGCCTCTAGAGAAATCATTGCTTAACTATTCATAACTTTAACAATAACTGCATTCATTTCTGGCTCCAGCAGATAGAGCATGAATTGCAACTAGACAGTAAATCTTGTTTTCAAACTTTTCAATGCCATTAGGAAATAGAAGACAGAGATGTTCCCTGGGCTGTGGGTGCACAGCTGTGCTTGCTCTGCTTAGGCTCACTTCCTCTCCAGGCACCAGTCCCAGCTCTGTCTCCTACAATGCTTCCTGCACGTGAAAGTCACAGCACATTTGCCTCAATGGTTGACTGTGCAACACAGAACAGTATTCTGTTGCTCCCCACCGTTGATCAGGGAGATGTAAGAAATGGAAGAGGATAGTCTTTTACTACAAAGAAAGCTTTCCCAAAACTCTTCTGCAAAAGCTTTTAGTTTTCTCTGTTTAAAAACAAACCAAAACAGAGCACATACTATTAGCAATGTAGCAGAAAATAGACATAACTTATTGATGTGCTGCATGTTGTGCTTAGGTATTTTGTACCTGCAGGTGATAATATTTTCAAAAATAAGAATATGTATCCCAAATAAGAATATGTTGCTTTCATAGAGGGTCCTAAACTACACTGAAAGAATGTGGATCATTTAAAATAAGCATTTAATGCAAATAACTTTCATTTTTAAGGGACTTCTTAAATATATAATAATCGAACTGGGCAGCTAAGCAAAGGCACATATGGTATATGAATGTATAAAGACCAGGCAGGTTCAGGAAACCTGGGCTTTGCTGCTTTCTCTTACACAAGATCAGTGATGCCTTGTGTGAGTGAAGTTCTCTGTGCAACGAATTTAATTGAAATTTAAAAAAAAAAAAAGTTACACTTTTCAACAATTGTGTTCACAGTTATCAGTGGAACCTTCACAATAGCTAGACAGATATTTCACATACTGAAGTATATCACTGCACACAGTTCCAGCTTGCATCTTGGATCATGATCTTGTACCAATGAAGGAAGTAAGACTTAAATTCACATGCTTATCTAAGCCCGTTGTCTGACTTTGAACTCTAAGTGCAGCACATAATATTGCAAAATATACACATTTCTATGTTTGAAAAAAAGACAGTCCTAATAACTTTACTAAAATTCCAGTGGAAATGATCATATTATCTTGCACTAAATAACAAATTTGTTGCTGTCTTTGCAGGAAACATGGTAAAGCCAAAAGTAAGCTACAGGGTTTGCTGTTCTTTAAGAGAATGTGTTTGAGTTAAAACATGCCATGTTGAGTTAAAACATGTTTTGAAGTCAACACATTTTACAGTAATGTCTGATGTGAATTTTGAAAAACAAGGAATCTGAGGTCCAGAATGATGTTAAAACCATAACAGGTATTTCTACTTTTTGAAATAATGGAGAGGAGAAAACTATCACTTTAATCAAAAAACATGTTTTCAATGTTCTCTGCTAGCCATAAAAAATGACAGAATGCTTATTTTTATTGTGATTAGATCTTAAATTAATTTTGATTATGATAAAGAGCATGAAATTGAAACCTCTTTCTTGTACCTGCTCTGTAAATCATGATTTAAACAGCTCAAATTAAAATTATTGTGGGATTTTTTTATCTCCAAATTTTAATGGGGAGCGTAAAAGTACATTAGAGAATCAAATCTCCAATATATGACACAGCTACATGCTTCTCAGCAACAAGTTTTACACTAGTCTTCCCAACTCACAATTTATGTCCGTGCTTCTAAAGAGATACTTTTAAGTTGACTAATGTTTTAAGAAATGTACATAAGAAGTTCCAAGAGATCACAAACACCTTGTTAAAGTTAGCAGTGCAGTAGAGCAAGAAACTAATTTTCTTTCCATCTCTGCCCTTTTGAGCACCACGCAGAGACAGTGAAAATGTTGGGAATCCCAGCTGAGATTGTGAAGTGGGGTGAAAAGGTGATGGAGAGATTTAAGGCTAAAGTGTGGCAGCAGTGGGTGGGAGCTGGCTTTCTCGGATTATTTTATATTATTTCTGAGGTCATATATGAAGAGAATAGCAATATTAATTCATATTCATACACATGTCCTGAGTCTGAACTATAGAATGCATTTCATGAAGATGGAAATTATTCATTAAATATCATCAACTCAAGAGCGTTTATGATGAAGTCCAGTTTTTATGGCACTTTTAACTCTTTTCTGTTGCAAGAGAGTCATGGTGCCTACACTTAATGCTCTAACAAAAATATTACTTATTCCAATAAATGCAAGTTTGGAAGAAGTTTGGAATTGCAAGTTTATTTAGGATTTTGTCCTAGAAGTCTAGAACAAAATCAACTTCTCAAGCAGAATTTATTGGAGACGAGCTTCTTTAACTATATTTTCTCTACTAGATCTCCTGACATACTGTGTGATCTCCAGTGACAGTGGTGTGTTCATGTCTCCACTGGTATGTTCAGATGTATAACAGCACTTTACAAAATGAGTCACTTTTCACATGATATGGTATATTTAATTTGATGGACTAGCAAACCTGACAATGAATCAAGTGGATAATACTGGCATATGTTTTGGAAATTGTTTATACAAACTGAATATTCTGCATGTTGATTATATCTTGGGTTTATAAAGTTTCATTCCAAAATACCCTTGGTAAATTAAACACAGTAGAGTATTTAAAGTGAAATATAAAGTTTTGTATGTCCTTCCATCATTTAGTGTCCTACATAGATATAATTTTAAAAAGTGGTTTTAATCTCTTTTACTTTGCAACAAAATCAAGTTATAAAGATAAATAAGCAAATTATAAGATTAGGTTAATTGTTAAAATCCTTAACAGAGGGTCAAAGGAACTATTCTTTCAGTATTTCCTTATAAAAAACCAAGCACACTAATATTTCAAAAAACAGTACATTTGCAAAGTAATGTTGTGCCCACGTTTTAGCTCATTTAAAATAATGATATCAACATATGTAAGTAAAATTAATAAGCACAACACCAGAATATTTCTATTAAATATTTCTACTTTTTTATCAGTTATGTATCTAATTTATTCTACAAGTGAAAACAGTAATGAATAGAAGTAATATTTTCACATAGTTTCAAACCCATTAGCTTAAGATTCCATTAAAAATTTTTTTCTTCTTTCTGGCAATATTTTTCACAGTCGTAGATGATGAAAATAACCTGCTAATAACCGAATGCATATGCCCAACCAGTAATTTTATTTACTTGCTATTTACCCCCTTCAATTAAAGGAATATTTATTTTTTATTCCTTAAAGTTAACGATGTTAACATCCTTTCATCATAAACCATAGATTGTTCACAGCAGGAAATTATATAATCAGATCCAAGTAACCAAGCTATCTTTTTTTTTTTTTCTTTCTTTCTTACATATTCCAGTCTTGCCAGCAGGTCATGTTGAGAAGCTGAGAAGAATAAATCTAAGTACACTGTGAACTACGACACTGAACCAAATTATCTGCTTCTAGGTGAACAAAACTCCCACTGAAAACACGTCAATAGATGATTTAGTCTTTTAGGACAATAGAATTTGTTCTTATAATTTAAAACAGTTCTTTGTTTCTTATGCAGTAGCTCAAAATATGTGAATGCCATATTCTGCTGCATTAAGGGAGCCCTGTTGTTCTTTGGTAGTGTATGTTCACATCATTCGTGTCCATTTACTCTGGCACATACTTCTAACATACTGTATCACATTTGAACTGCTGAATTGCTACAGCAAAAGAAATGTGCCATTAGGGTCTTAACACTTTGTATAACTAGAAGGGCCTTGGGGAAGATTCAAGAGCATTCTTAATATTTTCTTCATTTTGGGGTTTTTTTGGAGGGGAAGCGGTGGAAAAAAGAGCAATTTCCTTTGCACAAAAACCGAATACATGCAGTTACTGAAGAATGTGTGTCTTACCAGTGTAGTTGCAACTTTATGAATATGTTCAGGTCATCAAATCTTTTCTGACTTTATTTCTTGGATTTATCAACAGCAGTGTGCTGCTTCTTTTTATTACTTTTGTTTTCAAAAATAATTTTTAAAGTTTACTGATGCATCGAGGACTATCAACACACAAGAAAACCAACAAATAAATTATTTAATACCTATATATATTTAATATATGGCATTAAGAAGTGCTGTCAATTGCCTTGACAATAGTTTTCATTCCTCATAATCAGTATACATTACTTTTCACAATTTTTTAACTTATTTTTCTCTCAAATGGATTTCTTTTCTGCCTGCTTCTCCAACTAAAGAACAAAAATAATTAAATTCTTTTGCTTCCTCAAAATTAATAGGCTTCCAACTTTCATCTCATAATGTATAAAGTGGATTGCTAAGATGATTCACCTAACAATATTGAAAAACTGTCTTAGTTCTCCTGGATTTCCATTCCTCTTTGCATCCTTTCACTTTGTTTTTACACCAATTAGATTACAATTTATATACTTCATACTCACATTCTCTGTCACAATTCACACACAGTTGTTTCAAATAAATATGTCTTGCTTAATCAAGATACTTTCATTTCTTTATACTGAATTTTAAGTTTCCAGTGTACTGAAAGTAAAAAAAAATTGTAGACAGTTGGCCATACTCAAAAGTGAGGATGGGCAAGCAAGATTGTACATAAACTTTGTAATAAAGACTGCTGAGGATTCTCAGGGCATTTAAAAAGCAAAATTTTTTTGTACAAGCTGTTTCTGTTAATACATTTCAGGATTAAAGGTAGCCTGCACCTTTCCCTTATCTCAATATACTCCTTGAGTTCAGGGCATTGGTGTCTCCCTTTTCCAGACATTACATAGTTCTGAAAATCTAGGAAAATATAGAGAATTCTTTGACAATATTTGATAAAGGATAAACTATTATTTCAATATTTAAAGTTGAATTGTTTTTATTTCAATGTTTATTCCTCTTTCCTTTTTTATCAGAGCAGATTCTTGCATAAATCTTTGCTCTACTACATTAATTAACCTTTAGGAACTCTGAAGGACTTGAAGTTACAAAATTCTTTCTGAAACACAGTCAGGATCATTGTCTCAGCCTGTCAACTCTGTGCATTACTAAGGATATAATCAAAACAAATATTTCTTTCCTTCAAAGAAAAAACTTGTCAGCTTAGCTTTTTTTCCTTGATACAGTTCCAGATTTCTCAGTCTGGTGGGTTAAAAAGATTTTAAAGATGCTTTTACAAAATAGCAAATCTAGTAAGTCTGGCGAACCCTGAAGGCAAGAGAGCTCATCAGGACATTTAGCAATATCTTTATTATTATGACAATATTAGAAAATGTCCACCCGCCTAACCCTTAATATTCTTCCTGGAAAGACTCCTGAATGAGGACCAGGAAATTATATTTCTTTGCTTCTTGATTGCCTCTTACAAATATGTTATGTAGGTGCGCATAGCAACAACTCAAATAACAAAATTTACAGAAAAAAACTTATCATGGAAAGAGAAGGAAACTAGCATATAAATATGCATGATTTTTGAAACAAAAAATAATTTGAATTGTTATAAGTAGTAATCTTCAGAAATAAAGTATTTTTTTTCTTTCTCATAAATCATGTCTGTTACCAGTTCCTTAGGTTATGTACCAAGAGTAGTTGCGTGTCTCAAAATTTATTTTTCAAAGAGAAGATTTTCTTTCACTGTTTTAAAGTACAGACTAGACTAATCACCATGAAAAGATTAACAGGGATCCATGTTACTATGAAATGACTCAGGCCTGAAGTCACCCAAGGAGAAACTGTGTTGGTACCTTAACTTTTAACCACACTTGGTTTTAAATTATAAGCACATAACAACAACATGTCATTCTAAAAAGAAAGAGTTACAAATCCTTATTAATTCAACCTGGTAAAACAACTTCACGAAATCTTTATTCTCAATTTAAATTTGCATTGACTTTATGTGCAACATCGTTTAGACAATTATTCTTATCAGTTATTTTCTACGTGGTTACGACCACATTCCTTGATCTGACTCATGTTATAGATCTGTAAAATAGGCGTAAAATTTCAAAGAAAATTTTTATGGCAAGCCTGTATTAATTGCTATAAACAACTATGCAGAGAAAATCTTAGGTGCATCCTACAGCAGGGGGAGCTCTAAGACAGGCTGTGCGATCTAACATTGCACCACAATCAGAAGCGCTATGTAGGAAGTAATGCAGGCGAGAGGGATTTGATGACGAAACAAAAGTCAGAAAACATTTTCAAAACATACCTGAGATACAAACACCAAAGAATTCACCGAGGTTAACTCAAAATATGATGCAAAATACAGGACCTTATTTTATGGAACTATCAGTTCCTACTTAGAACTATAGCCTGAGGTGAGGAGGAGGTTAAAGGAAAGTCAATGATAAACATAAAAAGCTTCAGAAAAGCAAGCTCGGAATGTATCAGTGAATTCTTCTTATAACAACAATAACAACAAAAGCATTTGAAGAACAAGTATTTTCCTTTTCCCAAAATGCTTAACAAATAATTTATATCTCAGTAAACTACACTAGGTTTTGTTGGTGTCTTCGCTTTGATTTTGCACTTTTTTTAATTGATAACTTGAAGATTTCATTTCAAGACTCTTGGAATTTTTTTTCAAGCTTTTTTGGTTTTTTGTTCATTATGATTATTGTCTTACACATTGGCCTTAGCCTTGGGGTCAGATAGTACAAAGAAAATAAATCCGAATGTCTAGTCAGTTGAACAATTATGTAGATAATGTGAAATGTGATAAAGTTCTCAGAATTTTTCTGGTGAAACCAAGTATTTTAGACAAATCATAAGTGAGAATGGAAAATTTTTCTTAAGAAGATGATGGCCACAGATCTCTGCTTTACTGCAATACCATTACCTCTGATTTCAGAGCTAAAAGCAATATACAGCTAATTTTTTTTTTTTTTTTTTTTTTTTAAAGTATGTTGCACACGATTCTTCTAAAGAGTAAAATGTATCCCAGACAGGAACATGAAAAATACAGAAACTGGAAAAACTATAGTAACAAAAGGCTTCTTGATTCATGAGCCAATGCAAAAGAAGATCTGACACAATGAAATTTAATTACAGTTTTTTACAGGAAATTATTTACACATTTCAAGGAAATAATTAAAAAGTGCAAAATTAATGAATACCTTAAGATACCTCTATGAATGGCAACAACAACTGTAAACAGGAAACACTGCAAATGTGTGTAAGAAGGCAATGACACTAAGGATCTATTTATTAATCTTTCTCATCCTGAAAGGGTCATTTCTTAGCCTCAACAGCTCTAAAACGGGGCATGGCCACCATTCCGTTTCTCTTCAGGACAGGCTCTAAAGTCCTAGATATTTCTGACAAGAGTACTCTGTGAGCTGTTATGTGTATGTGGGTGAGGGAATTCCTCACGTGGACTCTGCAGTAAATCAGGTGGCATCTGGAAGCTTATCTAGCTATACCTCTCCTGGCAGTAAAATGTTAATACTGGTTCTAAAAATATCTGATATCATTTGAAATCCACTATTGCATTTGACTCTATAATAATCTCCCACAGCAGTGAATCAATCACACAGACCAATTAAAACATTGTTTCCTGAATTTCTCTTATAATTTTCTTGCATCAGAAGGTATACAATGTCCTTTTCTGTTCTTTCTCTAGGACAAGGCAAGAGGCAGATTATAGCCTCTGTAGGTTTTTAATAACTCCGAAAATTACATACTAGTAACCACAGGCAGTGAGTGGTCCCATAATTCTAGTGATGATGGTTTTTCAAATTTGAGACACTCCATAGGAATTCTGCACAAATCCCAGATATAAAATTATAACTTTGCAGTTGAGGATTCAGTTTCAGTGCTGGAGATTTCTCCTGTCTAAACATCCAGCAACTAAACAAGGATGTCAGGTATAATACGAGATCTTACATATATGCATCTCTCACATATATACATCTTTCTGGAAACTAAAGCTGTATGAACTGCAGAGAGCATTTCCGCCACTGAGAGATAAGCTACAGGTTTTAAAATAGAGACTACAGAGCGCAAGAGAGACATGACAAGACCTATGGGCCTAATTTGCAAAACACATGTATCTCCGCCTGGAGAAAGCTTACTAAAAAGCTTTTGATAAAATGAACAAAAAGTAGATGCTGCCTGTACAGAGCACTTTAAAAGTGGGAAGAAAGGACACAGACTCCTGTTTAACTCTAGCACAGAAGTGGGATCAGAGACTAGATTTCCTTCAGACACTCCTATCTTCCCTCCCACCACCCTATCCCAGCTTCAAGACAATGAATTCATTATTAGATATATACAAGTAAATTTGGCTTTGAACGGTAGAAACAAAGCAAAACAAACTCTGATGGATCTACTACATATAGTATAATACTGAAAAAAATAAAAAACCAACACGGTGAATCAATAGTATTAATTTTCTAAATTACAATTTATATTCCAGTACCTCCTACAAGAGTAATTGTACTTTTTACTGTCTAAAAATATGTGAGACTGCTGCTGTATCAAAACCCCTGCAATTTAAGGGGGAAAACACACAAAGTAACTTGCCAGCTAGACAAGGGAATCAGCAACAGAGATTTGATTAACTGATATGTTTTATATTTGCAGCTATTTAAATAATAAAATATAATTAAAGCTACTAAAACAATTTCTCATTTCAAGTTTTTCACATAAGAATAAGAACATAACAGTAACAAAGAGCTATTAAAACTCTAATGCTTTACTTCTGTGCTGAAGATCAGAATATTCTGAAATTAAAAGGTGGTAAAGAAAGAAGCTATGGTTTGCTGAGCCAAGGAGTTAAAGATATCAGATGACTGGGTGAATTCTACTCCCACCCTTGCAGGTGAAAAATTCCTGGAAAGCCAAGACAGAAAAATCAACATATGAAATGTTCCTATGAAATACAGGTGTGTGAGAGTGAATGCACATGTAAGAGAGAGAAACTACATCTTAAAAATTTGCATTTACGCCTTTTCAGAACATCAAAGATAAACATAAAAAGGGAAAAAACCAATGCAAAGTACATCTTCAGTTGCTCAAGAAAGTTATGCCCATTAAATAGGTTTCAGAGTGCACCTTAGATAACTTCTTGACCTAATTGCCTTTGCTTTTAAGTTTTTGGCTATTTTTCATCAGCAATAACCCACTTAGTTGAAGTGGGCACTAAGATGAAAAATATTTTAATTCATTGGGTAATACATCAAAACGAAATAAAATCAACAGATAAATTGCTAGCAGTCTAAGTTGAGGGTGGGAAAATGAGTAATTGTATAATCTTTGGGCTCTTTCAGTTCTGTCACTGCAAATACCGCAGTTATAGTTAGGTTTACACAACCCTCTTTTTTTATTTTTTTCACACCCTTGCTCTAAACATCTAATTTGACACACCCTTGCTCTAAACATCTAATGAATGCAGTGGCTTCGGTAAATAGTGCGATACATAGCAGTAAGAGAATGCATAGTCATTGTTTACTTTGTGATCTACGGTAAGTTCAAACTTTGCCTTAGAATATGATTCTATGAACCTCATTAATACGAGGTGCTTTCAGGTTTCCCTATATTTTCTTCTCATAGTTTGCCTCAATTTTCTAAGATTTATTGTGTTCAACAGTCAAAATATATTTTTCATGTTTACCCGCGCAAATAATTGACTATTTTGTTCACTCCAGTGAAACAAACCTAACATATATTTTTATCTACTTACTCCAGAATCAAAAAGAGCACTTCTAATGAAAATTATTAAATGTGGCAGAAAGGTAATGCCATATATTCTGAAGCTAGTTGTCCTTTCAAGATCACTACTAGTATATACATGAGCCTGCCAGATGCGACTGTATGCTGCATCCTGCTGCCCCAGGCACAAGGGATTGCTGGGAAGTGTAAGGATCCACATGCTGTAGGGGAAAATGGCACTTAGCAGCGTAGCCAAAATATGCCTGAGATACATTACAGCTACCTTGATTCAGAGCAGCATGACTTTGAGATGAAGGCTAAAGCTGGTCCACAGTGTTTCATTATTTATCATTGTTTCATTAATTATCTATGTTATTTTAAATATACAAGGTTATTGATTTTTTATGCTGACCTAAAGGTACAACAGAAGAACTATTCAGAGTAAAACCTAAAATCTATTCAATCTGACAACTAAATCTTTAAAAATTAGTGTTGAGAAACTGAATAAGTTCATCACAGTTCAGGCTAAATATACATCACAGTTTAAAACAATTTTGGTTAATTCTTCTCTGTATTTTAAGAATATTTATTATCTATGTTGAAGATCAAAAAAATAGTTGTGTCTTGCAAGTATTAGTATCATAAGAAGTTTAACAAATTATTAGCAATATTTAAAAATTCTGCTTCAGTACAGTGAAAAGGATGAATTCCTATCTAAATAATTTAAAAATCTTCCACATTTTCTAGTCAAATGAAGCAACGTTTTTCTGGCTGCTCTTTATCACAAGAGGAGTACTGCAAATACCTAGAGAGTTAACTATACAATAATAGTACTCACATGCTTATCTCCAAGCCAGAGAGCATATTCACACACACATATAAAACCAGTATTTAGTGAAGCTATCTCCTTGTTTTCCTAGGAAACAGTAACAAGAACTGAAGATCCTTGTTGGGGAATACTGTACTTGCCATGTTATGTAGTTTAAAAGTTCTTCCTAACATTTTCAGCACTCCAGGTACACATATTACAGAAAATAACAGATGAAATCTCTCCATTGCTGAAAGTTTTACAGTTTGTCATTACTGAATACTCTGAAGACATTATAATCCAAAAGACAAGCAGACAAAAATATAATTCAGAGTTAAAGTAAAAGCTTGTTAATTTCCCAGTTGCAACTACTTCAAAGCCTGTTGAAAAGCTTTAAAGCACTATTTGACATTTGTCAAAATAATGACGGATATTCTCTTTTCCCATTTAATATAACCAGAAGCATTGTCATACTATCAGGTATCAAAGCATTAAAAGTAACAACACTGGAAATATTTGGTAGAGAATAATCAGGAGCAAATGAAATTTAACTGAGTGTGTTTGTGAAACTATGTGAAATAATACTTAAATAAGTGATGTTTTTCATGAACTGCAGAATAACTGTAAGAGCACAGGGTTCTGGTGAGGGCAGATAATACCAGTACGGAGAAAGGAGAAGGAGCTAGCTTAACTTCGATACAAAAGGCAAACTGCTCATCAGTTCACAAGAATCTAAAGGATAAGATTATAATAAACAGCCAAAATAGTTTAAAATCTTGTCAGATCATTGTGGCTTTCTCTGAAAAAAAATGACCAGTCAGATATAGGTTGAAACTGGAGGCTGTAGCTTTCGTCTATCTTGCATTTAGCAAATCCTTGGATACTGCTTTACGTGACATACACAGGGATGAAATAGGAATACCCATTAGATTCAATCAATATTTGGCAGAAGCAGGTATCATGGACAAAAGTAAAAACAGGTAGCAACTTCTGTCAAGTAGTAAAAGCACATATTGAATGAAGTCCTAAAGACTACATAATGTTTCCATTTCTGACTTGAAATAAAGCAGGAAGTGATAAAGAGCTAAAGAGCTGATTTTATAAGTAGAAATGGGATGAAAAAAATTAAGAGAGATGGATTAAGATACAAGTGATCTTAATAACCTAGAAACTGAGAAGAACAGCAATGAAGAAGCAAGCTCTGAGTAAAATACTTCCGGAATATAATCAGAACTACTAAAGTCAAAGAAGAAATTAATGTAATGATACATTGTATAACTGTTCAGTTTTACCCAACAGCAGTCTAATTGGTGTTTCAGGATAGGAAATTTGAATTTTCGAGAAAGTAGTAGAAATGGTTATCTGCAAGGAATGGGCAGCAATCCTATTCTTTAATGTGGAAAAGTCTCTGGATTTAACAATTTAACAATTTGGCGCACAGTGTTTTAAGAAAACTGCAGAACAGTAACAGTAACATCCCTTGAACACCTAGAGCCACTGGTTCATCAGCAGCATTCAAAAGATCTGTGTACTGGCATACAAGTTTGCCACCCCACATTATACTGGAAGATCTATACAAAACATGTGTTCCGTAAAGTCCATTTTGCATAACCTTCTTTGGTCATAAAGACAAAGTGTTCCAATAAGCAAAGATGCTACAAACATCCATAAAGAAAGGCAATTTCAACATCTAAGACCAGGAAAAAATTGACTACAGCTTTTGGTGGCTCCTCTAACACTATAAATAAATACACTGATTGATTATTCTTCATGCTCTCTGAGCTTAGACAAGAAACTTGAATAATTTGCAGCCAATGTAATTTGACATAAGTGCCTTTTTAAAGATAATGATGGCAAAAAAACTGAAGCAGATTTTCCTGTTCACTGGATATTATACACAACAGGTCAAGTAGGTTACTTAAAAACTCATCAAGTTTCTGGGTTTGTGTGATCCTGCATCAAACTATTACATAATAACCTTTTCAGTTACCTTCCTCCCCTTCATTCTGGTAGAAATAACACCCATTCAATCCAATTTTGAAATTTATTTTTCAGGCAATTAATATAAATAATATAAATAATACATGGATATAATAAAATATTAAAGGAACACCTGTAAATTCGATGATAAGTGGAGTAAATTACGCAAGTAATCAGAAGTTACAGAACGGTAAACACTGAGACAGTATCCCCAAGGGCCTCCCACTGTTATCAGCACTGTTACTCTTCTGTACTATTACACACTTCAGGACAACAAATCTACTCTGCTAGCTGCGGAACAGAACAGCAACAAACTCAATCACTATCTCAAAGTTCCTAGACTCTAAAGAAAAGAAATGGATATAGGCAGACCCTGATGAATTAATACATCCAGGAAAACAAGATAATGATGTAGTACTGGTCAGCATGGTAGGGAGCAGGCACAGCATATCAGAAGGCAGGTAATAGTTTATATTTTCTGTATGTTGTGGTACCAAGAGTGGCCAAAAGACCTACTAAGTACCAGTGCAACATTTTGCAATAGAAAAGATTAGTTACTTTTTCGAGCTTTAATAGGCTTCGTTGACATTTAGCAGTCATACTATAAAGGCAGAAAAAAGAGAAGCAGATAGGTAAATTAATTTTTCATTTCCATTTGACTGCTTCTGCAAACTAATGCCTTTTTTTGGACTTTCTTCAGACTGTTCTCATGGAAAATTAAAATACTGACTGCCAAGCAAGGCACTGGAGATTTTGATTCTCCCCTTCAGTTTAGGTACATAATTTCCTGTATCAAAATCAATAGGCATTAGGCACTTTAACAGTTCTGCACTGCACTCTGGCCAGAATAAAAAATGCTGATAAAAAGGTCACAGATCCTAGGTGTGTTAGTAGTCTGTATGTAAAAAGACTTGTCCTTTTATCACTCTTATTTTCTCCTTTATTGCTTATTTCTGTGATACTTAAATTGCTCTTGTGTTTTATCACTATTTAGTAACAGACCAGCTGATAATTTTAGATTTGGCCTAAATTTTCCAAAGAGGATAGGCTGTCAATTGTCTCAACTATTATTGTGTGGATATCATTTCAAAATTCATGATTATATATTCAAACTGGAGAGTAAAAAGTCATATAGAAGAAGTTGACAGACTCAACTATACACTGAAAACAAGAATATGAGAAAAACATATTTTCATTTCCTTTTTTTATGTAATTTAAATTGAAATATGCTTACATGACTTACTAAATTACAATGCCAGAAGTATTTCCTTTTCCTTTCTGTTTCTTTTTTTTTCTCTCCCAAATACATGGTTTAAAATCTAGATTAAATTACATATAATTCTTTGTTATTTCAGTAGACTCCTAAACTATGTATGCAGAAATTAGATGAATATGCTATACTTACATAAAATTCATTATTTTTCAAAAGATAGCAGAATCTGAAGAAAACTACAACAAGGTTGTTTAAACTCAAAATTATGCTGGAAAAATACAAATAGAGAGAAAGAGAACAGTTCCATTCCAAATACTTCTCCAGCTAATTTAAAAAGAAGTACAAATTCATTTAAAAATAAAGAAGTCAGTGAGACATAATAGAACAACATGAGGAAATCACTCTGGCATCAACTTACTCATTCTAGGACTATAAAAGGTGTAGAGAACCCAAGCATACATCCTGCATGTGGTTTTCCTCGGCATTATTTGCTTGAGGAAACGTTCCTGACTACTGTATAAAGCCTGGCCAGTTTTCATGCAGAGCATCAGGATGTAGGATTATGATGGAATTTTTAACATTATAAAAGGCACAAAAAACCCACAAGAAAAGGAAACTTGCTCTGCAGTCTGCATATTGTTTTTCAGATGGACAAAAGAGCAAGAAAATCTAAATAGTTTGCTAAATAGACTATAACAAAATAACCATGTTACATGTATTTGGAATTTGTAGAAAATCACTGGTCCAACCAATTTAAGCATGTCACTAAAGCGTTAAAAATACAGAATATTTTAAACAATTCTTTGCATCTCTAAAGATTTTATCTGAAACACTTTTTAAAATCCTCAACTCAAGTATAACAATGAGAAAGTTGCCACTGGCCTCAGCAGGATCCTGAGGTATTACCTCAGATCTTTGAAGAATAATTTAAGATCTTATTACAAAATCATATTTGATGTCATTTTCCTGTAGAATATTACTAATCGTGTACAATTCCACCATATATATATAATTTCAAGCTTCTGAGTCAAAGTACAGAGAACAGAACAGAAGAAGTTAATTTCAGGGGTGTACAGTCTCTGTAAAAAGCCATCTTTTCCATTAATGTAGTTCAAATTTCTTTTCAGGGCTGCCTTGAAATGTCAGTTGTTCCCAAGTAAGGAGAAACATTTCTACACAAACTCTATGAGAAACTAAAAGAGGCCTTTTCAGGCAACAGCACTGTAGATGCTTTTTACTACATTTTGCAGCTGTCATTTCAAAACCTCACATTCTTGGCTTATTAGGTAATTGCCTTCATGTCAGTTATTCTGTGTTCCAGTGTAAAGGTGACTTCCATGCAAAACAAGTTATCTACTCAGATTATTTTAAAAACAGAAGTGATTGCTTTCAGGGATTTTCTTATTTAATTAATGAAAACAGACTATTACTTGACTAATTTTAAATAGCCAACTTTACCATTAATTGTTGCTATAATCTGAAGGACTTCTTGTTTCCCTTCTGATACTTGAATTTTAGGAGTTTTTTCATAAGCATACTTTTCCTGTTACCAAAGTTACTTTTCAGATTGGGGGGTCTTATTTCTATTTTTTCTCTTCTTAGAGACAGCAGATTTTTCATTTACTGTTTAATACCTAACCCTTTCCTTGCGCTGAGTTTCAGATGTAATTTACTTCTATAATTAACCCTTTCCATTTTTAAAAATAATTCTCATTCATGAATAGTAGATAGACAATTACAAAGATTTCAACAGAGAGTACTTAATCAACTTTTGTTCCAGTTTTCTAATGAACAGATAAGATGTGCAAATATGCACATTTATTGTTATCTTGAAGCTTCATAAAACAGAGAGCAATGCTAATCAGCACATTTTTCTACGAAGCTGCAGCATTTCTGGAAAGTTTGGTAGAATTTCATTTTCCATCATATCACTATGCAGTCTGACAAGACCTTGAATTTCTTTCTAAACCTTCAGCTAAGAAAAATAACTGTACAAGAATCTCAAATCTTAGTTTTACAGGCCATTTCCAGCTTTATTAGGGAAAACTTGAAAATGAAATGCAATGCTGAGCCTGTTTCATGTCTGTAGCTTCCCACTGTAGTAGGTCACCATGAACAATAGTGGGGATCCAGGGTGGTGAGTGAGCTTCCAAGACTGGAAAGAAAGAGGACAAGCTGCTTGGGAAGCAGAGGCTGCTTGAACAGCATCTCTCCTCCTCTTCCTCACACAGACACACACAGAGCTCAAAAGGCTGCATCCACTCATGTGGCAGTGGAATGGTGGAAGACAGCTCTGTGTGTGAACGATGATCCTTTTAAACAGCAAATTTATTACTCCCCACTCCTTGGGGGTAGTAGCCAGGGAAGCAATTTCATCATTTTAGGGCACACAGCTCAACTCAGCAGCTGGAATATATTACAGTTTTTTGTTCTGGAATGACAAATTTCATCTAAACTACTGAGAAGCCTCAAGCATCAACCAAACAGCAAATATAAGGATTTTTGGTTTGGTTTAGTTTTTAAATCCAACAGTATTATAGACAAACTTTGTATACATTTTTGGTTAATTTTTGATCCCTCAAAGTTGAAGTACTATTGATTATAATTTATGAGGCTGAGTGCCTGTAGTCTTTTCACACAAAATGAAGACTTTGCTACCTAGTACAGAACTGATAATAGAAGTTCCTCTTTCCTCACCTCCTTCACTGCTCAAGTTTTCACCACTTGCAAAAAGAAGAAGAAACAAAAAGCACTGAAAAGGTAACACAAAAAACAAAGTAGCAACACAGTCTGTATAAACTAAGAATATGGTCTACCACATTCTTTTCAATTAACCTAAGAAAGGGAACACCCAATCTCATATAATTTTGCAAAATTTTTGTTCTGACGACAGATTGATAAAAATTTCACTATAGTAAAATGAATACATTAAAACCAGTATTTAACTAGAATTATCCACAGACTTTTTACAGTGTATGTTTTCTTCCAAAAATTAGACTAACAAGGTATGGCAAATTGCAAAATCTTCGGAAGGAAAACATACAGACTGAGACTTACTTCCTCTCTGAGGTCAGAAAAAACACTGCTTTTTGAACCAATTACCACCTGCCTTTGATGCTAACCCTGTGCACATATACTTCTGTCAAGCCTTCAGTTCTAGCCACAGTGCACTCATTTTTCAAATTCCCAGGCTCAGTTATTTATTCAGGATAGCTCATTTCAACAGCTAAATAATTGTTGAAGTCAGACCGTATTTAGCCTCTAGTATTCCTTGGATGTCTGACCTGTAGAAGTATATAAGAATTTATTTCAAAATGTACAAGTCTGAAGTGTGATTGCAGAGGCTATTTGCCTTGATAAGCTCTCTGCTGATGCCAGTTAAGGGGTGCTTTCAAAGGCAGAAAGATGTTTGCTCCCTTTTTTAATGAGATGAGCAATAATACAGCCACAGCACCTTGTAAACCATCCAATATATTTTCATAAAATGCTTACTAAAACTATTTTGTGAAAACTCAGCACAAAGAACTATTTTTAAGTTCTCTTCCCATTTCCTAGCTCACAGGGCCATTTTCTTACCAGTAATTTCTCACTACAGGTACGAGACAATCCTTCAGTTACCTACGCTGTGTTTTTCTTTAAAATATTTTTATTTTTGCAGAACATGTTTTTTGTTTTGTTTTACCTTTTTTTTTTCAAATGTCTTCCTTTCCTGTATATTTTTCTTAATACATCCTTTTAAAGATTTATCATAGTGCAGTTTCATACTTCTCAGGGCATATAAAACAATTAACAAATTGCTCAAAGTGCCAACATTTTCAGAGTAACAGCAGAACCACATAGGTAATCTCTGCACAGAGGCAGAGTGGCAGAGGCAGAGGCAGTACCTCTGTCGACAAGTCAGACAAAGGTTGTCCCTGCCTAGTCCTTCCCTGGGGACCCTTCCCAGGCCCCATGAGCTGGGCATGAGACACTCTGTGGTGAGTTGATGGGAGAGGTTCCCCAGAGCACCTTACAGACTGAAAGGCTGCTTCCAGGGGGCATAGGACAAGTTGTGGAGTGCTAGAGAAGAGCACTTTGGGCTTGGAAAAAACTCGTCATGGGATGTACAGGAGAGGAGTAAAAGTGGAGAAAAGGGTAGGTCAAGGTGGCTTGCAGAGCAGCAAACATGGAAAAATAAAGAGGTAAGGGATTAAAAGAAGGTGGTCAGTTCCCTTGTCTGATTATGCCCTGTGACAGATTCCCACAGTCTGTCCTGTCCTCTTTCTAAACTGCACATCTTGTTTTCTTCCTGAGCAAGAGGGTCTCCGTTCTGTGTCAAAGCAACAGGCCAGAAAGCTTGTAATTGTGTCCATGGAGTAGGCTACCAGAAAAAATCCTTCTGTGGTCATCAACAAGCATCAAGACAAGCTAGCTGGTGAGTAGTCTGAATGGCCTGGGGGCCATGTCCTGGGAATGAGGCATCTGTAGGTTAAGAGGCTGAAGGTTGACCAAGAGGTCCTTTGCACCTGCGAGTGTCTGACTGGGAGGCAGCAGCACCAGCTATGGTTGGGGTTGGGTCTCTAAGCCTGGTCATGAAGAGATCCAAAGTATGCGTTTGTATCCATGTGCTCACATGCACACTCACACAAATGAGGAAACCAGTGATCAGCAGCATGTTATTACTGGGAGTTCAGGTAAGTCCAGCTCCTGCTTGGACTGTCCATGTGTGTATGTCCCATTAATGGACCTTCATGCTGACCAGTCAGTGTGGAAAACAGGATGCAGACAATAGAGCTGTTCGAGTTTGCCTTGAATGCTGAGTGCTTCCATCTGTGCTGGTATGTGTAGCCATGAACATGTCCTTATCAGTACTGCACACAAGTTTGTGCCTATTGGAAAGAAACACTCATGCTACACCCAGAGTGCACAGAGTTTCAGCAGCCTCACGTCTATCAGACATGTATGAAAATACAAAAGCTAAGATCATGTGCAAAACTTTATGTACTGTTACATTGCAAACCCTCAAGGCAAAAAAAGAAAAAAAAGTCACCTTCTCTCATAAAGCTTGAAGGAAAATTCAAAAGAGAAACTACTACATTATTTCAAGAAGAAAAATCAATACAACTCAGGAATACAAATCATTAATACAATCAACATTCATGTTATTGGACATTTTAGTATCCATGACTAACATACTACCTATGAATTATTTACTCTTCGTTTTGTGATTAGCACTATAGAATAAAAATGAAAAAAGAATCTGCTCAATCCGATCTTTGTGAATGGTTTCATTTGAGCTGTTGAGGAGTTTTCAACAATTAATAGCCAGCTGCATGTCCTGATATAATGCCAAATGCGTCCTGCATCATTGTGTTACCAAAACAAATTGCTATTTATCAGGTAATGGTCCAGGAAAATAAATCCTTGGAAAAGCAAAACAGTTTTCTTAAGAGACAAAGGTATATTTAAGGATTAACTTGATGGTAATTATCTAATTCCATTTAAGAAAAAGTAAGTGCATAAAATGCTAGTTTCTTGTGCAAATTATTTGTGTATGGGAGGGACAGAATCTATTCATACTCTATATTCAAAGGAAGTTCTTTTGACAAAATGACAGTTAGCATTCCTTGATATTTCTTGTAAGATATTATTCTTTAGTTGTTTACAAATTTACCTAAAATTATTCACTCAGTCATAAACTTTTTATGTTGGGTACAAGTCACAAGGCTGTACATTATTGACATAGTAGTTTTGTGGAATGAGATCTCGAGCTTCTGTGCAATACTGGGACACCTAATCTCATTTACATTCACACCCTTCAAAGATGATCTCCACTGGTATCTCACTCAATTTTGGCAGTGCTTAGCTCTGAATTTTGAAGATAGATTAGTACAAACAGTATTGCCAACTGCAAAAAGTTGGATTTGAACAGTATTTAGATTACATTTTGTACTATTAAAGTACTAGAAATGCTGGATAATTAGTTTCTAAATCTGCAGATTACTTACTCCAACAGTAGCAGACACTTCTTCATGCCCCAAATCCCCATCTGTAGAATGTAACTAACAATATTTTGTCAGTGCTGCTACAGCACAGCTTTTAATCTTTGTGAAGCACACAGCTTCCACAATGGGAAGAATTAAGGAAATCTTATGCAGAAATGGGCCTTTTCAAAACTGGTGCAGGTTTTTAATTGTTTATTTTGACAAAGAAGTGCTGGGTTTTCTACTGAACAAGAAATACTGGGCAACTGCCTGGGCAGTGAAGGGATAAGGTGTTCTCTGGAAGCTATGGCATGACTTTGTGCATTTGGAATAAGTAACTCACACACATAGCAACGCCAAGTTTCCAGTCACCATATGGTGCAAAGTACCAAAACTGTAACTCCTAAGTTTTTCCTTCAAACCTTATTGTTTTTAACAAGATTACATTTTTTTTTTCACGTAAGCTCATAAACCACAGCTTCACTCTTTACTACAAAGGTGACTTGTATTTGATGCTAAATTTATTCAAACATCTGCATGTGAAATCATTCCTTAGTACGTTTTGTAATCTTCGATGAAACAGGGAGTCTATTAAAAAGTCTCTTTGCAACTACTGAATTTGCATATGCATAACAAGCTCATGAGAATGTAACTGGTTATTTCCACATCCCCCATCACTACACTTTTTGAACACCTGAGATTTACAAGGCACAAAGTTAGTTTAGTATAGTCAGGAAAAGTATTTAAAAACCTTTAATACCTTTGTAAGTGTAGATATTTTGATTTTGAATCAGACTAATAGCATTATGTCCCACTATATGGAGGTACATGAAGTAAGGAGGGATAATTTTTTTGTAATGACGTTGCCTTCAAAGCTGGGTATAAAAGGTTTCTGGCCTTGTATTTCTATTCCCACCCACACCTGGGTCTGAAGGGAAACAAACCCAACCATAAATGTTTTCCCTACAATGCAAATGACAAAACAGAAAAAAATGACTGTAAAATAAAATTTCTAATGCAAGAATATTTAAAACAGTAAGTAAAAAAAGTCCAAACCACAAATATTCATCTTTGCTATAGAGTACTATGTTTCCATCTAGATACTGATAAATAAAACACAAGAAACTGCATAATATCCAGAAATTTTTGAGAGATGTTTTTCTCAGACTTTCACAATGATCTTATACCAAGGAGGGTAACTCAAGGTTAAAGACTGACAGACAATTACTATTAGCCTCAAGGATGAATTTTTTTTTTTTTTAACATATGCAAAACCTCTTTTTAAAAAAAAGAAGATCATAAAGAAGCTCTTCTTCAGGGAGAAACTGATCATATCTAACAACAGTACCTGGTATTTCTTAAGTTTCATAAATCTAAGTTTCAATGAATAACCAGCTCACACAAAAATATGATTTGACATAATGTAATCTGGTAAGATTGACGTTCCAAGTGAAAATGGAAGATGTTCTCCATATAACAGGCTATTGCCACTTGAGGGATTTCCTGCCAAAGAATGTTGAAGATGAAAAGGTTTACAAAGTTACCAGAGGAGACTGAAAAAAAGGCTTAGGAAATACTTGAGCTGAAAATAGTTGGAGGCTGGGAGAGTAGTTGTGCTTTCTCCTGTGAACATCTGCTTACAGTTGGAATACCGGCTTAGAGGTACCATTGGTTTCCCCCATTACATCCACTCCGACAGTACTGTTAGACTTACAGAGTATAGCTTGACCATAATACTGAACTAAAACAATTCTATCTGGACAAGATGACAGCCAACATGATCTAAGGCAGACGTTAAACTTCAGGACCCCACAAACATTTTGCTCTTGTCATGCACTTCTCTCTGCCTTTGAATTCCATCTGACCCCTGCACCTGCATTTGGATTAAACTCTTTGATGGAGAGGTTGCTTCTAACTATGAATTCCAAAAATGTATACTACCAAAACAAAAACCTTAATCTTGATTATAATCTTCACTGTAATAACAAATTGTAATAGTAAAGAACAAGTCAGACATTTCTTATAACCAAACTCTACAGGAGAAAGTGCTTTCTGTGTTTCCATTGATCCCTCTGTAAACTTTGTAAACAGAAAGGAATGTTACCAATTACCTTTCCAGAATGCACTTTTGTTCTCATAGGAAACGCAATATTAAATCAATAATTTACTGTTAAAATAAATTATTCTGGAAACTACAGAAATAAAGTCAATAAATAAGAAAATAATTTTTTCATGTAAGAAATACTTTGAATATTAAGCTATTCATGCAAATATAAAAATATATTAAAAATAGGACTGACTTCTCTCTGAAATAGAGTTCCTTATACAACTGTGTCATTATTAACCAAAGTGACAGCAGAAACATTAGAACTGCAAATCCAAATTACAGGTTTCTCAAGACAAGTGAAAACTATTTTTCAGCTTCTGGGAAAAAGATGTGGCATGCTACACTTTTTTTCTTTTTCCCCCCAAAAAGCAAGTTCTAACCTCTACACAAAATGGTATACCTTCTATTATTTTCAAGACAAAAAAAAAAAAAAAAGAAAAAATATGAAATTCCTGTAGTTTATATAGAAACTAAAATATACTTCTGTCATTTGAGTTAGAAGCTGTCTTGTATTTTCTATCTTCATAGCTCCACGTCTGACAGTCTCCTTAGGGGAGATTTGGGGGATATTCAAACTTCACATATATCTACAATCTTCCCACATGCCTCAGAAGACATGTTGGTGCCTACTACCTTTCGTGGTCCTTCTCAAATCTAGACGACTTGTGCACCAGAATCATATCCAAGAATTGGTGTCAAACATATCAAGCAGGATGACAAGAAGGCAGAATTGAACAAAGCTGTGTTTTCCAGTATGTGAAGTATCTCTGTTTATTCATTAACCTCTGGCACATACTCCTTCCTGTAAGCCACCCTATAAGACTCTACTTCATATCTGTGAATGTCATATTGCATATAGTGGTAGTATTCTCTGCAATAAAAAGTATCAAAATTAGGACACTAGGTTAACATTACCGACATTTCACTATTTCCTATTTCCTCCAAAATTTCTACATGAGAAAGGTGCTTTTTTTGTAGTTTAATCTATTAAAACAACACAAGGATTTGTGATTTTTTTTTCAAAAATAAATATGAGGGTTTTTCAATTTTTATGTTATATTTGAAAATGTTGGCAGAATTAATTTTTTCCCCCCAATAATGAAATAAAGATACAGCTAAATCAAAGGTTGGAGTCAATAATTTGGAGGTCTTTTTCAGCCTTAATGATTCTACAATTCTGTGATTTTAAGTGTAAAATAAACTCAGACACAGCTTTAGTGTTCTGATGACTGAGAAACAAACAGGATGCTTAATAGAGCATGGAAAATTTCAAGTATTGCATAATGGGTTTTTCTTAGTCCTTTCAAAAATCACACTTTGTATAGATCTTATGTTCCAAGTTAATGGAGCAGTGAAAGAAAACCATGGTAGATGAAACTGTGTTCTTCATGATATTGATATTTGATATTTATACTGCTCAAATTTTACATTAATGTATTTTTATTGCTAATAAACTGAGCTTGTATCTGTTGAAGAAAACGATGCAGAAAGGTACTTCACAGTGGAAAGAATGAGTTTGGAGAAAAATTAGTTTCATCTCTTAGTAGTAGTTATCAAAATTTGATTGAGAAAGACTGTTTCCATTACATTCCCATGCAAAGCCCTTGCAATGACAAATAAGGTATAGCATTTGTTTTCTTCATAAAATTTCTCTGCTTTTCTGAAAATTTCGAGAAACCAAAAGCAAATCACAAAAAAAATTAGTCCCTTTTTCTCTGTTTTATCAATATCATATACAACCTTTTCTGATAGAGCTGGAGTATGCAGAAGTATTCTTCCCATCTAATAATCAAGAAAATTATCTACACCATTTTCTCAGGGAAAAAAAAATCCAGCCAGATCTTCCTACCTACGCTCCTAATTTTAGGTACCGTAGGAAAAAGAGGTATTCCAATCCAGTCTATCTGTATGCAATCTTTCTTTTAACTGTTCTTGTTTCTAAGAATGAATAAAAAGTGGTGAATCAAAATGAGGCAAAAGAACTTTGTCTCTCAAAAAAATGCTACCTAATGCAGTTAACCATTTATAATGATCAGCCTCAAGCCTGATAACCAATAAACTTATATTTGATTACTCCCTCAAACTATATTTTGATCCATAAGCCACCTTGGTTTATTATTGGCATGTCCTAAATTAAAATATAACCCTAGAGGATTCTGAGGACTCCTATCTACTGACTCTCATCTTAAAAAAATCTGCATTCAAAAAGAAGTCTGGTTGAAATAAAAATGACAGCTTCTAAAATAATATTAATAGATGAGATTTAGTGAAAATTAAACATTTTAATTGGCATATGACTCTAAAATTTGTAAAATACTCAAGCCACAGAGAAACACTGGATATACAGTTTTATTAAGAATAATTAGTGTATGAAAACAGATGCCAGTGTCTAATTTATATGTATATTTAAATATTTACTCTTTATTGCTCATGTACAGGACAGGCTCAACAAAAAGCACCCTTCATGATATAATTATTAGTATTTAATCTATAAGATTAATAATCAGCTCAGATAAGAAGAAAACTATGTACTTTAAGAACCTTGCTAAAAGAGTTTGTTGGTGATATTAGCTCTATACTTTTAATGGGTATTACTAACAACATGTAACTTCAGGATAGTTAATATCTTATAAAATCATAGTTTCAAAATTATTCAGAACGTTAGTAAAGAAAAAAGAGTGTGACCTCTAAGAACTACCATCCTTTTACAGAGGACATTACCACAAGTAATAAGCACACTGCGGCTCTGACGAGTGTAAGCCTCAGGTCTTCCAGCACACATGGTTAATTGAGTTGAATGTTGGGCTGTGGGGGGAATTTGGGTTTTTTGCTTGCACAGCATAGCTGGTGTGCTATGCTGCTAAAACGACTTTAGAGAATTTCTTCAAGCACAGCAGGGCCACTTCTAGGTAGAGACACTAATGGTACTCAGTGTCCTGTTTATGACAATCATAGAATCATAGAATCAGCCATGCTGGAAAAGAGTTCCGAGATCATCAAGTCCAACTGCTGATCCACTATCACCGTGGTTACTAGATCATGGCACTAACTGCCACATCCAGAGAGTGCTGGTGAACGGGGCTGCATCCAGCTGGCGGCCGGTCACCAGTGGTGTTCCCCAGGGATCAGTGCTGGGACCAGTCCTGTTTAACATCTTTATCGATGATTTAGATGAGGGGATTGAGTCCATCATCAGCAAATTTGCAGATGACACCAAGTTGGGAGGGAGTGTCGACCTGCCGGAAGG
>NW_020955240.1:180777-237808 GCF_003031625.1 Empidonax traillii | reverse complement strand
TGAGGTGCTGGAGCAGGTCCAGAGAAGAGCAACGAGGCTGGTGAAGGGACTTGAGCACAAGTCCTATGAGGAGAGGCTGAGGGAGCTGGGGTTGTTTAGTCTGGAGAAGAGAAGGCTTAGAGGTGACCTCATCACTCTCTTCAACTACCTGAAGGGAGGTTATAGCCAGGTGGGGGTTGGTCTCTTCTCCCAGGCAACCAACAATAGGACAAGGGGGCATGGGCTCAAGCTCTGCCAGGGGAGGTTTAGGTTAGATGTTAGGAAGAAATTCTTTACAGAGAGGGTAATCAAGCATTGGAACAGCCTACCCAGAGAGGTGGTGGATTCACCATCCCTGGAGGTTTTTAAAAAGAGATTGGATGTGGCCCTTAGTGCCATGATATAGTAATTGGAGTTGGATCAGGGGTTGGACTTGATGATCTTGGAGTTCTTTTCCAACCCAATCTATTCTATGATTCTATGATTCTGTGATTCTATCCAGTCTCATCTTAAAAACCTCCAGGGATGGAGAATCCATCACTTCCCTGGGCAGCTCATTACAATGCCTGATTACCTTCTCTGTAAAGAATCTCTTCCTAATATCTAATCTAAACCTCCCCTGGCAGAGCTTAAGACCATGCCCTCTTGTCTTACTGACAGCTGCCTGGGAGAAGCTGTTTGACGGAGCATATTTTATTTCTTGCTGAAAGGCAAGATGTTTATCCTTAGGAATCTGTTGTAACATTGAAAAGTCTACAGGCAATAAGCTTACTAATTTTGGGGATAGCTAAAAGTACAATAATTCTAGACTATCACATTAAAAAAAAGTATCCAGACACAATTTTCAAATTCACAACCTGGAGTTTGCCACATATGCATTAATGCTTTGACTTTGACAAGCAAGCTCAGCAAGCTCAACTCTCTTTGATTCATGGCCATATTTTCTAAAATTAGAAATTGATTCTTTCACTGGTTCCAAAAATCAATTTCTTGTACCAGCAAGTGATTTTTTATTGTAGTTTATTAAAAAGAAAGAAAGAAACAAACAAAACCCTTAATTTTTTATTAAGCAAGGGTAAGGCTGCATTTCATGGGACAGGGACCTGGATTATTTTAAATATCCACTTTTTTACTAAGATTTTTCATTCAAACATGTTGATTTAATTAGATCAGGATTTAGGTAAGAAAGAAATTACAGTAAAAGGAAAAAGTGAGAGAACCCTACCCCACACATCCGGGGGAAAAGTGCCTAATAATGTAAAAACAACATGTTTTCTTAAATGGTTATTAACAAAGGTAAAATATAGACTGTAGGCAAACACAGGAAAACCAAAACCATTCTTTTCAATTTTCTCCAACCTACCTCAGTATGTTGATCTGTGTTCAGTAGTGCAAGTGGTTGTACCACGGGTTTCTAAATCTGAGGATAAGGAATAGCTTTCTCTTTCAGTGGCAACATATATCACTTTAAAGAGAAAGAATTAAATGTTAAAGAGACCTAAACATTGATTTGAACCCTGTAATCAATTGCTGGAGTAAAAGAAGGGCAAAGGGAAACACTAATAACACATGATGTTTAATAATTTTATAATTAGAAAACAAAACTCATTCAAAAAAAATCTCAGTGTGAAGTCTTGGTTCTTCAGAATCAAACCTTAAAAAAATTCAGTGCACTGATTACTTCACAATTTTCAAAGACACTTAAGCAGACCATTTGAGAACCCTGACAAAGGTTTTCACTGCTGCCATTAGAAATCAAAGAGCTTTTTAAAATGTCAAAAAATGCTACATATAGAATAAAAAAATAAAATCAAGTATGCAGGGTGCTTTGCTCCTACAATTACAGTAATTTGTCATATACCTTTTGCGAAAATTTCTCTTAAAAATCAGAGACAGCAACTATTTTTGTAGTGCTTCTGCAAATTGATTTTTAAACATTGGCACAGTTTTCCAATTATCCACATTTGGTCCTCTTAAAGAATATCTAGAGCTCCTCATCCCATCTAATTCTTTTCATAACCTAATCAGGCTTTCCCTTAAAACTACCTTGAGCTTTTGGGTTTCCACTGTATCCATTACCTTTTAGCCCCTTCAAATTAGAATTCTATTTAATATTAGGTAAAACAGATTCATTAAATTACTTTGGCTTGAATTTTTGTTTGTTCCTACATGACTGTGATAACACAGCCTTTTTTGTATTAAAAAAATTTAGTCCAGGATATGTGCACGATTCTCCTTTTAATGAGATGTGAAGTTCAAAGTAAAGGGGGTTAAATCATGACACAGAAGAAATGAAGTCTAATAACATTGAGACAGGTGTCTGATGTGTTGCAAAGTTAAAGATATCATTAGGACTAGAGAAAGAGGAGAAGAGCAGTCACATGGGTCCTTAAGAGTGATACCAGTAACATTAGTGAGAATAATAGCTGCTGACGTCTCAATGAAATTAGCTACAGCAGGGCTGGATTATGAGGCACTGAAATAGTACTCAGAGAACTCAGAACTGACCTATTAATCACAGATGGAGCTAAAAAGCCCTGTTGGGTACTAAAAGCTCTCCAATGAGAATATAATTCACTAAAAACTTTTGGATACTTATAGTCAAAGTCTATACATAGAAGTAGGGCATGTGAGCAAAAAAACCAATGAAATAAGTATCCTGAAACTTCTACTGAAGAAACTACATCTTGATTGAGTGGAAAAAAACAAAAACAAGCAAGCAAACAAACAAAAACCAAAACAAAACCAAAAAACCAACCAAACAAACAAAAAAAAGCACCAAGAAAATAAAGTAATAAATTTGCTAGCTTATCATTGCCAGAAAATGTTTTCTCAAGAATCTACTACCCTTAAAAAACATATAGAGAGAAAACTCTTTATTAGGTTTCAGCAGCAGTCCTTATGTTTTCAATCTTGAATGGTTTGAATTGATGTTCTATAATACTTGCAGCAGGATGTGCAGCAAGAACTATATAGAAAAAAAAATATATCAGAGGTTCCAGTGTTGTCTTACAAAGAAAAGATACAAGTATTTCATAGGAAATAAAAGCAACTCATAATATCATCATAAAAGTACAGAAAATAACAGTGAAAAGTTAAATGTAACACAAATAAGCAACAAATGTACCAAACATTACAACCAAAATAAAAAAGGAGAAAGCATTCTAAAATATTACACAAATTATGGGTTTGAAACATTATCTGGAACTTGTTGAAAAAGTATCTTTTAAAAAATCAATCTATCTTTTGTATCTAGTAAGGAAAAGCAAAAACAATGAAATATGCCTGTCACTGTATTTCAGATATTACGTTACACTCCTGATAGAATACGCACAAAGGAACTAAGGTATTCACTCAAATAACTAATGAATAATATAAGAGAAAATTGGGCTTTCAGTGAAAGATATCCAAGTTGGTAGTAACTTAATGTTAACAGAAAAAAAAAAAAAAATCCTACTATATCTCTTTCCCTTAGTTTATTAGAAAACATCAGAATTCAGAAATTACATAAAAATATGTATTATTTCTGTATATACAGAAGTATTTACACCGGTAATCTTCAGTAGAAATAATAGAATTATTAGATAGGTGATGCATGGATAATAAGCACATTGTATACTTTACATTTTATTTAATAGATTAATATTGAGGCTATTTTAAAGATGTATTTCATACCATTTCAGGTTGAAAATACTTTAATTACACAGCACAGTGAAACTGAAAGCTAGCATTATGTTCAATTATAGAAAGCAGTTGTTCTCAGCTGTGTTACAGTTTTTTGATCCAAATGGAGTATGAGCCCTGCGTACTAAAAGATCATAAAATAACCTAACAAAGAAAAGGGAAAAAAAATTCCAAATAATACTGTTGAAGTAAATAGATTTTTGATTCCGTTATCTAATAGAAAAAGCTGTTGAAAATCAATTTGGATTTTTCATAAATTATTTTTAATCTGTTTTTTCTCACCAAGATGAAAAACCTATTGAGATAAGAAGCTGCTGCTAAGGGCATCATAATTTATTAAACAGCTTTTCCATGAGACAATAGGATCTACATTTAATTGCTTCTGCTGTTTGCTGATTGCCCTACTCACCTTGATAGAGAACTCCTGTGGGAGCATTCTATGTAATATGTAATGGCTTGGCAAAAAAGGACAGAAATAAAGACATGCAAGATTTATAAGTGGCCTAATATTCATGGCATTCTGCAGATCTACAGAACAGGAAAAAACAAACTCTCTGCATCCTTGGAGTTATTTTGGGGGAAGAGGATACCTTCAAAACCATAAACTCTCATTTGTGCTTGGTAGACAGCTCCAGCACTGAACTTCGAACCACCTTTTTACACGTTAAGACTATTTATGTAATTGAAGACAAAAGTGCTATTAGTATTGACTGAAACCACATTTCCAAAGAATGTATTTGTGCAAAAGTTTTCTACTGTTATAAATTCCATTTTCAAAGGTTTAATGACTTTTTGAACTTTCTTCTCAGATCTATTATTACATGGATAATCTACTTTGTTTCCTTGTTTTAGCAACTTTAAGGAAAAAAAATCTTTAAGAAAAAACTTTAAGGAAAAAATCACTAGCCTCTAGTGATTTATTTTCAGACAGGTAAATAATTGATATTAATAGTTAAAATAGAAAGAGAACCAAAATGGCTTGAAAAGATAATTTAAAATATACCTTAAGTTTATACATTTTATGACAGATAATACTACTTAGTCATTATGGAAGAATATAGCAGATTAAAAAAAAATAAAATTCATTCATCAGAAGGGATCTTCTGGGTGACATTGCCTGTTGTTAGAGGCTCCACATCATACACACGTTTTCACAGCTATTTTTAACATGCAACAGTCAATTACTTCCATGCAGTTCTCCAATATGCTATTCAAAGGCTGTTGAAGTGGCCAATTAAAACCCATTGATTCCTTCCATTTTGCCAAATAGCTCTAACAGAGAAGTATTAGAAAATCCAATAGAACTGTGGCTAAATTTGCCTAGCAATGTTGGTTAAAATCGCCCTTAAAACTAAAACAATAAAGAATCCACAGGCAAGACATTTCTTTTAACATCTTTATCAGGAGTAACTTTTCTTAAATTTTGGGGGCTTTCTAAGAAGAATTCTCTTTGACTGTGCCATCAGCCATCTTCCATCACTGCAGATCTATATTTAGAATACAAAAATTACCTGATATTTGCCATTCCATTTCATAGTGCATGAGAAATTCTGACGTTCAAGAGTTGAAAACCTCTGTACAGTAAGAGTATGTATCACTGAATACACTGGTACACCGTTTCACAGAATCACAGAGAATCATAGAATATGCCAAGTTGGAAGAGATCTTGTCCTGACTTCTAATGTAAAGAAAAATAATTCTACGCACCAGATCTTTTTTTTTTTTTTTCCTGTAAAGGAAACTGCATCAATTCATAAAAGACTCACATAGAAATCTAGATTCTAGCTACCTAAGTATCATGACAGTCAGGTGAAGTCTCCCTGGTGACTAGAAAAAAGGGAAACATTGCACATATTTTAAAAAAGGCTGAAAGGAGGACTCTGGGAACTACTGACTTGTCAGCCTCCCCACTGGGAGATCATGGAACAGATTCTTCTAGAAGTTGTGCTAAGGTTCTTGGGGGACCAGGAGGTGATTCAAGACAGCCAGCATGACTTCACCAAGGACAAGTTCTGTCTTATCAACACAGTGGCTTTCTATGATGGAGCAACTACATCAGTGGGCAAGGGAAGAACTAAGGATTTAATTTATATGGACTTCTAAAAAGCTTTTGACATGATCCCCCAAAACTTCTTTTTCTCTAAATTGGAGAGAGATGGATTTCACAGATGGACGACTCAGTGGATGAGGAATTGACTGGATGGTCTCATGCAAAGGGTAGCCAACAATAACTTAATGTCTGGACGGAGATCAGTGATAACTGGTGTCTCTCAGTCCATACTGGGACCAGTGGAGTTTATTATCTTCATCAGTGACACAGACGGTGGAATTGAATGTACCCTCAGTAAGTTTCAAGATGACACCAAGATGAATGGTGTGGTTGACATGCCCAAGGCATGGAATGCCATCCAGAGGGATCTCAATAAGCAAAAGAAGTGAATCTATGTGAATTTAATGAGGTTCAACAAGGCCAGGTGCAAGGTCCTGAATCTGGGTTGGGACAACAACCAGCATTAATGCAGGCAGGCTGGGGGATGAAGGGATTGAGAGCAGCCCTGCCAAGAAGGATGTGGGGGTACTGGTGAATGAGAGGTTGGACATGAGCAGGTAGTGTGCATTCATAGCACAGAACGCCAACCATGTTCTAGGCTGCATTAAAAGCAGCATGGGCAGCAGGTCGAGGGAGCTGATTCTGCCCCTGTGCTGTGCTCTGGTGAGACCCCATCTGGAGTACAGTGTCCAGGTCTGGAGTCCTCAGCATAGGAAAGACATGGACCTGTTGGAGTGAGTTTACAGCAGGGCCATGAAGATGATAAGAGGGATATGACACTCCATTACAAGGAAAGGCTGAGAGAGTTGGGGTTGCTTAGCCTGAAGAAGAGAAGGATCCAAGGAGACCTTTTTTGTGGTGTTTCAGTATTTAGAGGGGGCTTATAAGAGAGGTGAGGACCTTTTATTAGAGCCTCTCGGGATAGGGCAAGGGATAATGGTTTTAAAAGGAAAGAGAGCAGACTCAGTCTAGATCTAAAGAAGAAATTTTTGGAATGAGGGTAGTGAAATACTGGAACAGGTTGCCCAAAGATGTGGTGGATGTCTTGTTTCTGGAAACATTTAAGGTCAAGCTGGAACAGTGCTCCGAGTAACCTGATCTAGTTGAAGATGTCCCTGCTCATTGCTGAGGGGGTTAGACTAGCTGACCTTTAAAGATCTCCTCCAACCCAAACCATTCTTTCATTCTGTGTACTCAGAACACTAGAAAAAAAAGTTTTCCTTACTTTTTTAAGACATACAAACACATCTGTGCTTTCTGCAAAGTATTCTCTAACAAATACTAATGATAGTGCCAAATTTATCCAGGATGCCAAAGTCTCTTTTTGATATCAGAAATACGATACATCTTAAAGCTCATAGCAGTAACTGTTGCTATGATAAATCTCATTCCAAATGTTCTCAAATTATGTTTCTGAAATCTAAAACTCAGGCATCTTGAATATTCAGCATTTTTAGAGCACTTAAAGCACTGGTAAAGAGGAAAGAAGAGCAGGTTTTTACAAAATTTAGATATGCTTCTAATTATCTCATTCTGTGTTTTCTGTAACTCACAGTTAAAATACTGAGCACATTTTTAGTAAGGAAAACATTATATCATCATTGTTCTGAGATGTTCTGGTGCCTTTCCAATCCTTGCTCTTACCTACGTTATTGATAATGTAAAAGAGTAAACACAACTCGACTAGACTGCCATTCTGTGAGAGCATTCTTCAAGGTTTCTAAGAGGTAGCTAAAGCACTTAAGATCTTCATGAGCAGCTTTTTAAAATATTAAGAATATGATGTTTAGAGATAAAGTCTCTAGCTATCAGAGATACAGATTTATCATTACTGCAGTCTCTATTCTGTTTCTTTCCTGAACATGTCTGCATGGTTGAGGCTTTGACTCTACTGTTGCCCACCCATCTCTATGTAACAGACTTCAATGGCATCATTTTCACAGTACACCTGAATTGCAATGAAGAATGCGAAGCTTAGACATCTCCCTCTCCAGTGACCCACCTGCAAAAACTCGAGTTGAGGGTACAGGAGGCAAGAAGCATTGAGCTGACAGCAAGCTCTGCAAGCGCTTTGCCAAGCCAGCCACTGTCAGGAGTTGCATCGCCAGGGAACAGAAGTCCTTCCCACAGAGACAGCACAAACTGAACGCATAAACCAACACTGTTTTACAAATTTTTAAAACATCTATCATCCAAAATTCAGTTGAAACCATAAAACAGGTTCCAAAGGTATAAAAGGGAGGAAACAGCTACATATGATCCTGTAGGCTGCATTTCTTTAAGAAATCAGGAAAAAAAAGACCATATATAAATACTTTTATATATAAATTACAATTTCAAAGCACTTCTTCCTGCCCAGCATTCTGTATCTGTCCACTTGATTAATACCCCTTATTATATACTGTGAATACATGGAAAGCAAACGGCATTTAAAGAAAGCAGTGAACTTGAACTCACAGTCACAATTATGCTTATTTACATTTTCCAAGTACAAAAACCTTTATCAAATGTATTACATAAAAATCTTTATCAAAAGTATTACATAAGGAGATAACGAGATTTTTTTTTTGGTGGGGGGTCAGGGGGTGGTAGAAATTAAACACCTGAATGAAAGTTGCAAAGAGAAAGACTGAAAATCTTGCAGGTATTACTCCATGTATTTCTTTTCATTAGCAATTGGTTTATTTATTTATGTATTTACTTTTTTTATTTATTATTTTTAATACAAATGACACTACTTATCTGGTCAGATCTTTTCTATTTTACAGGTTTTAAAGGCAGATTCTGATGCATTCATGTATTCTGTTTCGGGAAGTTGTATAGCTTTTCAAATCAGAATTTTTTGTTTTAATATACTGTAGAATGAATGAAACAATGGTCTGAGTATCTGATCTTATAATAGGATTGCATTCAAATATGTTTATTATGTAAAAAGCTCTTACAACTTTTATTCATAGCCACTCTGCAGGGGACAAGCAATGCTGTAAATCATCTGTTCTCTAAAATCCTTCTTCCACTCCATGGAAGAAACAAGTGAGCCTCTAGCTGGTATAATCCCTACCTTATTATGACTTAATCTCTGATTTCTGCTTGGTTGCCATAAATAGGCAGATATTAGCTCAGCTGCAGCTCCGGATGCATATCTTTTTGTGACTGTGGCATTCACAGTGGCAGTTATTTCACCATAAGCCACATCTCCTTTCAAAATGAAATCCTATAGGAAGAAATATTATTAGGTATATATGTATACGTATGTATAGAGATTTCATTCTTGCTACTGTATAGCATAAGCTCAACAATATACGCTTCAATGACTTAAGCATAACAGCAGTTAAAACTTGAAAATATTTATTATATAGATAACCACCACAGGACCCTAACTGTATTTTTATCCAGCTGTAATGTCTAATATTACAAATCAACCCCCTCCCTAAAAATCTGCCTAATATTGGAAAGCGTATTTCAGTATTTGCAGGTTGGATATTCCAACAACTCTTGGATTAGAAAGGGCAATACAAAACCAAAACCACAGCAGTACTCTCCTTCTCTGAGCAATTTCTAGGATTATTATACCTTCACGGGACAGGTTACTCTGCTACAGATATTTCGTAAGAAAGACCACTTTCTATGCCAGTTATTCAAAAGACTAAAAAAGTCTCTGGGAGAACTGCACACTGTCTGCTGTACTTTCAATTTGAAGAGCTTTCCTAGGACACTTGAGGTGAAAACAGTAAAAGAGAAAGAAAAGGTATTTGTTGATTCATAGCCCTCACCAAATCTCCATTTCAAGATCTCTGTGTTTAAGTACAGACAAGAAAACTATGCTCTCAGCATCTGAGACAACCAGTAAGCAGTGTGGAAGGGCTGAAAGTACTCAAAAAATAAGTGGATGTAGAGCTGGGTGTCTCTTAGCCTGTACATGAAAATAGGCTTTTCTGTATGACATTACCCTAGCATTCAAGGAATTTATCTCCCACTTTTCTCCCATATATAAATTTCTTCCTACCACACAACTCTAAGAAGTTTATAGGGAAAGTAATAATTTTTATTTCTTTGTATCTGTTTGGTTTGTATCGTATTTGGAAACAAGAAGGTAAGACACTACAAAGATGACATTGTTGATGCCAGATGAAAAATCTGTCAGATAGCAGAATATATACTGGAGCCAAATACAGAAAATGAAATTGTATGACTAATTTGGAATGTCTGTAAAGATTCTGACCCACTATTCACAAATTAAAATACTGAGGATAGGCAAAACACTGCCTAATAGCAGTTATAGGCTATGTTTGTTAGGGCAGTTGTGCCATGAGACCCATTGCATGAAATTATACTTTATAAGGGGTAAGAAAAAAAACAGTGACAGATTTCAAGAAGGTTGCTGGGAACTTTCAGATCTTTCATGAGTTGATAAACATTGGATGAAATATCTCTATCAGAGTTTAAGAATTAAATAAATTGTATCTGAAGTTGGAAGCCTAAGTTATTATTTAGATGCCTAAATATATATAAGCTGGATGCAATCAAATGTAAAGCTAAATATATTTACTTCTCACATCGGTACTTTTTTAGTAAATAAATCTGCTGTTAGAGGATGGCATGATCTGTACATTGTTATTTCAGTAAATCCAACCTATTAAAATTGTTTTATTTTGTTCTTAATGCGTACATTTTAATTTAGTTGAGTATTGATTTCCATACACTTCTGAATATACCTAGATACCATATGTGGCATATTTGTTCCTCTGTTTGAGGTTCTGAGAGTAGGTATGGATGACATGCCTCACTCATTTTTCAATTACTATACTTACTACACTAATTAAAGACAAATTATCCCAAGAATTAACACTGGAAGATGACATTCTCTAATTTACAGACCATAAAAACAAATTTCACAAATGGTCTAAGATGCATAAAATCTTCGACTCAGAGAATGGTTTGAGAGCAGCCTTGGGAAGAGAGACTAAAGGGTATTTGTGCATGAAAAGCTGAACATGACCCAGCAATGTGCACTTGCAGCCCAGAAAGTCAACTGTATCTTGGGCTGCATCTAAAGCTGTGTGGCCAGGTCAAGGGAGGGATTCTGTCCCTCTGCTTCACTTTGGTGAGGCTCCACCTGGAGTGCTGCAGCCAGCTCTAGGACACAACACAAGAAAGACATTGACCTATTGCAGTGAATTCAGAGGAGAGCCACTAAGTCGATCATAGGGATAGAGCACCTCTCCTATGGAGGCAGGCTGAGAGTTGGGGCTGTTCAGACTGGAGATGGCTTTATAGCACCTTCCAGTACCTAAAGGTAGCTGGAGAGGGACTTTCTACAAGGGCATGTAGTGACAGGACAAGGGAGAATGGCTTTAAACTGAAAGGGTAGAGATTTAGTTTAGATACTAGGAAGAAATTCTTTACTGTGAGGGTGGTGAGGCACTGGAACAGGTTACCCATAGAGGTTGTGGACTCCCCATCCCTAGAGGTGCTGAAGACAAGACTGGATGGGGTTCTGAGTAACCCGGTCTAATGGAAGGTTCCCTGCTCATGGCAATGTTGGAACTAGATGAATTTTTAAGGCCCCTTCCAACCAAACCATCCTATGATTCTATGATCTGATGAATTAAGATGATTTTTAATGATTTTTTTGTATTTGGTAAATACAAAAAATATCAACTTAAGTTCAGATCCACCAAACCAAATTTTTGGCTTAAAATAGCAGTCAAAAACAAAATTAGCCTGCTATTTTTAATAAGTCTCAAGCATCTAACTGTGCACTAAATGAAAGTAACACTGCAATCAATCATTTGACAACTACAATCTACTCACTTCCCATAAGGCATTACTTGCCCACAGAGAATATGTCATAGATGATACAATGGCAAACAAAACCAACTTTTGAAACAGTTCTTCCCTAGTACCCATATGCACATATCACTAGGGTCTATGTGCCTCTGTGCTCGATGCTTCTACTGCTACCAGAAAGTCTATTTCAAGTCTATTCTATTTCTACGAAGGGCTTGCCCAGTTCCGAATTTCCAAGGTCTATTACATTTTAAAGGAAGTTAAACTGAAAACTTTAAGTTGTTTGTAAGTAACAGAGGGTATACTGACATCAATAGAAAACAAATCACTCTTAAAAACCCTAAGGGTTTGAGAACTTATTCTTTAAAATCTGTTCAAATAAATTTGTAATGAAAAACAAATCAATTAATAATGCAAAATAGGACACAATGAAGGAATGGAATATAAAATGCTATGGCACAGTAAGGAAAATCTTTTTTTTTTAAAATGTTCTAAGATCATGTTGTTGTTGAGCTAGGCATAGAACTGACCTTAGAATTTCATCTAATAACTGTTGTGTCAAGCCCTACAACTTGTGAAGTGCAAGCCAATGTTCTGTTAGAGTTACATTCATATGATAATACATGTGATTTTATCCTTAGATACTGATATTAAAAATGTGTCCATATGTCAGATCAAACACCAAAGACCATTTGTTAGTGGTTGAAATTAAGAATGTGATCAGTGTTATACAAAAATCATTAAATAAGGTGCTACATTTCCTTGCAGATAGAAAGAGTGAAGTTACCTTTTTTCACCTCTACAAGAATTCTCTATTTTTATGAAGGGAACAAGCTAACATCTGCCATACCAAAGTAAACCAATTAAAATTAGACAATAATAATGCAATTTAAACCAATTTCTCCAGACAATTGAAAATATGAAGCCATGACAATGTAAAAAAAAAAAAAAAAAAAAAAAAAAAAAAAAAAAAAAAAAAAAAAAAAAAAAAAAAAAAAAAAAAAAAAAAAAAAAAAAAAAAAAAAAAAAAAAAAAAAAAAAAAAAAAAAAAAAAAAAAAAAAAAAAAAAAAAAAAAAAAAAAAAAAAAAAAAAAAAAAAAGGCAAAAAAAAATTGAAATTTTGAATATTCCACATTTTTTTGAATTTACTGAATAAAGCCTTCTGTAAAATTAAAAGTTGTGGCATAAGTAGGCATAAGTAGACTAGAGATCATCTTTTTGAGCAATTACCTAAGCCAAATAAAACTGAAAGAAACAGATTCCTTCACACAGCTGAACTGGAGACTTAGATATACTCAACTTCACTATAGCTTTCCAGGGTTTGAATAGCTTTAATATTCAGGCAATTGTTTTATTCAGTTCTCAAAAGCAGGAAGGTTACTGCCTAAATAAGACAAAATACAAACTTTCATACCCTTTTTTCATACATCTTTTTAAAAACAATAATAAATTCTCAAGGTAACCCAGGAATATCAAGTTAGCCAGTCTTAAAAGTAGAGAAATAAACGCTCCTTCTTTTGGCTAATATTTCTCCATGTTTCCGGTACAGATGGATTGGACACTTAAAAATAGTTATCAGTTTCCTAAGAAAAACTGTCATGCCTTTTGCAGATGCTGTTCTTGTTCTATCCACTCCTTTGAAGCCTTTAATTTTGTGCCTTCCATTTTGCTAATTCCATGGAGTGAGTCACACAGGGAAAATTATTCTGTTTATTAACATCTACTGACAAGTAGCTTTTACTGGAAATATTCTTATATTTTGTAATGGTTAATATAACAATTATCTTAAATCATTCTGCTATGATCAAAGAGTTAATTGAGTCACAAAAAACTTCAAGTATCATGTATTCAATTTAGGTTTCAGCAGGTAATACTGAATTAATATTAGCATAAAAATTGCCATTCGGTATAGCGTAGCAGTGAAACCTATTTCCATTTTAATGAAAGTATAATAAGCTGTAAATTATAATTCTTAACAAACCCTCTTCATTTTTTGTCAGCTTTCAACATTTTTTTGTCATTCTTCTTTCTCCTCCCTCTTCTCCCTACCCACAAATACTGTGTTGAAAATACCAAAGAAATTAGTCAATCTTCACTTACAGACACAGGCAATTCTTTGGTTGTCTCTGAATGCCAAATAAAAGGATTTCAAGTAAATTTGTTAATTTACCAAAATCTTCAACACTATAATTTCTTTTGCCAGTAGTAGACGAATTCCTTAAGTGAACTGCTCTATGAATGAAATACCATATGCACTAAAGAATGTTTAGAAAAAACATAAGCACCCAGAGATCTACTTACAAAATAATTTATAAATGAAAAAGCTTTACTAATAAATAATCAATCAAGCTTACTTTAACAATAATGTAAACAGTTTCAAGGTTTTTTGTTCACTATTAAATTATATTTAGGAAGTAGTGGCACAAGGTAATTTTTGATGAGTCAAACTGCAGCTATGGACTACCTCTTCCCAAAGAAGAGAAGACAATCCTTTGTAAGCAGGTAAGAGTGAAAGACTGCAAAGGAACAGCATGAACACTCAACAGGGTTTTTATGAATAAAAGAAGCTTCAGTTTAATTTCTTCTATTGTGACTTGATTTTCCAAGAAGATATAAATCAGGATTATACGCAGCAACAGCAAGACTTTCTGCAAGTTTACAGTATCCTTCGAGAAAAACATTAATTTAGCCTGTTTAAAAGATGTACTATTAATGACACATAGTGTTTCAAAGTGTTTTCAATACAAAATAACAAAAATTGTAGCGCACCAAAAAGACCAAGGTAGGAAATAACTTTATTTAGAGATTATATGCTGAGGACAGAAGAACAGAAGACAGGTCTTGGCAAGATCCATATCGCAAAGACAAAAAAGTTTAGTTTGACTCAGTTGTGGTAATATAAATATGAGTACAGTAGTAATCCAAAAATGCAGGTTATATGATCTCATTCTGGAACAACAGATTAAAATCCCAACAGGATACTCATTTACACATGCTGAGCAATGAGTTTATATTAGCTCATGGAGTTAAATTATCTTGTCTGCACAGAAATTCTGCATGAAAAAGTGCCTAACTATTGTGTGGAAGACTATAGAACACTTCTGAGGTGAGGGATGTAATTTACACATAAAGATGTATATCTAACCTACCCACTAGGGGTGCTGTAAGGCTTAGCCAAGTAAGGCATGTGGAGTACTTTTAACTTTTCACATTACGGACAGTCATAAGACTTCTACGGACAGTCATAAGACTTCTAAGATAAATAATAAACAAAAGAAGCCTTGCCCCATTTTGCAAACAGTAGAAATTATTTCATCTCTTCCCTGATATTCATCATGCTGAATGCTGGTTAGATGCTGCTCGGCAAAAAAGATACCTTGAAATGAAACTCTTTGTTTCAGTCCGTATCTTACTACATCTTACTACACTCATTCTAACTTGGGAAATAAACTCTGACAATGCCTGAAGGAAAGTTACACCTATCACTGAGCATAAGAAAACAGGGAATAAGGTGACCTTTCATATTTAGCAGTACTGTGAAAATCTACTGGCCACAGAGACCAAAAGTCTTTGGTCTTTAACAGATTGCTTCTTAGGTTAAGAAATCTTGATTCTTTTTTTTCTCCAAATTCAGATTCAGATCCAGATTTCCAAAGGAGGAACTGAGATATTCCTCTACAGTTTTTATGTTAAGTATAAACTATGTGAAAAACTAGTTAAATACGTGTTGAAATGCAGTTAGGAAAGAAGCCTTTCTTCTTCTCCCACTATAAAATACAAGTATTGAATTTCTAGAACAAGTAGATGAATAAATACCAGCATGAAACACTGGGTTTAGAAGCGAATAGTTATGCGATGAGAACAGCATAGCACTGGTCAGACTCTGTTCCCCATAACTTCATGAGCTGAGGTGACTCATCAGGTCCTAAGAACATAAAGAAAAGCTGGTTTCATGTTGTTAGCATAAATATCTTCATCTTCCATCAGTTTTCTTCACAGTTACATATTCTATTTTTATAAAGTGGAAGACAGTGCATAACAATGGAAAGCCAAACCAATTTTGGATGGCTGAAAATCATATAGCGTTCCATAAAATGTAAAAATAAACAATTCAGCATGATTATTTTAGAACACTGGCGAAAACAGAAGTGCCATGACCAGTCGTTTCCTGAACACCTCCTGGGATGGTGATTCCACCACTTAACTGGGCAGTCCTTTGCAATTCTTTCAGTGAAGAACAATCTTTTCAGTGAAGAAATTCTTCCTGATGTCCAGCCTGTACTTTCCCTGGCACATCTTGAGGCCATTTCCTCTTGTCCTATCACTAGTTGCCAGGAAGAAGAGACCAACACCATCTGGCTACAACCTCCTTTCAGGTAGCTGTAGAGAGTGAAAAGGTCTTCCCTAAGCTTTCTTTTCTCCAGTTGAACAACCACAACTCCTTCAGCTCTGCGGCCCTTCTCTGGACTCAGTCCAGCACCTCAATGTCCCTCTTATACTAAGACGCCCAAAACTGGACACAGGATTCATAGTGGGGCCCCGCCAGAGTCAAGAATAGGCACTTCCCTGGTCCTGCTGGCCAAAATATTACTGATACAGGCCAGGATGCCATTGGCCTTCTTGGCCACCTGAACACACTACTACCTCATGTTTAACCACTGTGGACCAGCACCTCTAGGTCTTTTTCCACCAGGCAGCTTTCCTGCCACTCTTCCCCCAGCCTGAGTGGCACTATCTCAGGTTGTTGTGATCCAAGTGTAGAACTGAGCACTTGGCCTTCTTGAACCTTATACTGTTGACCTTGGCCCATCGATCCAGCCTGTCCAGACCCTTCCACAGAGCCTTCTTGACCTCCAGCAGATCAAGGATTTCCTGCTGAAGCCCAGGTAGATAACATCCACAGACTTTCCCTCACCCACTTAGGCAGATCACCTGGTCATAGAAAGAGATCAAGTGCTCTAGGCGGGACCTGCCTTTCCTAAACCCTGCTGGATGGGTCTGATCCCCTGGTTGTGCTGTATATGCCACATGATCACACTCAAGATGATCTGTCCCATGGCCTTCCCAGGCACCAAGGTCAGGCTGACAGGCCTGTAGTTCCCCAGATCCTCCTTCCAGCATTTCTTGGGGATAAGTGTCACACTGGCCAACCTCTAGTCATCTGGGACCTCCCTGTTTAGCCAAGAATGATGGTTAGTGATGATAAATTTTGATGAACTAGTCAGTAATAAAATAATTATGAGGCAAGGGACAACATGTATAACCATGCATTTGCATTGTTTTTCATTAAATATATAGAACAATAATGGTCAAGTAATTATGGTGGGATTTAAAAGGAACCAAGAAATTATTATTTTTTCTTTACTCCCTGTCTTAGTAATCAAACTAAATTTCACTCAATCTTAACAGGCCAAAGGTTGGTAGAAAAGGAAGAATAGTCATAGGTTACATTTTTGATCTTGAAGTTGATATATTCACCTTGGATTAATTTCAAATCTTTGCCAGTTTAAATACAGCTATTCTTGGACATGGGTTTCTCACTTCTATTTTCCTTATGGTAAAGCTAAAAGACACATGCAGTATTTGCTTATGCAATTAGGCAAGCTAAAATTGAATGTCATGTTTATCTTTATTTGGTTTCTCATCACAAATGCAGATAAAGTGTAAAGGAAAGGAAAGCCAGGTTACATAATTCAGCAATCAATGTTTCTAAAATAACTTTCCGTGTGAATGGCAGTAGGCTGCCTATTGTTAATACATAATTTATGTTGTACAGTGTGTAATGTGGTAAGTTGTTATAAAATCCTACTCCTCCTACTATCATCACAAATGTGCCTCGGTATTTCTAGGACTAAATTCATCCTCACTCAAGATATCACTTGCCCCACACACTGCACCTCTTTAATATATTTTGTATTTGCTTCTCTACTATCCAAACTCTTTGAAACAATTTCAGATAAAATATCTCTTTTTTGTCTACTTCAGTCTCAGTTTTATATCCCCTTTAGAATCCTGTCTGATACAGTTGTGCTCTCAGTCATACTGCCTTGAAACATATGCTTTATATGCTTTATAGCTGGTTTTTGCCAGCAGTCAGTTCCTACCTATTACTAAGGTTACCAAGAGGGTTCAGATACTGGAATTTTAGCTACACTTCCAAAAGCGTACGGGTTCCTAATCAAACCCTGCTCTGAGGGCCATCACTTTTTGGCTATTCTTTCCCTAAATCCATATAGATGGCCTAATGCAAAATGTATATCCACCCCTGACAACATTAAATCCTGGATATTTTAAATAACACATTATATTTTAAAAAGGTTTATATTTTTATCCTCTCCCCAACTCTTTCTCCCCATATTCCACAAAAGACAAATAAGAACTGTCACATGAAGGCATACTGCATGTCTCCAAGGTACCTCTGGAAAGCAACATCTCTAAGATACTGAAAATAGTGAATCCTATTTCTAAAATATTTGGTTCTGCGTGCACATAGATGTTACAAACAGCATGATGCATATAAGGCTGGCCACAGAATACCTTTGATGTGTTGCATCAGCATTTTAGAAACATTATTAAAGACGATCAACTAGTATTTATTATATTGAATAAACACAAAAGTATTTGTGTCCCATGAAAGATATTCTTCTGTCTTATCTTCATTGTCATCCTTTAAAGGACATCTAAAAGTAGCATGAGAGGACATTAAATACATACAGAAAACTTTTTTTTTGTGACAGTTTGTATTCACAGTAGAAAAGGTTGGCACACCTTACAGGCAATGCATAGATTTTTGAAGGTTCAGAATTAAAACAAAAGCAATGACTGGCAGCTTAACACCCTGGCACCTGTAAACGCCCCTTAAAGAACTACTGTAGCATGAATAAGCAAATTTGTCAGTTCTCCAAGAGTCGAGATGAACAGTGTGTTTGAAATATTTGCATTCTAAATCAAGGTCTGTGATTAGGTAAGCACAATGCAGGCATGGTACAGTTTGCATTCAGTTAAATTGCAAATATAGCACATGTCATTATCTTCCCACATCTTTCCAGCAAACATAATCCCCAAACAGGGGGAAGATGCCAGTCTTCCTCCAACAAGGGTTCACATAGTGTGACAGACAGGAAAGGGCTGGCAAGGAGCACACAGAAAAAACCAGGTAACTAGTTTTGAGAGAAGATAGACAGAGAATGTCTAGGTTGTCCCAAGCCTCTCTCACAGACTTCAGGACTCATGCTCGAAAAATGCTTAGTCAGAACATGAACCCCGGGGGGTTAAAACATGCCTAAAATAATTTTTCTAAAAGCTCTTAAAAAGAGAGTTAAACCAGAGGGAGACTGGAAGCAGTCTCCCTGACAGGTGTGGACACACCTGCAGTGTCCTTTCCAGCACACTCTACTAATACATCCAAGACCTCGCTGATCATTGCTTAGGGGATATGTCTTTAAGCTGGCCCTCAAGGGATGCTACAAAGCGTGAGACTGTCCTACGGCAAGGTTATAACAAGTAATCACGGAAACAAGCACAGCTCTGGGAGCAGCTCCCCCACACCCCCGCCGCCAGGGCACGCCCACCCACCGCGTGACGCGGGGCGCGCGGGCCCCGCCATTGGGCGCGCGGGGCCGTGGCAGCGCTGACGGCAGGGCGGGCGCGAGCCGGCCCGGCCCGGCGTGGCCCTCGCGCTCCGGGAGCGCGGCCGTCCCGGCACCTGCCCGGGGAAGGTCCGTCCTCGGGCTGTCCTGCAGATTCCTGACGCGCAGAGCCTGACGCCCACTGAGGGGAAACCTGCCGAACAAACGCGCCCAACCCCTCAACTCCGATGTGGGTTGGTTGGTTTTCTTAAGATAGCTTCCATAACGTTTTCTTCTAATATTCTGAGAGACTTAATATTTACACAAAGGGCAAAAGTTCTGTGGGGGAATACCTTTGTCTTAGTTAAATTAGTCACTAAGCACTAAACAAGACATTGATTCCCAACATCAGGAACAAGGTATGACGCAACACTGGTAGAATTTATAAGCAACTGCACTGTATTGCAAGGAGAGTAGAAAGGGTTTTTTTTTCAGTCAGGAAGAACTATAGACGCCCGTGATTCAAAGAGGAAACAGATGCTTTAATGATGATAAAGGGGTTTTGATGCTATATGAATGACTTTCAAGCAATCACATTAGAGAATCTACCATACAAAGGCATTTATTAAAGATTACTAAATTCCCATATGAGTGAGCATTTTTTCCTGTTTTCAGATCGCTTGAAAGTATGTAAGTAAATAAGTTCCAGGACAAACAAAACAATATCATTGTGGAAAATATGTCTGTTATTTTTTTCAAGTCAGGCTAAGATTGAAATGGAGAAAACTGTTCTTTTGATATAGAAAGAAAATCCATCTCCCTGCTTAAAATATTGTTATCATATAAGGAAACATGACCATAACAATACAATTTTAATAACTTGCCTGTTTTGTAAAGGCAAAGGAGTGCCAAACTCACATTACTTCATCACTCCGTAAGATTTTAATTCTTCTCATACCTCGATTACCCTTTTTGACATTAATTTAGGGAAAAACATAGCAGCTGATATTTGCCACAGTATTTTGCAAACAACCATTTTGCTTCTAACAGTCTATAGTATGCATTGACTACTCACCATATCCATGAATGCCTCCTAAAGGGGAAATTATTCACATGCATCATGTTCACAGATCTTCCAACATTAGTGTTTTCCTTTCAGCCAGACTTATCTGTTACGGTATTCATAGATGCATGCCAGAACAACTGCATGAGCAGTCAACAGCAGGGATTATTGCCAGAATTACTGTAATCCGCAAAAAATAAAAATTCCCAGGATCCAATGAAAGACTTCTCATAGGGTTTTCTAGGTACACGTCCATCCATTTATGCATCACTTGCTATTTTAAAGAAACATTAAACTAATCAGTATACAGAAACTGTTCTGACAATGCCAACAGTCTGACTTGATAAAAATCCAAGTGCTTTGTGAATTAAAGCATCTTCATATGCAGCATTTTGGACAGTTGGAAAAGGTTAGTTAAAAGATAGTTTCTTGCTATCTGTGCCAAATCAGTGTTTAAGGGGAGATGTGTAACTTCAGATTGCTTTGCCATGTTCAGAAATGAATATTGCTTTTTCTTCTTTCTTAGACACATATTCATCTGTGATCAGTTTAATGCAGTTTTCTTTTCTTACAAGCCCACAGAACAGGATGATGTTAATAGCCTTGTACAACAATCCCAAACTTCTTTTGAATTTAATACTGTGACTTTGTTTCTTCAGCTAAGAAAGAAAGAAGTATGCTTTTTCCACTCCATAGGACAGGACTACAGTTAGATACCATCAAGAGATATGATCATATTGTGACCAAATTAATTTTTGCTGTCTAACCCCATAAAAAGGCTGCCTGCTCCCTTTAAGTAAAATGACTAAGCTATCGACTCCCACTGCAGAATCTGGTTCTGTTTTGGTGTTACACTGTATATAAACCCACGTGCATCAATTTGTAGTCGCAAACCGAAAGCAAAGCTGTAAGTCTCGTGTTACCTAAGCATTCTTTCTCTGCTGTCCTTTTTTTTCCCAGTTCAGGTCCCAGACAGTAGTTATCACTCCTTACGCTCTGGTAAGTATCCTCGGAAAGATTCTTAAGCCCCGGCTACAAGAGACGGCGTCTATTTTGAAGCAAATGCAGAGTCAACAGGCTCTCTCTTCCTTTTCCCGGACGAGAATTTCCGGCCTCCCCTCGGGCTCGTGGTCTCCCCGCCCAGCAGCAGCAGCGGCAGCCCCGGACAGTGTCGGGCTGCGTGGCACTGTCCCTGCAGCAGACTGGGCTAGGCTGCGGAGAGGGCTCTCTGCCTGGCAGAGGCTGTGCTGGCGTCAAGGGGGCCCTCTAGGTGGGTTCTCCAGGCACCGCACATTCTGCCCTGCCGCTCCCACCCGCTCGGGATGGAGGGGAAGGACAGGGCACTGGAGAAGAAGGCGCGGGAGAGCCTTCCATAGAATGGCCTGTGCCTCCCGGGGGACAGAAAGCACTTATAATTTTGCATGGAAGGGCAAAAATCTGCAGGAAAGAGACGCGCAGAAGCAGAATTCACCTTGTTCTCTACTGAAATGTAAAACGAGCTTTTATACTTCAGCATGCCCGGGTATACGGTGTTCACTTGCAGTTGTTTTTAATGGTGTAGGTTGTACTGAGACTTCTTAAACTTGCAACGACTCCTTGTCGTTTTGGGCAGGAAATCCTGGAGTATGCAAGCCAGCTGCAACTTCAGTGACATTAAAACGTATGATAAGACTTTGTATTTGATTAGGGTGTGACTGAACTTGGGAGTAACATGAATGTCACATTTATATAGGTGCTATTTCCTTCAGATCAATGCTGTGGCTTGTCACAACTCTACAATACCCCAAATGAGCCCTAGTAGAGTTGATGCCACTCTGAAAGAAGAATGAAATATTTAAGGACTTGAATGTCAACTCTATAGACAGTGAAATGGCATTTATTTCAATAGTGTAATAAAAAAGGAGAATTTATATATTACTGTACTTTGAAGATTTGAAGCACGGAAGTACAACAGAATCCAAAATTTAAAGGCGATCTAGCATCATTCATATTCTACTAATCAACACAGGTGAGGTTTTTCTGACATTTAAATACAACCGTGATAGAAAGCAGACTCTGAGAGTTATGAATAATGAGAATGAAAATTAGCATTTGTCACTAAGATTACAAAACAAAGTATATAATCATGTCCAATAAAAATAAATATTCAGTATGACTTTTAAAGGGAACAGGTAAGCTGTTATAACTGTTATGCTATGTTCATGCTTTATGTAAAAAGCACCCCCATTGCACTCCTCCAAATTAGTTTAGGAATTTATACCAGAGACATTTGAAAAGAATGCAAACAAAAGTCCAAAAGCTGAAAGATCATGTGATTAATCTGAATATGAAAAAATCACATCTATCGCAGTTTCTATTGCTTTCTCTAAGCTAGACATGCTTATTATGAAATATTAACTACACAAATCTGCACCATCATTATTATTTCATATTGCACTTATGTCACTACATACTTGCCCGATCACTAACGCGCACTGACATTTTCAACAGTGGGCTTACATAACGCCTTGTACTATCTTGAGAAAGAGCTTCTCAGCACTGACCTGTGTCACCTACCACGTTTGAAATCTGTGAATGAATCTATCCTGCATCTGTTTTACAATTTATCTGGTTTTATCTAGTATTAAGTTCAGCACAAAGCATAGCACCCATTGACTCAGCTAATTTCATTCAGAAGCAGAGTTGCAGAAGGAGTGTAGGCGTATATGAAGTTACTATACAGTATTACAAACCAGTTAAAGGACTCACCAGCAAAGTGGAATGCACAATATTATGGGCTTTCCAGAGCAGGGTTAACTTAAAGGTAGAGACTTTAACCAGGAAAGAATTTTTGTTAAAATTCCAGTAGAGGTTGACTTGTGAAATTCTTCCTGTTCAAGTCAATAGTAATTTGCTAATTAGTTCACATAAAAAAAAAAAAAAAAAGCAACAGATAACAACTTTTAGTGACATTAACTTTAATGACGTCATGGGTTTGAACTGGATAAGCATTTTAGTATATCATATACAATTCAGGTCGATCACGTTCTTTAAAAAAATAGTTCAAGTACAATTTCTGTTTAAGGGGGAAGGGGAGAAGACAAAAAAAAAAAAAAGGCAATTGAAAGCAGATTTTCATTTGATTGGTTACCAGAACACTTCACTAACCATTAGAATTTAGGGTATAGGACAGTGCAGTCCATCTTCCCTATTCATGCAGAATCTAGACTAGGCATGAAGAAGCTGGAGGGGGAATGACAGAGACACAAAAAGAAGTCTACAAGTGATAATGACTCTTCTCTGAGATGGAGGAATCCTAGATTCCAGTCCTTTCTACAAGCTCTCCTTCAGTATTTTCCACTACAGTTAATTAGGTAATTGACAGTATGTTAGTAGCAGGAACTAGATTATCTGGAAGCACTTCTCAATTCCAGATAAGTACTTGTGTTGGACTATAGAGTGAGGAGCTGTCCTCTTTCTTAATAGTATTGGGAATCTTGGATTTCTTACTGCTCAATTAAACATCTAAAGAGGGAGGAATAAAGAGTTTGTCCTATCAACATTGCTTTTAATCAGCCTATCAACATTGCAGAATAGTGAATACCTTTGCATTCTATTCTTTGGGGGAAGGAGAACCAAAGAGAGTATTGTTTGCATCTCCATTTCCACATAGTCTTCCTCCTGCAGCACTCAGCTTTTTAATTATTAGTCATATCAGAAAATTTGCTTAAGAATTGAATAGGGTCTATATCTGTTAAACTGAAGACCTCTAGATTATTTTCTTTGCCTCTTCTCATAGATGTAAATGCACTAGAAGACACCAGAGGAAGAGTTTACCTTGTGACATTTCCAGCCATTATCCTGTACAGAATGGTTTTGGTTGGAAGGGACTTTTAAATATCATCTAGTCCAAGCTATCTGCAATGAGTAGTGATATCTTCAACTAGATCAGGTTGTTTAGAGCCCTGTCCAACCTGAGTTTTTGTTTCCAGGGATGGGGCATCTACCACATCTCTAGAGAACCTGTTCCAGTGTTTCACACTCATTCTAAAACATGCCTTTCTCATATATATTAAGATATAATATCTGTATTATCTTACGTTATAGCCAATATCTTATATTCTGAGTCAACTCTCTTTAAACCAGTACCCCTTGTCCTATCATTGCAGACCCTACTAAATGATGATAGTGGTAAGAGCAGTAAGAACTGTTGTTCTATCTGTGTCATATTTTTAATATGAAACTCAACAAAAACAATGAAAATGTATCTATTCAGAAGCAAACTGCACCAGGGGCATATAGAACTAACATTTGTATGCTCAACTGAGTGCAAATTTTCCAAAGAGATCTGTTTAACTTACTGCATCTTTTGATTTTTACAAAAATGGGGCGAACAAAAGTAGTTGAATCAAATATTTTGTTGACAATATAATAACACACAGTGAAAAACATTTATCTAGGAAGATAAAGCTAATGCTTAAAGCAATGATGAAAAGCCAGCTCCTAATACAAGTACACAGAATTTTATCAGTGTTATTGTTAAATAGTAATAATGACCAGTGGTAGATTTTTCAAGACTATGTACGATGAGCTTGTGACCCATGACCAGTACATTCTGGACTAGTATCAATAAAAAACCTTATCAAACTTGATAATTGTATGTAACATCTCAAAATGCTCTCTGAGAAATGAATGGTTGTGGAGCCTGAAATACGCTATCAGTGACAAGGAGTCACACTTCATCTGCAATATTATGGAAATATAATGTATGGATGTGACAATTCTGCGTATTTCGGATTAATTTCTATATTTTTAATATTAAGATACTGTTGTTATGTATAAATTCTCCATGAAAACCATATAGATTAAAAAGATCAATGTGGTCAATGAAGTGGTAGGAAATGAAATAAATTTCAATTTATGATTTAAAGTATGGTTTAGAGTATTTAAATTATTAATATTCTCATAAGAATTTCCTAAAGCTCTAAATTGTAGATTATCTATCAGAATCATTAATGAGCAGATTTCTGTTTTGTCTGGAGCTATTTATTCATCAAAAATATGTCTTGTTACTTTTGAGATGGAAACAGACATACTGCAATTCTTTTGCTTTTAAGAAATGAAAATAAATATTTTCTATGTGAGAATTCCTGAAACTTCTTCAGATACCTTAATGAATTTTGCAATATACTGTTTTCATATTAAACAGCCTAGATCTTCCAACTTTCTATGAAGTTAGAACCTTTGATATAACTGTTCTGAAAAAAAAAAAAAGAAAACAAAACAAAAAACCCACAACCAAACAAAAAAACCCCACCTGAACCACATTACTATAACTTCTTTTTGAAATTAGAATATGAAGTTGGATATTTGAGAGGTAATGTACACTAATGAATGAAAATCTTTCTTATTTGCCCTGATTTGCTTGGTTTTGTTGCTTTTAATTTTATTTATGAGAGAATTTCTGCCTGTTTGTAACTTAGTCACCAATAAATGCATTATGTCAAAACATTCAGGGCTTGCAAAATCAATTCAATATTGAGATTGTGTTATAAAAGGGTTAGCAATTATGAAAGTTATGTAAGTAGTGTTGAGTCACTGAATTTGTCTCTCAGTTGTGGTCAGCCTATGCTCTTTGCCATCAGTAGAGTTTGTATTTTCTTTCATAGTTTCAAAAAGTTTCTGAACATCAAACACGTAAGCCTCACATTCCCTCCTACTCAACTGCTGCAAGATCCTGTAACCTGGTTCTTCTCTATAATGGTAGTCTTCTAAAACTGAGTCATATTACTAGGGCACTTTATGAATAAAAAGACTAAGTAAGATATTGGAACTCTGGTAGCATTTTACTTAGGATATATTTACCTTCTTACAGCCTTTTTTTGTCTTCTCTTATTACTTCCTCATCTGCTTTTAAAAGTCTTTACTTATATGCATGTTTTCCATTTTAGATAGCAATTTCCTAAGTAACATTAGAAAAAAATCAGCTATGTGAGTGAGTCCACCTACTATTTTTTCTGGAAGATAAGATTGCAGAGAGCAAATTAATTTAGTCGACATGTGATTTTAAATCATTATCTATTTGACTGTCTATTTGTCTTGATGACAACTAACTTCGGTCTTCAAAATGTTTTTTGTGTGTTTCTTTTTTTTGTGGTTTTTTTTTTTTTTTTTTGGTTTGGTTTGGTTTTTTGGTTTGGTTTGGTTTGGTTTTTTGTATGTTTTGTTTTGTTTTGTTTTGTTTGTTTTTTCTTAAATAAAAAAGACAGTGGACCTATGTAGATCACTTTTGGTCTATTAAATACAAGTAACATGTTTACTATTTTTCTGTTCTTGATTTTATAATCTTATTAACAATCCTTACTATAAAACTGAGATTTCCTGTACCAGTTCTTTCAAAGTTCTTGAACAAAGTTCATCCAGTCCCCTTAATGTTAAGAGCATTAATGTGTGAGATTTGCTTCCAGATCAGTTGTAGCAATTTAGATTTAAATACCTTTGTTCCTATTATCTATCATGCCTGTCCTGATGCTTAAAATAATTCTCCCGATTAACACTAAAACAGAGATGTTCCTCCATTTCCCGTATTTCCAAAACTAGCCCTATAGCACAAGCCTATGCTGCTGCTCTTCTTTATTTACACTGCTTTTACCGTTTGTACACCTTCTGTTTTCTGTTGGTTCATTGAATATTTAATAAAGAAATTGAGCAGATTTATCTTGTCAGACTGTCTAGTCCTTACCATAGTTTACAGACTTTTTTTGCAACACAAATAGGAGTAAATTTTCCAGAATACCATAATTCCTGGTACTGATTTTAGGTACCATTCACCCAACACAGTTTTTTTGTATCTATGGAACACATTCCTTTTCATGTCCAGTATTATTTTCAGTTCATCAAACTGTAATCTCCCTACTCCTATCCGTGAGGGGGATCCTACAGAACTGATTTCTGCAAGCTGACACTGTGCTGTTTTCTAATTACCTTTGACATATGTCTTTAGAATCAGTTCAACGATCCCAGGAATCTGCAGAACATGTTTCATGCTAAAACAGTACGATGCTGCCCTCCTACCTTTATGCAAATGTACTTAAAAATACTTTATTATTTGGCAAGAGGGGAATTATCACAGTAGTTACCTTTTGTGCACAAGTGCTTTTTTCCTCCTTTTTATCAGATGTGTACAAAACGTGAATGTGTAATTGTATATTCCTGTCCGGGAATTTCTAGCATTAAGTAAGTCACCACTTGTATTCTGACAGAAATACATATATTTATAACTTTAGAGTATTAGAGTATAATAACTAAAACTCATAATTGAAAGGACATTGCAGCCAGCATCTGCTTCTTTAGTAAAAAATGGTTAAGAATTACCCTTAAGCTTCTCTGTTGTCTCAGAATGTAAGGAAACTATGTAAATTCAGTTGCTGAGTGCCCAAATGAAAGCTAATTCAGGTAATAGTTCTGTTTCCGAGCTGCAGATGATAGGGAAAAAAATAGACTTTTTATAGTATTAAGAGATTCCCACTGTCTCAGGAATGTTGCTCTAATATATACTGCTGGATGAAAAGTTTGTTTGTGCATACATAGTTGGGATGTTGCTATGGACAAGTACGTAGTGATATGTATGTAGTATTTTATAGTTACATAGAGCTACAGATGCTTAGGGTAACCAAGAAAAAAAAATACAAGATCTTTATCTCAAATGGTTTACAGTCCTAAAATAGGTAAAAAACTGAGGGAAATTATTATTCATTACATAGAGAAGTGGACTAAAACATTCTTAACATAAGCTGATTATAAAGTACTTAATGAGATTTATAAGATTAATATGGGCCAATATTCCCTGTGTACAAAGCCATTCTTGGTTTCTTTTTAAATTATTATTTAAAGGAGTACAATAAAGAGCAAACATGTGACAATCTAAGTAGCAAACCTCTGTGATTTGCAGATTGAAGAACAAATTTGCATGAGATTATAGCAGCTTTTATTGAAGTTTGGAGTCTAAATGCTACTGCATTACATCACTAAAACTGCTGAATAACCCAATGTCATCCATAGTGTTACCCACTTACAGCGAGATTGGGAACAAATTGAGAATCCTCAACAATTATTCCTAAAATATACATGCAAAAAATGGAAGCCTTCCCCCTCATATACCTCAGTGTGTTGGAAGTATGACACTTAGAAACTGGAGCTTTCAAGAAGCACACAGAACATAAAAATACACCTTGTTTTTCCTTAAGGCTCCCAAAGTTTTTGAAGAAAAGACTCCTGAACTGAGTATCTCTGAAACAGGTAACATCTTCAGTTGCTTTAGACAGCTCTACTACGACTAGTCTCTTGTCAGGCTACTGAAATATTCTTCAGAGAAATCCCTCCATTTGCAAGTTATTTAAGCCAGATGAGAAAGCAAAATGCAATGGAATCCATGCACTTTAATTTACACATATATTTGATATCTTTGATCGGTCAGTTGCATCTAGGCCTCCATTATCCCTGGAGACTGATAGCAAGGCGTTTGAGGGAAAGTAGAGACTTATTTACTCTCCAGGTCTGTTAAAATATTATTGCAAACATTAGTTTGTGACATTAAAACTGAATAAATTACATTTTCTTCTAGTATTTGATGACTGAAAACAGGAACCTATCAGTGGTACAAAGGCATCTACAGGCCCAGTCAGAAGATTAGGTCTTTAAAGTCAAGCTCTCCAGTCACTAACTATTAACGCTTTGGAAATTTGGAAAGCTGTCATGACATATATTTGTTTTATGTTGTTTTGCCAACATAACCAGTGACAAACTTGGAAACTTTTTAGCACCATGGAAAACCAAAGTTTGAACTTTGCCTTTGAACATGGAAAGCACTGTTTGAACTATAAACACTTACTTGTCATGCTATGCTTGGGCCATTGTAACCACACTGATTTTGCTATTTTTCCAAAACTATGCTATCAATCCAAAACTAGACAATGTCTCAGTAATAACTGTCAAGTACAATGTGTCTTAAGCTGGCAAGGGGAGGTTTAGGTTAGACATTAGGAAGACTTTCTTTACAGAGAGAGTGATTGGGCATTGGAATGGGCTGCCCAGGGAGGTGGTGGAGTCACCATACCTGGAGAGACTGGATGTGGCACTTCATGCCATTGATCTGTTTGACCAGGTGGTGTTAAGTCAAAGGTTGGACTTGACCTCAGAGGTCTTTTCCAGCCCAGTTGATTCAGTGATTCTATGAAACGCTAGTCTGTGCCCAAAATATTTATTGTGTGGATTAGGTAGATAACTTGTGTGAATGAAATTTAGAATGTTAAGGACAAGAAGTATGATATATGTGACTTAGAGCTTCCTACTGCAATACTAAGCTAAAACTGAAAAGCTATGACTGAATTAGGTCTTGAAAAAATACTGTTTTAGGTTGTCAACTAAATAAACCTGTTATCAAAATGCAATATGTCATTGGAAATGAAACCTGGTGCCAGCATCTGAGTATCTTGTGTCTTCGCACAATGTTTTTTCAGGTACTAATTTTAAACTTGTTCCAATACTGGATTAAGCAGAAAATTGTTGCTGTACTCTTTTGTACTATTTACTGTTATAATTCACTGTCACTTCATCCAGAATACTCTTATTCTCTAGAAAATATTCTGTGGAGGAAATAATGCATGAGTTTCACATCTTTCATTTGACAGGGGTCAAACAAAAATCTGTTACATTTTATGGATTATTGTTATGGCAAACACAAGTTAAAATGTTTACAAGAGACCTCATAAAATCTCTGACTTTCTGAAGTGGTGTTGAGTTGCAAAAATATCAGGAAAAACAGTTCTAAACACTCATTTAAATCAGTGTTTAAACTCTAACAGTAAAACTTAATCTAACTGACAAATTTAGGTTTGGGGGTTTATTTCTGTTGTTTGATCACTTTAAAGGGGGTATGGTGCAATACACTCCTTTTTAGAAACTAATATGAATTTTGATTTTTTAAAATAAAAATTGGAGAGCAAACTAGTGTTCTTCAAAACTAAGAGAATAACAGAATTGCCTAAATTAAAATTTGAACACCTGAAATTGCCCTCTAGGAGGCTGAATGTAGAGCAGCTCCACTGAATGAATAGGAATTTGGAAAGTTCGGTACTTGAAAAATCAGGCTAATTGACTATGCTTATAACACTTAAACCCAGAATTATTTTTTTTTTTTAATTGGGACATGGCAAATTACATAAGTGCAGAAATCATACCCAACATAAAATTGTCAGTTGCTGCTTCAAGAATTATGTAGCTTCTGTAGATTACACCTGGGCAGAAACCATCTGCATGGAAGAGAATGGTAACTAAATCCAGGATCACCTGGTCCTCCTCTCAGTCTAGTCCTTAGAAAGCAATAATCAGAAATGAATATGAAACTCCCAGTTCCATTATTTGAGCAGTAAGTACCTCTTTTTGTTTATCCTTTAGAGAGCTCATAACTGAATCTATTTTTTTTATTATTTCTTGTATGGAATAAAAAATTGAAAGCATCTGAAAACCTGAAAATATCTGTAGGTACATGAGCAATAAGGTTCACAGGAAAATTTCAAACGTATTTTGCAATTACTTTTGTAGCAATAACTATTTGCAGTAAGTAATCATGCAATTATAGCATAAACTTATAGCATAAAATGCATATTTATCACAGCTGTCAAGAAGTTATGCTTATTAAAAAAGTTCTAAACTGAGAGCTGGTGCACTGTAATAGACCCAAATGGAATTTTTGATGTTTTGTAGGCAACAGTTCATAAATGTCTTCTTCAGTTAAAGAATTAATATACTATATAACAAACCATTATTAAGTTATTTATAAAAAATTATGCATAAGCTTTGCCAAAAAAGATGACAGAAAGTTTCAATATAAAGTTTTTTACTTTAGTATTGTGCAATACCTGATCTGTGCCACACAGAAGAATCCCTCCCAGAGGAGAGATCCCATTTTTGGTCATATCTAATTTTAATTAACCACGTGGTTTAATAATTTTCCAAAGATTAATTATTCTTTAAAAAAGTGTTCTAAGCATGTAAACCTAGCTATGACTGCCAAATATAATTAATCTAGTTAATATAATACACAAACAGTGCATGCAGTACTACTCAGTTAGTTTGAGAGCCAGTTGCCGTTAGACCATGGCATGCCTTGTGGAAGATCATTTCATGACTCTTCATGAGTTTTCTAATGATTCTATATTTAATGTGAAAAGCTGGAAAAATATCTTTGAATATGATAGGAATCAGTACTTAAAAAACAGTTCTCTAATAACTAAAGCCTTAATATACAAGCATCAAGATTTTCATGTGAAAAAAATTATTACTGAAAATATTTTTAAACTATCAGCTCTGAATACAATGTTAACAGAGCTGAAGACTGAGCAGAATAGCAATTCTTTCTTTTCAAAAAGTAGTCAAGGAATTGGGACCTCGCACGTGTATACAAGGAAGATCCTATAAGAGGTAGTGGTTTATATTACCCATGCAGTTAATACTACACACCTCAAATTAATTTCATGTTGAAGACTCATTTGATAAAATATATTTTAGTTTGGATAGGGAAGTTTTATGGAAGCAGGCTTCTTCATCTGCTTTAAATTTATTATGATGTTTTAAACATTGTTTATGACATGCTATTACATTGACCCAGATGAAGTAAACAGACTTTCTTTTTATATCAATGAAAAAACAGCTGCTGTAAGATACAGTATGCCATAAACACTGACATTGTAGCTATGAAGTTAGTGACAGTATTAAAACCAGATGGTATTCAACCACATCTAGAATCATAATCATGCAAATATTCATGATAAAATGTATCAATACATAGGATTTTTTAAAAGCCTAAAAATGTAAATCTCATAAAATTTGAAGCACGTTCTTAGGCAAGGCTTAAGAATATGCTCTTGTTCACGTGCATCTTAGCTGAATCTACAGCTGAGTCAGGTGATGGAAGCTCTATATTTACACTCATTTTTCTAGGAAAGATACTTTTTCCATAGGATTCTGTTATTTTTTTTTTATTGTTCATAAAAAGTATTTTTTTCACAAAATCCAATTTAATTCATGCATGAATGCAAGGACAATATGATTACAGATTTTGGGGACAAAATTATTAGCTGCTTATATAAGAAAATTTCCTCCTTCCTCCAGAACTAAATCTTTATATCTTTACTTATAAACTCTCAGAAGTTCCAGAAAATAGACTCTAACTTTTTGCATTTTAATTGCATTCATGTGATAATTATTTTGCAAATGAGCAACATTCCTATAGAAATCTCATGGCAAGATCTGGAGGACATAGATTAAGCATTTTGTACTTGGATTGAAGTACCTAGTCTATCTGTATATGTTCACTAAAAACTACGTAACTTTCAGGTCTCTAGGCACTTCACAGTCACTCAAAATAGGTAGAAATAGCTGAAAATACTAAGCACAGTTCAAAACTATGCCTGGAGCATCTGATAAACAGCTCACAACCATATTAAAAAGAAAGCTTATAAATAATACCAAATTGACATTAAAGGAATGAAAAGCAATGATCTGAAACATCCAGTGTTTATAAAAGATTATAAACACATAGACTTATAAAAGTAGAAGCCCTTATCCATTATATGGAAAAGGTTCTGGGACAGTTGAACAAAGCGTGTAAATATGCACTGTAATGGTATGGTGCATCTTGTGGAATATTTTAAAAATGTAAAATATATAAATTGGCTGTCTTTCTTTTGAAGCAAAATAAATTCTTAGGAAGGTCAGTCAGTTCTGTTTTGTTGTTTGGTTTTGTTTGTTTTGTCTAAGTTTTGTGTGTGTGTGGTTTGTTTGGTCAGTTTGTTTTTAATGTAGAGAGACAAGCAATGCTTCACTGATCAACATTTGTACTGAGCTGAAGGTCAGACTTCCAGCATTTCTGCAAGCCCATATACCTGAATTAATAATTGCCTTGCAGATACTGGTGAACTACAAAATCATTACAGTGCCGTTTGGAGTAATGGAGACATATAACAGACCAGGTTAGAATGGACCTCAGAAGATCATCTTGTACAGCCTTTCATAGGAGAGAAAGCTTATATTGAGTGCAAAAATGAAAAGAAAAAATTAATTATTAAAAAAAATGGAGGAGCTGGAAAAACAAAGAATCTTATGTTGTCAGTATTATTGTCCCCTGTAATTGCCAGCTGGATATATAGAGTAGTATGGTTCTTATATTTTAAAACTGGGAGAGATCATGATAGTCACCAGTTGTTTGTTTGTTTTTTTAAAAACCAAATGTCAACGATGTCCAGCTCAGAAATTTTTTCACCATTCACTATAAAATGCAGTTTAAACTTTTCAGTTGCTTGTTTGGTTTATTTTCTGTGTTTTGGAGGGTTGTTTTGTTTGTGGGTTTTTTTTAATGAAGCTAGTCCAAAGTCTTAAAATGTTGGACCGCTCGTTTCACATTTAAGTGATTCATTTTAAATATCTTTATATGTCTTCCTAACTTTATAAAATGATGGAAAATTGTCACAGTTTTCTCTACCACGTTAGAAAGCATATAAATATTAAGTATTTTAGTGCTGCGTAGCCTCATGTAGTCTTCCAACTACATGGAAATATCCATGTAGTTAATATCCAATAATTATTTTGATAATTATCCAATGGTATTCTTCATGGACAGGGTTTGATTTTGTCCACCATATTTGGGTTTAACTGTAATTTTTCAAAATAGTAATCCAAGAGATTTAATTTTCAATTTACCATCATTTTTAGAAGTGACACTAAAACCCCTTAGGGAAAATTTAAGGCTTATGTCAAGACTCAGTAACTCACTGAAGAGAATCGTACTTTCATTACTATTCCATTCCCAGGTGAATTGGAAAAAGCTGAAGAAAAAACTTCTTAACTGCCTCTTGAGTATTTGTATTCTTGCATAACGTTTTACCCAGTCCTTCTTTCAGGAAAACCTTCCTCTTTACAGTCAAAATATACATTTTAGTTATTATTTTCCCTTTTGTTTCAGTTTCACAATTATCAGTTTCAAAATTCTACTGCATTCAGGCAAGTTAAAGGGACATTCCCAGCGTTGAAACTTACTGCAGTCATTATATTATCATTTTCAGCACCACTCTTTCAAGCTTTTCAACTCATGACTCAGAAAAATCCTATATCATTAAAAATCTGCCAAGCAGTCCTGCTTAGTTAAGGCTTCACATAACATTTTACTAAAGTTCCTTAAATGCATCCTTAAACATGTTGAAAATAGTCATACAGTATTCATAAAATACTAACATAAAATGCTAAATTGCTCGTTTGTTTCTGAGATTTAGTAGGTCCTTCTAGAGAAAAAAACAAAGAAACCAGCATTATACTACAAAAACACTAGTCTGTAAAACTCATATATGGCCTTTCCAGTTGTATTCTGTTCATTAATGTACTGTCATTATTTCTTTCCTGGTAAAATTTTGATAGCTTCCTGATAATCATAACCTAGAGTAGAAAGCTCCAATATTAACACCTTGTTAATCACTCATTTCTAAAACAAAGGATCAGATACGAGTCCACTACAGAAACCTACAATACTGGTTGCAATTAACTGAACGGCCATACGCTTTCTTCTGTCATTGTATTTTGCCTAAATTTCTCTCATTCTTAACCTTTCCAGTAAGATCCCAAGAAATTAAATATCGAAAAGAAGGTATCCTGAGAGAATAAAATTACTTCAGGACAAACTTTCAACTTAGCTTCAGAGTTTGTTTTCAGAATGTTTTATGTTGCATAACACTAAAATGGAAATATAAAATGAGGTAAATTTGACACAAAGTCTAGTGGCAAATCTGATAGCGTGTTTTTGTAGTCACATGCAAAATTCACCTATGTGCTAGTCTCTCAAAGAGGCAATATGCCAAGTTGTTCAAAATATCACTAGGACAAAAAACCATTCAGAATAAACTAAGAAGGTGATTTGAAAGCACAGAATTGACAGAATTCCCATCTCAGTCCTAGTTTAGTGAATTGCCACTGTTAACATCTTAAATTCACTGTTTCTGAGAGAAAATGAATTTTGTTTTTAAAATTGTTTTTAAAACCAAAATATCTGCTTGAGATTTTTCAGAAATTGGGAACTCTGATGTCTCACTCCATAGTCCAAACCAGACATGAGAAATTGAATTTTTTATTATGTCTTAATGATAAAGTGATCTCTTGACTTATTACATTATTTTATCTGTCACCTCCTCTTATTCCTTACTTCCTGACTCCAAGATTAAGAGGCAACTAGTACCTCTCTCTTCCTCCCCCACACCACTTTTGTACATTTATCTGAAGACCTCCACCCAACACCTGAACCAGCACTACTGTTGAAACTCCACAAATTTTTCACCTTCTCAGTTTGTAAACATTTTAATGTTTTTGAAAGAGGTGGGCCAGGTTCAGCATAATTCCTGTAGAAATTCCTTTGCTGTCCCTGATAATGTCTACTGCTACCTTATTTCATTAGGCTGAGCTCCCAGCGTCACGACTGCTTCAGCATGGTCCCCAAACTGAAAAATTCAAGAGATCTTCAGTATTAGCACATCTCACCAGTGAACTGTATATCACTGCTTGTCAACTTACTTTAGTGAGCTGAATAATGAATCCGGTATTGGATTACTGGGAATCACAGAATCATTTATGTTGGAAAAGACTCTTAAGATCATCAAGTCTGATGTTAACCTAGCATTGCCAAATCCACCACTAAACCATGTCCCAAGGTGACACACACACGCATTTTTGAGCTTTTCCAGGGATAGTTATTCCATAACTTCAATGGACAGACTGGTCTGCATTTCAGTGAAGAATTCCTTCCTAATATCCAATCTAAGACTTCCCTGGCACAACTTGAGGCCATTTCCTGTCATCCTAACTCTTGTTACCTGGGAGAAGAGACTGACCTCACTCCAAACTCTTTCCAGGTAGTTGTAGAGAGCGATAAGGTCTCCCCTGAGCCTCCTTTTCTCCAGGCTAAACAACCTCAGCTCCCTCAGACGCTCCTCATAAGACTTGTGCTCCAAGCCCTTCCCCAGCTCCATTGCCCTTCTCTGAAACCACTCCAGCACCTCAATGTCTTTCATGAAGTGAGAGGCCCAAAACTGAACACAGGATTCAACGTGAGGCCTCACCAGTGCCAAGTACAGGGGGACAGTCACTTCCCTCATCCTGCTGGCCACTCTATTGCTGATCTGGGCCAGGATGCCATTGGCCTTTTTGGCCACCTGGGCACACTGCTGGATTATGTTCAGACACTGTCGATCAGCACCTCCAGGTCCCCTTCCACAGCTTTCCAGCCACTATGTTCCAAGCCTATGTACTGGGTTGATTCTTGCTGGATACCAGGTACCCACCTATCACTCCCCTCCACAACTGGACAGGGGAGAGAAAATGTAATGAAAGACTTATGAGATAAGGACAGGGAGAGCTCACTCACCAATAACCATCATGGGGAAAACAACCTCAGCTTGGGGATATTAACTGAATTTATTACCAGTCAAAATCAGAGCAGGATAATGAGAAGTAAAATAAATCTTAAAAACACTTTTCCCCAACTCCTCCCTCCTTCTTGGGTTCTGCCTCCTCTCTTTCCCATCAACACAGGGAGATGTGGAATGGGGTTTACAGTCAGTCCATCACAGGTTGTTTCACCTGCTGCTCAGGGAGTCCTTCCCCTTCTTTAATGTGAGTTCACTCCCGAAGGAGACAGTTCTCTATGAACTTCCTCAGCCTGAGTCCTTCCCATGGGCTAAAGTGTGGGTCTCCTCGATGAGCTGCAGGTGGATATGTGTTCTACCGTGAACCTCCATGGGCTGCAGTGGGACAGTCTGTCTCATCATGGTCTTCCCCATGGACTGCCAGAGACTCTCAGCTCCCTCCAAGGAGGGGAAGGAACACCTCCTTCCCCTCCTTCTTCACTGACCTTGGTGTCTGCATAGGTGTTTGTCTCACATATTCTCACTCCTCTCTTCTCTGAACACTATTACACCTGCACAATAACTTTTTTTTTCTTCTTAAATATGTTATCATAGAGGCATTACCACCCTCTCTGATTGGCTCAGCCTTGGCCTGTGCTGGGTCTATCTTGAAGCCGGCTGGCATTGGCCCTTTCAAATATGGGGGACATGTTTCTTGCAGCTTCTCACAGAAGCCACTCCCGTAGCCCCCACCACCACTACAGAAACCTGGCCATGCAAACTCAATACAGCCTGTAGCACTGCACAGAATTGTTGTGACCAAAGTGCAGGACCTGGCATTTAGCCTTATTGAACTTCATATCATTGTCCTCATCCCAGCAATCTATACAGGGCCCTTTGCAGGGCCCTCCTGCTCTCCAGAAGATTAGATTTCCTGCCCAGCCTGATTTTGCCTGCAAACTAAGTGTGCAGTTGATCCCCATGTCAATATTGAACAGGCCTGCCCCAGTTACTGAGCCCTTGGGAACACTTCTGGTGACCAGCTGCAAGATGGATGTAAGTCCATTCACCACAACTCTGGGCCCAGCCATCTAAGCAGGTTTTGCCCAGGGAACAGTGCACCCACCCAAGCCATGAGCAGCCAGTTTCTCCAGGACAGTGTTGTGGGACACAGTGTTAAAGGCTTTACTGAAGTTCAGGCAGAAAACATCCAAACTCCTTCCCTCATCTACTAAGTATGTCCCTGTCATAGAAGGAGATCATGCTGGTCAAGCAGGACCCGCGTTTCACAACCCCCTGCTGGCTGGGCCTGGTTCCCTGGTTGTCCAATACATACCACATGATGGCACTTGAGATGAGCTGCTCTATGACTTTCCCTAGCACTGTGGTCAGAGATGCACAGAGATGTGCAAAAGTAAGGATCCTCTCCGTGTACCCCATTCATTTCCAAAACACAGAAGTTTCATTCTCTCCAACACTTACATGTTTGATTGTTATTATGCAAACAGGGCACTCAAGGTCATAGCACTGTCCATTTGCTAACAAAATTATATGAGGGTTTGTCTTTTAAGGTACATGCAGGCTTGAGGAGATACCAGCACTAGAGGTGACCACTTTTTTTTTTTTTTTTAATTTGAATATAGATACTAAGAACAAACAGGGATGTTTCAACTTCAACCATTCAAATCTAATTATTTTGAAAGATAAATTGCTTCCAACTTCTGATTCTAACAAGAAAGAAAATTGCTATGTTAAAAAGGTTTCTACTGATAATCCATTTTCATGCTTATAATCCCTAAAAATTTAACTTACTTTTTGTTTGTACAGTTCCACGGGCTTTCACGGCTTCGAGCACTACAGCTTAGAATTAGCTAAGCTATGTCATATACATGACAAACCTCCAAGGCCATCCAGAATATAATAAGAACTATGCTGGTATGTTATTCATTAATATGACAACAAAGTGGTAGTTTTGTCTTCATTTTTGAGTTTACAGAGTTCCAGATTTTCTATTTATAGTGAGTACTATAATGAGGTAGGATACATGCTTGAATGGAATTCAGTTCAAGACACCAGCAAGTGAAGGTTTTATCAAGGACACTAAAAAGAACCATCTCAAAAACCAAGGCAGCAATTTAAGAAAAGAAAATGAGAGCCATGGCTGTATTCCAAACCCACTTTCTTATTACTGATAGTTTTGAAAGATGTTAATGGTGACCATCAGGGATTATTGATGGTGGCATGTATCCCACAACTATAAAAAGTTAATTCCAAGGAGTGTTTCGAGCACTCTTGGGCTCAGTAAAATGGACAATTAACAGAAGGCAAATAAGAGAGGTGGGGAACTGTGAGTAGTACCAGTATCTGTGGTACAGTGAAGAAATGATTATAGAGTTGTTAGCAGTTCTCTTGGGCTCTACTGAGAGAATTAACTTCAGGCTGGTGGTCAGGTCAAAGTAATGACCTGGGCCATGCAGTCCTGCATTAAGTCGTCACATTCTCAACCCCACTCTTCCTTTTTTTTTTTCTGTTCAACCTGACGTTGAAAATAATCACACAAAGAAATTCACTTAGATCTCGAAGATAAGTAACAAATCTGAATCTTTTAATTTGCAACAGTATGAATGAGCTCCACTATGAAAATTCACTTCAATTTCAGAAGGAAAATTCTACCTCTATTTGTTTTTGCCATGATAGATTAGATATTCTTTTCATCTTCAAGTTAAAAAGCCCTTAAAACTCATAGTCTACATTACAACAATTAATAAGTACAGAAACTAAAGGAAACATGTATTTCTATATTATGTAACAGAACTGTACACATTTAAAGTGAGAGAGAATATGTATACTCAAGACAAGAAACATTTTAGAAGTGAAAGAGTATATTTGTATTATATATATAAAACACAATCATACAAACCATATATAAAAGATTTTTAAATATGCACAGTTGATTTTCTCCAAATATTTTGAAAATATGGCTGCAAAATATTAGAAATGGTGCTATCCAACAAATTTAATTAAATCAGCACAACAGCCTGTTGCTCACATATTGTCGAGAAGTCCATTTACAAAGGATGCTTTATAGGAACTTGAAAGTAACTAATTTGTCATTGGAACTCCTTGTGATATTTTTGGTTTATGTTCTGTAATGGGTTTGTTTAGCTAAATTGTTTAGCTAATTCCATTTCTTAGGAGGGAACCTAGGCTAGGTCACCTGATTCATGTTGACCAAGGAAATGGTCTATCTGACCTTGTTACGTCAGATAGAAAGAGGGTGAGGAGGAAGTTCTCACTCACTCTTCCGTGATAACTGCCCAGGTGGACAGTTGCCTCTTGGAGGAGGGAACGCTCTGCTTCTTGTGGGGAAGTAAAATTTATTGTTGGTTCTTTTGCTGTGTGTGTAGTGCTTTTAGTGTTTTTTTTTTTCCTCCTCTGTGTAAATATTAACTGCCTTTTCTTAGTGAGTTTCAGTTTTACACTTTTTTTCTTCTCTTCCCTTTCCCTCTGAGAGGGAGGGATGGGGGGGTTGCGTGATTTAGGTGCACACCTGGCATTCAATCAAGGTCTAACCACATGTTCCTATTGAAATATTTTTCTGAGATCCCGTTTGCATCTGCCTGCTGTAAAATAATTTTGAAAATAACATTTTTTCCCATGGAATTTAAAACTAATATTATAGCATATAAAATCTCTATGGTAATTGCTTTAAATATATGAGCTTAAGATAAAAATTAGCCCTTAACTAATGAACGTATGCATTAGCTACCTAGTTTCAGAAAATCTTCATAAGAGGTTTATCTAGAGAAGGAATAAGAATTAATATACTGGATCTCATTTAAAGAAGTGGAAAATAGGGTTAAAAGTTCTAAGAATTTGTTTTTATAAATAATCAAACTGTCCTTACCCAGGAAAGAATTCTAGTTCCCTTTTTCAAAGTAGTATTGGGTAAATATTATTTGTCCTTCAGAATGAACTTCTTTTCTAATGAATTTAGCATACAGCAAGCAAGAAAACAACATTAACCTACTTATAAAACAACATTACCTACTTATAACTTTTATCAACACACTGTAGGACAAAAAGACTAAGACATTCACTTAGAATGTGAATAGAAACAAAAGAAAACCAGAAAATAGGAAAGCTTAGCTCTAATGAGTGTGTTAGGGTTGTTTGAAGTAGATGTCCTTTACACATCTTCACGTCAGCATACCCTAGTGATGAGATCACCTCAAGCACAGTTTTCAGAGAGCTTTGTCTGCACTTTTTCTTTGAGACAGACATATCAAATACACCAGACTTACTTTTAATCAGTAGAGATGACTTTTCATCAATATTGCTGACTCAGACTACAGAGTGGGTTCACCCTCAAACCCAAAAAGCAAATTTCCTAAGCATCTGCCAAAAACATATCCCCAGCCATATCCCTGGGAGAAGCCTTTCCTTCTCCCATTGCTCTGGTCTGGCCATGCATTCCACTCTTTACTTTACTCAGAATTTATGCCTTGCTCTCTTGATGTTGTGGTCTCCCTGACTTCTTCCTGTCTCAGCCTTGCTCCTGTCCCACTCATCTTTTGCTGTTCTCTGCAATGGCACAAACTGTCTGCTTTCCAGAACTTTGTCTGTTCAGTGCGAAGTGGATAGAGCAAGGTGAACGGGCAGCCTTCATCCCTGCTGCCTGGGCACAGAACTTTTAACAAATAGGCAGCAAATCACAACCAACAAGCCAAATTATACAAGACACCTCACCTGCTTTAAAGAACAGAACCCTGTGCTCTTTATAACTGATGTTACCTTATTGTAGACACTCACTGAAATAGCGGACAACTTTTTAAATGTCTACCAGCTATATTCTTGAGAAAAATAATGACACCTAGTGACAAGACAGAAAATCACAACTCTGTCTTCACTATGCAGTACTGAATAAATACATGTTCATCTCTACACTTATAGCAGCAATACACACACTGCCACATCAACATTAACTGCTTCTTGTGTTAAAAAATCAGCACAAATGATAAACAAGACTTAAATTGTCTGATTTGCTTGCATTTAAATGCACAACGTTTTACTTTTGCAAATAAATGTCCCCAACAGTTTACCTTAAGACCTGATACACTGACATGTCAGAAAACAATAAACTGTAACTTGCACTTGACAGGCTCTTTTAAAAAACTAGCAAAAATTGCATGTAATATTTATATTCTCCCCCTTGCCCCTAGTATGGATACAACACCAAGAAAGTTAAGAATTTTATATTATTCTGCTCACAACATAATGAATAAGATAAAAACTTTATGGTAGTTATAGATTACAATGCATGAGTTCAGGCAATGACAATCTTTGTAATCTTTGCTGAAAAGTTGGGGTTTTCTTTCTCCCTCCTGGTATCCTAGGCAGTGAATGAATTTCTAGGATATAAAATCTGTACTCATGTTTCTGTATGTAAGTTCTTCCTAACACTGATAGTGCCTTAAAACGTTTGTCAACATTTTTTGTACCTTTTTCAGCTTTTACTTTACTAACTTGACAATATAGCATTGTGTAAAACAATATTTGTACTATTTAGCAGTTCATTTTATGTTAAATTTTACATGGTACAAAACTAGGCATTGAACTACATCACATTATGGTAACACAGGTGGCCCTATTGTACCATTCTGAAGTCCTTTCTAGGTATCCTTATGGGAAACTTGTTGTAGAACCTATAATTCTTATTTTCACAGAAACTACATTATCTATTGTGTCCTATTTATCATCTTATGGTTCTTTCCTTTTCTCCTCATAAACTTTAAAATTCACTAGGCTATTTCAGTAATGCTACAGTAATTTAATTGTCTATTTCCTTAGTAAAGAAAGACTGCATATGATACAGCAGCCCATTGTAGTTCAGGAAAATACTGGAGCATATTTCTGCAACATATCTTTTCTATCCCAACAACTTATATATATAAATATATATATATGAATTCCATTGTATAGTTATGAAATTTAGACAACTTTGCAAATATGTTCTGAATAGTAACACAAATTAAAATGTACTAAAATTTTGTACTGAAATTAGATCATATTTCTCCTGTTACGTATATAAAGAACACTGTTGGAAATTCCTAAATATTGTGAAATAAGATATTTACTTATATGCATGCTTATTCCCATTAATAGAAGTGGACAAAGATGTTTTGCCTTTCAAGTCTGCATCAAGTGTTAAACAGAGCATCTCTGCAGGGATTAAAGGAATTGATAAACACATCTCATTTCATTTTAATCCCATGCTGACTCCAAGACTGGCACCAGAGAACTTCAGAAAAAGCATCTAAAATAACTACATCAATAAATTCCTATTATAAATCGTGTCAAAATATAGCTTCTAGTTTAAAGACTTCTCCAGCTGCTCTGTTTTTTCCTACCTAAACAAAAAAAATTATTAATAAATTATTAAATTATTAATAAAATAGATTGCATACTTTATATAGAGAAAGTATTGTTTCTAATGAAAATGGAAAATCGGAACCACCAACTTAGCTGAAGTTGATGATGATGATGATAAAATAATATAGTAGTAAAAACAACTCCAGTTTTCCTAATAAGAAATAAATTTTATTGGAGTAGGAGGATTTACAAGAAATTATACTATAAACTCCATCTGTTTTTCCACATTAGAAATAAAATGTGAAATTTGTAATTGTCGCTGGAAAAAATGCAATGACTTCCTTAATTAACTGATCCATATGGTTGTTCAGGGTGACAACAGTTACCCTAAAAATAACACCTTTTTATGTATATTTGACCAAATGTTACATTTCTGAAATGCACAACTTTTCATTAATTTCAGACTTCTTCTTCAATACAACCTATGTTACAGTCCTGGTCTTTAAGGAAAGTAAACAAGTTCTCTATTGCAGAGTCAGCAATCAGGTAAAATGTCCACAGTTCAAGGTTGCATCTATATTTGTGTTTTAGATTGGCTCAGGAGTGCATTGTGAAGCTAGTCCACCTTTATTTGTTTGACTTACATAGCAGTCCGGTAGCATAAATAATAGGCAAACGAAAATGAAACCAGAAGGTAGGTACTAGGTATATGTACACAGTGCACTATGGTCATTAGGAGCTAACTAAAAATAATCTGAAGTAAACACAGGCAGTTGTAGGCACTGGTTTCACAGTACTGACTGCTTGAAGCTATAGTAACCTTCTCTACCTTGTTAAGTTACAACCTAAGAGATCTTTAAAGATTAAAGACTCTGAGCAAAGTCCTGACAAATATTGAGGTTACCTAAAGTTGCACTGTAGAAATCACTAATGTCTGTTTTATCATATACCATCACACGGACTAATAAATTCTTAGTAGAAAAGTCCTTTATGCCTATGCTGGATGAAGTGAATTTTCCAATCTTCCTCTACACTAAACATGGAACAATGAAAGGTATGTTGATACAGTCTGCTTCTCCCAAGAAAGCAGGTCATACGTTGAAGACACAGACATAGAAACAAGTTCCTGACAGATGAGTCTGTATTATGAATTTATAACATGGAACTTGCTCTTCAGTAAAAGTCCAGGAACCTTGCCCAAAGTGAATCTGGGAAGGGTACAAAATCAAAAAAAAAGGAAGTAACCTTGTCCCATGGAAGAGCAGTAGTGCCTATGTCAGTGATTCACATCTTCAACATATACAAATATATCTGTACCCTTAATGTAAGTCTATTGATCTCTGAATGTGATCCTGCTTCTTAAAGCAGGATGTGCATAGCCAGATGTGTCAGTTGCAAATAAAGATGAAAAACGTTATTTTCAGTCTTGCACTTTGTAAATTTTCTTATTATTTTCTCCATTTCCTAGTTTGAAGTGAAAATAGAACTTCTGAGAGTACAATATTGTTTTGCATGAATGTTTAAGCAGCTCATGGTACCTATGTAGAGTCCAAGGAATGACCCATCAGAATTACTGAAATGTAAAAGGACTCCTGTTTTGTGATATGCTTAGTGTTTTAGCTTTCACTCATGTCTGCAGGTATTATATTTAGTAAAGACCACAGAAATTTCATCATTACACAACAGAAATTTCATCATTACACAAGATTTTATTGTATCATTTGGGTCATAATATATTCAATGATATAATTGTATCTATGCTTTAGATCACAAATACTCATATAAATTATGAAACTACATTTATTTAGTAGTTTCCAACCATCCGCAGGTAAAGGGATTTATACTTCTTAATTCAAACGTATAACTTAAACATGAAAATTAGACATGAGTAGCCTTGACTGTTACATTTTTCTTACCATGTTTACAATTTCCTTTAAAAGTAGGCCTTGCTATAGTTTGCTGGATCACATCATTAGAACTCAGAATATCAATTTCTGCAAATTCCAGTCAGTCCTGAATACCATGTTTTTTTGCTGAACACCATAAGACCATTGCATAAACAGTTTCTATTCTGTCATAGTTATGTTCCTTAAAAGTCTTTGCATATGAGGTTCAAGAACTTTGGAGGAAAGACCTTAGAAACTCATTGTATATTTACTGATTTCTTGCTGTAAATCTTGATACAGGTCTGCAGCTTATTTTTTTTCAAATGGCAGCATTCAAGGTAACTCATCTGACTTCAGATTTGCAGTAAATTGAGCATAATGGGCCAATATCATCACTACTTGTAAACACTGATTAAATCATCATAGGTGTTCTTACTCAAGTTCTGAACACAGAAAAGTTCCAGAGAAGTTTCATGAATGTTGCCTGGGTTTGCACTGATTTGAAGCAGCATGTGTCAGAGAAGATGACAAGAGCATCCTTGTTGATGTATTCCTAGAGATCTCATTCAACACAGAGATTTAATTACACATGGGAATAATTTCTGATAAGGTAAAAATCCCAAGACATTAAAAGATTTTGTACTCATTGGACATATGAATTCACAGAAAGGCTCACACTCACCAAACGATGTACTTCTTCCTAAGTGGTACTTACCTAAAAAGCAAATAAACAGAAAGAAACATTAAATATCTGGACAGAGACATATGTACATTTCAGTATCCTAAAAGTCTCAGAGAATTGGTACTCTCAGAGGATTATTGTACTCTAAATTTTGTACTGGCAAAAGGTTCCAGACAAAGCACATTACTAGATTTGCAATTTACACACTATTGGTCATGTACTTTAAAAACACTCTCATATCAGCTTTATTTTTCATTTCCCCCCTTAATTTTGGAAAACCACCATTTTTGAGGTCTAAAAAGACTTTCAAAGTTGTGGTACCTAGATAACATTCAAATTGACAGAATAAGTTTCAGTGTGAAAATGTGTTGGAAAATGTTGTAGACACAAAATTATACAATACTATAAAAACAGCTGTAAGAAGAACAATTAGCATATACCTAAGCAGGTTATTAAAAAGATTAAGAGTTTATTTTTTTAATACAGCTTTATATTTCAGTTTCAGATAATGCTACTCTGAAATTCCAACTATTTCTAATATCACAGCTTGAAAAATTGTTCCAATATTAGAAATATTTAGTACTAAATAACCTTATTTATTCATAGATCTAACTTTTCAATTCCATGTGTTGCCTACCTTTGATAGAGTTAAAAACAAACAAACAAAAAACAAACAACAAAAATCCAACATGACACAAAATTGACTTGGCCAACTTTGCAAAAAATAAGTCAATAATCAAATTGAAATAATATTTTTGTCCTCAAAGATGCAGTCATGACATATAATGGAGAGAGGATAAACATATGTAAAATATCAGGCATTCTTTTGTTTTCAGTTCTTGCAGAGCGGAGGGGAAAAGAAGAATGACAAGAACAAGAAAAAACAAGACAAACCAAACCGAAAAAAAACCAAAACCACACACACACACACACACACACACACACACACACACACAAAACCAACAAAAAAAACAACCAGAAGAAATTTCTTGCCTGGTACAAATTTTTAAGCTGAGAATTTCTTGCTTGTGCTTAGACAAAGTTTAAGAGAACAGATCCAGTGTGTAACATAGTCTCTAAACCAGTGTATGCCCATGCATATAAAAAACCCCAACCAACAAACAAACAAAACAAAACAAACAAAAACCCCAAGATCAAAACCCAAAATCAATTTTTATAACCATGTACTGCCATTACCACATAGCATTGATCTATACTCTGCTACAGATGTTCTTAATAATTTTGTGTTGCTGCATATAATGTTTTCATTCCTACATGTCTGCAGGCATAATAAAATCAGTTATTTCCAGTACTTCAGAGCAGCAAAGACACCTCACCTGACCATTTGTTAGTTACAGAAAGGTTTCAGTTTCTGTTCAAACTAGAGATAAGAATAAGATTTGATACGAAAGGTCTGTTATGACACTAGCAAATGTAAAACTGTTTAATTCGTTTCACATCATATGTTTCACATGTGTTGTGAGCTACTTCTGCATAGCAAAACACAGTGTCAGGACCTAAATCAGACTGAGCTACATTATATATTTATGAAATAACAGTGAAGCTGCTGCACTGGCTACTGTTGTGCCGTGCCCAGTAACCTGGTTACAATAGTAATTGGCTTTTCTTTTTTCTTTCCCTTATCTATAACACAAATGCTCCACTTTTGCCAACCTAGGAATTTTGTGATTCTAGCAAACATGCTCATCTGTGCATAATGTGCATAACAAAGCTGGAAAGATGTGTATATACTTTTAGAAAAACATCTTTGTCTTTTTAACCTTTCTCATCCCAGTCATAGTATACAGCCAGAACAATAGCACATCAGATAAAGTTGACAGCAAGGATGTTATTTATCCCAAACTAAAACTCAGAACAGCAGTCATGTGTATCTTAAGTTCATCCAAAACAGTAGACAGTCCTGCTTCACATAGAATCTTTTTATTGTAGTCATTACACTTGAATTGGAAAGGAATTGGAATTATTTCCTAAAGTCTGCCAAACACTTAAAAAGGTTTGGAAAAGGCATTATAATTCAGAATTTTCCATTTAAACCATTGAAAAACTGTTAGTCACTGAAAGGCTCTTCCAAACAAAATCTTTAGAGACAAGTGGAAGCTGCCAGCACTGTAAGTGCCTGCAAAACATCGTTGCTCCAGCTGTTAAATAAAAAAAAACCCCATACTATTAATTGTCACAAATGCCTTTATTTTTCTAAATACATGCCTAACCCATATAATGCCTCATGAAAGAAATATTAAGTTGAAATTCCTAATCTATGTTTATACCAATGTCATTAATTTTTTATCACTTGGTATTCATTTTTGAAATCAACTGAAAGAATAATGAAATGGAGATTACACAGGTAATTACTTGTTCTAATAGAAAAAAACAAAAATCCCAAAACATTTAAGGATTCCTGTAAAGATTGATCTTAACTTATTCAACTTTTTCCAAAGTATCAGCAGTAAGTCTTAGCAAACTGATAGTGTGCCTGCTGCATATAGTTGTGAGAACTTCCACCTTTATCATGGAAATCTCAAAGCTAGTTCACAGGCAAATTATATGAAGTGCTCAATACTGATTACTGAATATAGCCACAGGAAACAAAGTAATGCTATTATTTTTTTAAATCCCAAAGAAGGGGGTGGGGGGAAAGAAAAAAAACGCTGAATAATTTTTCCTTCACCCCGGTTCTCAAGAAATTGAAAAAAATTTGAAGGCTCCAGCCCTGCACATCAACATGAGCCTGAAATCGCTATTCATATGCTGACAGTATTCATATGCTTAGTTGCACTGAAACCTTTTTATTGCTAATTTAAGCATATAACAATGATGATTTTTAATATCATGTAGTTCCAGGATATTTGGTTAGGTTTAGTTGATTTGTGAGTTCAGTTTATTACAGCTGAAATAGTTCAAGAGTGTGTGTCAGCAGGGAGTGGCCATTCTACCTACACAACTATGCCAAGAAAATTCACTTCTAAGCCAAGGTCACTTCTCATTCCTCTTTTGTATCATTCTATAGAACAGAGCAGTGAGTACACGTAAGGCGTGCAGTGGGTTTACTAGAGTGTTAATGTTATCAAAGATCTTTAAATATGAATTTTTGAGATAGAGTACTTGTTCCACTGTATGTTATAGTATTGAGTTAGCTAAGCATTTAAAATTATTAGTAATTCAAAACTGTAAGTAAACTTTCCTTGTGGCTGATAGGATGGAAAACATTAGGGTATTATCTTCCTTTTGTATCAGCCCAAGTGTTGTGTTCTTGGTTGTTACCCAATCAACTGTGGGTTTTTTTGTGGCTTCTGAGTTTTTTCCCCTTTAACATGAATTGCAACTTTTCTAATTTCTCAAAAACCTGAGAACATTTACATTCCTCCTGTAAGGAAACAACATTAAAAATAATTCAAAAAATTGATTTGGAACATTAAGAATCTACAAGGATTATTAGAAACAAAACTATTTTAGCCAAATGATACATATTAATTTCATGGTGTTAAAAGGACTTCAAAATTCTTTGCAAACTACATTTACTGCTTAATTTAATTGTATTAGAATAACAGAAATTATAAAAAAATTAACCAGAAAGCACAAGCACATATTATCTGTATCGGTTTGTGCACAGCTGGTTGCTAATTGATTTTTTCTTTTTAATTTTCACTTTGAAACATTCTAATTAATGCTTATTTATAAGAAAAAATGGATCTTCACAAAGTATACTAAGCTTTACAACATCAAGAGACATAATTGTGAAAGTCTGCCAACAAACCAACAACCTAACTGCAGTGTATAAGATATTATACAGCAAAAAAAAGAATTATGAGTTTGGTCTATTTAAAGGACTAATTCTACTTCATTAAACTTATGCTGTTTATTTTCTTATGAATTGTTAAAATTGGAAAATAAGTCATTAAAATAATGCAAATATTCAGATGTAAAATTATATGTCTTAGGAGTTTTTCCTCTCAGATTAATTTATCAAGAACTTTATAGAGTATTCCTTTACTTTCCTCCTTATTAATAAATAAGGACTTCCAAGTAGCCTAAGGTTGACTGCCTACCTACTGAATTTGCAGCAAAATAAATAGGAGCTGAGAAATTCTTACCTGTCCACAGACATGATCCTGCTGTCACACCTGCATTACCTATCCACTTTTAAACATTAAGATCTCATGTGCAGGATGCTGTCTTTCACTGTCCCTTTAGTTCTCAGTGTATACAACTGATAATGCAACTAACCAAAGCAAATTATAAGGGAAGAATTGTTGAAAGTTTTTGATAAAACCAGGTGTTTTTTTTTTTTTTTATGTAAGCATAAGTCCTTTACCCTTACTCTGATGATACCTTTCTGATGCTATTTTTTCTTCTAATGGAACTACAGACAACAGCATCCATCTTACGTGCATTCTTAAAAGCAACAGAGATTAACTACGTCATATATTATCTCATATTAGTTGGAACATAAGAGCAGAGTTGATGGGCATTTCTGAGTCCCCACAGGAAGTCCTCTTGGTGAACTTTCATGAGCAAACTAATTCTCATTTCTCAAGGGGGAAAAAATACAACTGAACTGAATCTTTTATTATTTATGTATGACATTCACCACAAAATGAAAAATAATCACCATGCTTTATGTTGTGCAAAGTCACATGAGTAGGAGAGGATTACTCCTTTAAGAAGTCTAATAACAAGATATTCTCTACCTCCGCTTCAGGGAGGCTTTTGACAGTGTCTCTTATAGTGTTCTTTGGTGAGAATGTAATGAGACATGGGCTGGATGAATAGGAAGTGAGGTATACTGGTTGGATCCATAGGGTGGTGGTCAGCTGTATGAAGCTTAGTTGGAGGGCAAGAGCTAGCTGTGTACTCTAGGGATCAACACTGGATCCAACCTTGTTCAACATCTTCATTAATAATTCTGGATAATGCAGGGAAACATACTTTCATGAAGTTTGCTGATGACTCAGAACAAGAAGGTGTGGCTGGTTTGTCCAGAGGTTCATGTTTCCATCCAAAAGAACCTCAAAAGGCTAGAGAAACGGGCTGACAGGAATGTCACAAGGAATTCCACAAGGAATAGAGAAATAGAACAGTACATGCTGGGGCCATCCAGTTGGAAGGCAGCTTTCCAAAAAAGGCCCTGGGAGTCTTGGGGAGCACAAGGTTGAATGTGAGCCAGCATTGTGTCCTTATGGCACAGGTTCATGGTCTCTGGGTCACTCTAGGAGGACAATTGCCATCAGTGCCTCTGCTCAGCACTGGTGAGGCCACACATGCAGTACAGTGTTCAGTTCAAGAGAGATGTGTAGCTACTGCAAACAGTTCAGCAAAGAACCATTAGCAGGATCAAGAATCATAGAATCATAGAATCACAGAATCATAGAATCATAGAATCATAGAATCATAGAATCATAGAATTAACTGGGTTGGAAGAGACCTCTGAGATCATCAAGTCCAACCCTTGATCCAATCCCACTGTGATGACTAGATCATGGCACTCAGTACCACATCCAGCCTCATCTTAAAAACCTCCAGGGATGGTGAATCCACCACCTCTCTGGGCAGGCCATTCCAATGCCTGATCACTCTCTCTGTAAAGAACTTCTTTCTAGTATCCAACCTAAACCTCCCCTGAAAGAGCTTAAGCCCGTGCCCTCTTGTCCTACTGCTGATTGCCTGGGAGAAGAGACCAATCCCCACCTGGCTACAGCCTCCTTTCAGGTAGTTGTAGAGAGTGATGAGGTCTCCCCTGAGCCTCCTCTTCTCCAGACTAAACCACCCCAGTTCCCTCAGCCTCTCCTCCTAGGACTTGTGCTCAAGTCCCTTCACCAGCCTGGTTGCTCTTCTTCAAACCTGAGTTTGAAGCATCTCTCATACAAAGAAATGGTGGTAGAGCTAGGACTGTTTAATCCAAAGAAGATAAGAGAAGGGTGTGGGCTATCATATCAATTTTTACAAATACCTTGAGGCAGGTTATAAAGAAGATGGAGCTAGGCTCCTCCCAGTGGTGGCAAGTGACAGTATTGGAGGCAAGGGACACTGAAACCTTTGAACTTCAGGAAACATTTTTTTGCTATGAGAGTGAGCACAGGCACAGGTTGGCCAGAGATGCTGTGGAGTCTCCATACTCAGACATGCTCAGAAGCCCTCTGGAGTGACATCTGGACAACCTGCTCTAGATGGCCCTGCTTGAGCAGGAGGATTGGACCACATGACCTCCAGAGGCGCCTTGCAACCTCCACAGTTCTGTGATTCTATTTAAAAATAGACTGAACAAATAAGTCTAGTTCATCTTTCTTGTGCAAGTAAGTTGATAAATTCTTTTATCCTTTCAAATGCCTTTTTCATGAAATTTCTTATAAATAGCTTCTCATTTTTGGCATGTATTTTTAATATTAATTTTAAATAAGTGACTCAAAAACCATTATTTGTTTATTTGAAAAGGCACCACAAAAATTATTATAAATCATGTATTTTTTCTTTAAATCACATCTTAAAAAACCCACCCTGATTATTTTTCTTTCATTTATGTCCTGTAGACCACTTTAAGCATTAATTGTATGCTTTATACATCTTATCCTTAAATTTTTTTTTTCTAGACTATAATTACTCTGTGGCCCTTTTGGCATTTCTGAAGTAGCGCTGTGACCCTTCTGATATTTGTATAACAGCTGAAAAACAGTCTCAAATTTGACAAGGACTGATAACCTGATCAATTGCTCTCTTGCATTACTTTGAAATAATACTGTTATTTCCATTATTTCATAGGAAAAAGCAAGTACAATCTGCCTTTTACATCAAGAAAGTGTTATTCCCTCACTTTCTTTTTCAGCTCTGAAATACAAAATCACTTTTTTCATTAAAAAGAAATTGGACTTGAAAGGTTTTTAAGATGTACTTTACTTATAAATCTTATACATACACTTACACACATAAGATGTCAAAACATGCCCCCTGTAACATCAAAAGAACAAGTGATGGCAGGAAGAAGAAAACTCACGGTATGGTATCACACCTTGGGGTATGTTTGCTACATGTAAACATTCTGCCTCAAAGTCTGCCCTAAATTACTGTCTAGACCAACAGGAAATTGCCTTATTTCAGTTTTAGCATTTCTACATGAGATTGCTTTTAAGTATACTCAAGATAATATGTAGTTCAATGATTATTATACATTAGCAAGGCATATTATCTTTCATCCAATATTATAATAGAATGATTACTTTAATGACAATAATGGCCTAAAAATATATATACAATAATGGATTTGTTTCAAGTCTTTGTTCTGCAAATAATAGGCACTAATTACCTTATGCAGAGAAATCCAAGTCACAATTAAACTTTCTTTCAAAATTATAATGATAATCTGCATTGTTTCATGACTCACTTGAAACACCACTGCCCAGAAAATCTGAAATTTCCTCTCTATAGTATTTTCTTTACTTTTTCCAACAGTCCTTATAGAAAGCCACATGAGAGAACTTCAGCTTTGGGAGTGTAGGACCTCACAGGCAAGTGTGGATGACTGGGTTCTACCCAAAAGCTGTAGAGTTTGTCATGCTTACCTATCTACTTCTTTCATATAATTGTGAATAAGCAACTCATTATTTTTTCTCTCTTTTATCAATTTGACTGAGTCGTTATCTTACACTATTTGAAACACTACATTCTATTACTGCTACTGTTACTATTACTACTATTATTGCTGTTACTATTACCCATGCATTGTATTACTACAACCACCAAAACCCAAATATTCCACAGCCGAATATCCTTTATGAATAAACTCTTTTAAACACCTCTAAAGTCACTAATCTTTTCTTTTACAGCCCGAAAATAATTTTCAGAGAATATATTTATGCATAGCAGTGATTTCAACCCCTTGAATGCATGTTTCATTTGTCTGTTGTAGCTTCTTTCCTGATAAGTTTGAGAATCTTCATACTGTGAACTGTTTGCGCTGGTAGCCCAAACAACAAATTGAACTTTATTATAGGCTTCCATCGACAGTCTCAGAACTTTAGGCTGAGTTCTAGGATGTTAAATTTCAAAGTACATAGTGTGCTAGAATGTATGGAAATACTAGTTTTGTTAGGGCTCAGAACAGCAGAACAGAGTCAGCATGCGATCAAGAGCACTCAGAGTGAGTGGAGATTTTTTAAACACACGACAATACCTAGGCTTGCCCAACAAGGATCCTTTTACCAAGTATCATACTTCTATGATACTTCTGATTTTAAAAAAAGGAAAAACAGCCTCTCCCTAAAGACCCCTATCCCTCCCTCCCCCCACTCCGGAAGTTCTTTCTTTCCTTCTCATTTACTGACCTGCTGCTCTGCAAACACACTCTCAGTAAGTGATATAACTCAGGAAAACTTCAGGTCTGCTATGTAAAGTGCAACAACAATCACTGCAACCCTGTTGACTTCCTTCAGCCATCACTAGAATTTCCCATTTTTGCTCCTTTCTTACTTAGGACTCAATAAACTTACAAAAAAACTTCAAATCTGCTCTGTTCAAATGCATTTCTCAGAAGAGTAAGGAGGAGAGAATGAGGCTATCACATTCTTCTCTCTAAAACTGGTATAGAAGGTCTGTGCAAGCAGCTACTGTCAGAGGGGGCCAGGGAAGCAGTAGCAGAGTAGGACCAAGAAACACTAAACACAGACAACTTCCAGAAGTCAACACAAAGCAAAACAATGGTATCACAGATGCTGGGTTTGTGGCTAAAAAATGCTGTATAGTTTTATATTGTGTAGTTATGCTTAAAAGAGAAACTATGATGCTGGAATGAGGTGCATCAATGACAAACATATGGAAAGCAGGGAACATACTGCAAATTCACACAGTGATTCACTATACTAAGAGTTGAAGTCATAACACCTCATTAATTGTTAATTTTTAATCAGTTCTTAATTCAGACATTCTGGGCTACCAATAAATTATTCTATGTAGCCCCTTTTTTTCAGGATCTCTTAACCCAGAATATCATAATTGATGTAATCAATATAGATTAAAGAGTTTATGCAGCAACTATTGCTGTTTTATCTTGCTTTATATTAAAAGGGATTTGCAGTGAACTTGTACAGTTCTATGAATCTATAATTTGGCTAGATAGATTTCAATTTCTGGTTTTTCTCTTGACATATTTTGCCCATACTCTAATACAGCTATAGATGGTCAGTTGAAAAGCCTTAATTTGCTACAAAAAATGCCAAATATGCATAAAAAATTAGCAGATACAGGGAAACATAATTGATAAAATTATATAATTTAAAAACATATATATATATAAATATATATACACACAAAAACCATGTGAAGTATTTTGAGACGAAAAGATAGAAAATCAGTGAACTCAGTTGTAAAGTGAAATTTTAACCACACTTTATACCTTCTGCAGTAGACTGAAATTGCATTATAACACTATCCCAAAATGTCTCTTAAAGTGAGAAAATGTGTGGTAGCTTTTCAGTAAAATAAATATAATAAATAAACAGTAATCACAGAAAATCTCTACTCATATTCTATCAGCTTATATACTCTCTGAAATTATGGGGAAGTTATTTTTACCTGACAGCATGCCACTGTCTCTTTGTTTGCTGATCATTAGAATAAAAAAGCATCTTTTTTGCCTTACACATCAGAAAATGCATGTTTACACGCATGCCAAGCTAATGCAGCATGGAAAACAGCAGTGGATTTTCCATTATTCTACAAGAGAAAGGACAACACGGTGCACACATCACCAAATCCTTTCTTGAACATTTTTAATCTTACTCTACAGACTCTTTTTTTGACTAACTCTTACTCTATTGACTAACAAAAGACTTTTAGCAAAGGCAACATAATACACCTATCTCCTAAAAATCTTGAAAAAATTCTGCTCTGTAATTATTTAATGACAAGATAAATCAACATAGACAAGAGGGACATCATGGTATTTTGTTTATTTTCTGCAATATCAAAAAGGCTAATTTGAACAGTAAAAAAAGAATAAGATACTACCAGGCCTCTATTAGTAAGCCTTACTAGTGTTGTATGGTTCCAGTCTCACCCCAGACCTGTATAAGTTCTTGGTCTTAAACACAAAGAAACTTATATATGCACATTCAGAATATAAGTCAATCCAAGTAAAAGTGATAAATCAGATCAACCAAGTTACCAAAGAACAAAGCATTTAAATCTTACCAAGTTGTTTGAGTTTTTGGTAAAGGTTTGTTAGAGATCATCTAAGTTACTATGTGTACCTTTCTTTTCCTGTTCTTAGTTTGGGCAGTATTGTTCTAAGTACAGTGTTGTTAGGAGAACGTAAGACATGATGTTGCTTCCATTGAAAGCAAATGTAGAATCTTTCAAAAGGAGTAGAATTAGGCTGTGTTCCCTTGAGACAAGCAGTTAGATTAATTCAAAAGAATTTGAGCCTGCTGCAATACTGTCTAGCAGACAAGTAAACAATATTCAGGATATATGCAAATAACTTGGCCGATTCAGGTGAACAAATGAAGGGACTGTTACTAATTATTAAAAAGCATTAAAAGGAAAGGAAGGATTTCTTGCCTCTGATACAGTCAGTTTCCATACTTGAGTACTGGTGAATAATGTCAGCCGGATATGACACCACTGAATTCATATTAAAAGCTCTCAAAATATGCCTTTTTTGTGTGGGAATGTTCCAGGTTGCACTGGTTGGACACAGACATACAAACTACTCTCTAGTCACACACACATATACACAGACACAAATTCACTGCTTTGGAACATAAGTTGACCTAAATGGATTTTTGACCCTCTGACAGAGGCCACTAATAAGTGCTCATGGAAAGAGTGAAAATAGAACTTCAAGAATAGAAGGGCATTTCTCTCAATATTTCCTGTCAAAATGTGGAAAGCTGAAGTTGTGGTTGAATTCACATCATCGTTCTGCTGAATAACTCTCAGTAGACTTTTAGTCTTGGGTTTTGTCTAAATATGTCTTGAACTCACTCATTCTTTGACATCCACATAAACAATTCTACTATGCATTTTATGAAAAATAAAAGAGGTTGAAACCTGCTGCCTGATCAGTAGAGTGACCTGATTCTTACATGAGAAATAGGAAGTGACTTCTCCTTATTCAGATTTCCTCTGCAGTTCACAACTGTCTATATTTTCTCATAAACTCAAGCCCTTTTTAAAACTGAAGCACCTTGGTCTAGCTGACCAGTCTTTGCTGTTCTCACTATGTGTTTCTCACTTTTCTAATAATTCCTAACAATCTGAGTATGTTTTAGACTACTTCTTAGCATCAAGTTGATATTGTCAGAGGACTACCCACAGTGATAATTAGAACACTGTTCTCAAGGTTGTTATTTAAAATCCACTGTTAGTTATGCATAGCTGAAGTTGTTTTTTCCTTCATATTAATTTTTACTTATTGCCAATGAACTTCATTCATCATGTTTCTTCAGATGGAATCAGTATTGCATGACAGTTTTGTCTCTAGGAGCTCTTAAAAAGTATCATACAAAAAGCTATTTGGAAATCACAC
>NW_020955240.1:120397-180657 GCF_003031625.1 Empidonax traillii | reverse complement strand
AAAAAAAAAAAAAAAAAAAAAAAAAAAAAAAAAAAAAAAAAAAAAAAAAAAAAAAAAAAAAAAAAAAACAATCAAACAAACAAAAACCAAACAAACCAAAACCAAACAAACCCAAACCAACCAACCAACCAACCACAAAAAACCAAACCAAACCAAACCAACCAACCAACCAAAGAAACAAAAATACAACCCACCACATCCTCAAACCAGTTCTGAAATATGCTTTTCTTTTATAAAAGCCCTTTGCATTTTAAGTTTTGCTTTCATTCTAAAAGTTTATGGAGTTTGTTCAATACAGAATTAACGCATGCTTGCTGACAAATCTCTGGATTGTCTATAAACAAATTCTCCTTCTCTCTCCACAAACAGTTGTATTAAAAATCCAACATCATGTTTGCCACTGTCTGATCTTTTGGTAATAACACTAATCTCACAGATAGATAAAAGTAATAGTTTTACAATTTTCTATTTGAATTACTTTACAAATGTTGAGTGAATAGCATCTGGACCTGTAAACTTATTACTTTTACCCTTTTTTTTTTTTTTTTTTAGAGCAGTAATTGGTCTCTGCTTGAAGCAAGCCTTCAACTCAAGACTTGCAAACAAAACTTTTATTTGAAGACATAGCCTGAGTTATTTTTTCTTGAACTGTGACAGAAAAAACTTGGTTTATTTTTCTGCTATTTCTTTGACTTTTTTGAATACTCTTCTATCTCTCAATCACTTATCAGGTTATGGATAAAATATTATATATAAAAACACAGAGTTCTTTTCAAAGAAATTATAAAGTGCGTCAGAAAAAGCCCCATTATCTACCAGTGTGAAGCCACAAAATCTGAAACAAGCTCTGATGAACTGAAGGTATGTTACTAGCTTTTAGGTGTTACACAACGTACTTGATTCCAATGTGCAACAGACTTTATACAACTATAGAAATACTAATACTGGCCTTTAATACTGGGCCATAAAAATGGGCCAGTACATATAAAGCATATGGGTCATACATATGGGCCATATATATAAAGCATAACACAGTTAATTTTTTGCTATTTAGAGAGGCATGCAGGGATCTAGAATGCCTTACACCAGCACTGTATTTTCCACAGATTTCTATGGACGAAATAAAAAACACTTGAAGAAAATTATTGAAAGAGAATTTGAAAAGACATGAAAATATTCTAAAGAGCCTTTGACTAAAAAAAAAATATTTTCATAGAAACCATGAATTATGAAACAACATTAGCTTCTATTCTGCAGCTCTTTAAACAGAAAGATTGAGTCTTTGACAAATAGCTTGACCAATAACAATAACTTTGGTTTTATGCTTTGTATCACAAATGTATTAATTTTTTCTCTTTTTGGGAGGATATACTTGGCACAAAAAGTAGCTAAATTTTACTATATTGTGTATGTTAAACTATAGGATTCACTAGTCTTTCATTGAGGCTATTGATTTTACTATTTTTGATAAATTTTAATATTTTTAATAATTTTAAATTATAGATATTGAAACGTTAACAAAGACCATTATTTCTTGCTGTAACAATTGTCATAATATGCCCAAGTTTGCCAAGCATGAAACCTATCTGTTATTTAGACAGTATATTGCAATTATGAATGTTGGTTTAGTTCTGTTTTTCACTGAAAACACACTGCTGATTAGCTAAACTGAAACAGCCCTATGTTAGTGATAATTTACCTCTTATTTTTTCTGCAGTATAGTACTAAAATGTAGTAGTATTAATCACACTTTAAAAAACCCCTCATAGTTAATGGGTTTACCAATGTTGTGTTCTGCTCAGTACATATTCTGTGCTGACATATCAAACACTACAGCAGGGGAGAGCTAGGGCAAGCTGCAAATGAACAGGGACATTTCACTTCAGTTTCCAGGCAACACAGGAAAGTGTAATGGCTGTGCAGCATGCTGGTCTTTGTTCCAAGAGGTGCTAAAACTCATAATTATGATGCAGTTTAAATATAAGCATTTGATTCTTCTTTCTCACATATTCCAGTCCTCTTTTTTTCCTTTGTTGTTGTTGTTGTTTCGTTTCCTTTTTTTTTTTTTCTCCTTCCCTTTTAGTCATGTATGGAGGATGTATTTTTTCTGAAATATTGTCTTCCTGTATGATCAGTGGAGCCACTCCTTGAAGGAAGTCCCTCAGCAAACATCTATTACTAAAATGATATTAATGATACTGCAGAGAACAGTCACAAAGATGGTCAGAGGAATGGATCACCTCTTCTGTGAGAAAAGGCTAAGAGAACTGGGATTGTTCCACCTGGAAGACAGAAGGCTTCAATGTGACATAATTATGGCCTTGGGAGCTTACCAGGAACCCAGGGAGGGACTCTTTACAAGGACATGTAGTAACAGCACAAGGGGAATGGCTTCAAGCTGAATGGGAGTAGTTTTAGATTAGGTATTAGAAAGAAATTCTCTACAGTGTGCGTGGTGAGGCACTGGAACAGCTGCCCAGGGAAGCTGTGGATGCCCCATCCCTGGAAGTGTTCAGGGCCAGGTTGGATGGGGCTTTGAGCAACCCAGTATAGTGGAAGATGTCCCTACCCACAGCAGGGGGCTTGGAATTAGATGATGTTTAAGGTCCATTACAACCCAAGCCATTCCATGGTTTTGTAATAACCATGTAACTTTGCCGACCCAATTAAAATCATTTTCAGTCACTATAAATCTGAAAACTGCATTTCTGTAGTGACATACTTTTATGTCAATTTTGCACAACACTACATAATTGCTTGAATATTAATATACAAAATGAAGTTAAAAGTAAACAAGCAGAGTTTCCATTTCCTGTCCCTAAATAAATATATGATATAAATATAGTATGTATTATAAATATATGAGTTATAAGATAACAGTGATTATATCTAGGTAATTTATTCCTCAAGCATGTATAATTCTGGGCTCGACTGTGGGAGGAGACCTGCTCAGAGCTATGGACAAGTTATCAACCCTCGAGGCAGCAACACTTTGCTGCAAGGTGATCTCTACCCTGAGCAAACTCAACATCCAACAGACTGCTTCTGACAATGTACCACCCACACCCTCACCCTACGTGTTCAGACCTGGTCTTTTTCTGGTATCCAAGTCCTCCAACTACTGAAAGCAGTGCAGTTCAAAGAACAATAAAGTCTCACAGTTCTAGTATTTATTCTCTATTCGGTGGTTGAGAAAATAAGTTTGCAAAGAAATCAGTTCTTTTGCTGTGTTTCTGTTAATTCTATACGTTTATCTTCCCTACAAATAAAACAGAACTACATTGGACAGCTAAATTGGTCAGAAACAATTATATTGAATTCAATAATGAATTTATTCTGAACTAAGTTGTTTTTATAACTGTTTGATCAGTTTCTAAATGGATGATTTTAATAAAGAAAATCAAAGCTTTGCAATATATTAATGCAATTTTAATACATACTAAAATACTCTCAGGTTAAGGTTCACTTCAACTCAACAAGGCAATTTCCTTTGATAAGACTTCAAGTTGTAAATGGGTGACTTGTGCTTTCTCTCTCTCCTTTTATGTATTTAACTGTTATATTTTTCCTTGTCGTTCATTCCTGATTTGACTTTTTGTTATTTTTGTCAAAATATGTTCATTTTACAATTGCATGCTTGTCTTCCTGCATTGGAAGCAATAGTTCTATTTAAGACATAAAGAAATTTAAACTATTTTTTAAAAAACTTACAGTTCTGTTGGGCTTAGGCTTTGGAAAAAGCTTATTTACGAAACAATAGTCTTTGCAAAATTAATTTAATATAATTTATTTTAGGAAAACCATCATAACATTTTACCCACAGTAAGGAAATTGTCAATATTGCATTAATTTTATATTTTGTCTTAATTTTTTTCCTCATTTTGTGAGAGCAAAGAGAATTTGAAGTACATCCAAGTTCCAATATCGAATTCAAGTTTATGTTTAAATTATTTTTCTTCTAAACCAGATTTTTCTTTTGCTCGTTTTCTTCATTTCTTTCACCTCCTGAACAATCTCTGTACTTCATAGTACTATAATATTTGTGTTCTTCCAGCTTGAATTTTTTAACTAATATTGATTTCTTTGCCACCATACAAATAATCCTAGTTTGCACTAGAAGAAAAACATTTTGTGTTTCTAGCATCATTTTAAGTAATATTAGAATAAGAAGCTTTTCTTTGCCTCCTTCCCCACTTGCTATTGTTTTCAGAGCTGTATAAAAAGAATACCTTTTCAGTGACTCTAGAAAAGAAATAAAGAAGATGCAATAAAACAATTTTTTGCATTAAAAAAATCAACAAAAACCATACCAAACCAACAAAAAAAACCAAAAAAGTGCATACAAACAAAAAACCACCAAACAAATCAAAACCCAGCATTCACTCAGAAAATGCTTACAAGAAGGGTTATGAAGATAGTAAGACAAGCTCTCAAATGTTTAAAATACCAGAATTGCATGCCCAAGAAGCCATATTTTGTCCTTTTTCTACAGCACACATTATCATAGATCTGCTTTTTAACAGTGATCACAACTGTCTTCTTCATGAGACCAGAAATACTTTGGGTGAGCTGAACAAATGTATTTTACAAACAGTGAGGCAAAGGGGCCTCAGACTGAAGGATTGTTGTTGTAGACACTGGAAATTGTAATGAGCAAATCATGGAACATATGCTTTGTATTTAAGAAAGCAACATTACTCTGTAAACTCATGTTTGACCTTTTCTTCACCCCAGGGGATATCTACAACTTTTTCAAAGCTGGTAGACTTTTGCGCTGACTGCTCTTTCTGTGAATCAGACACAACTGAGCTATGAACTTCATATTCAAGGTTACAGTGGCACATGTGAATTGCAAACTCTAATGACAACCAAGATAGATGAGTTCAGATGCTCAACTACACTAATGCTCAGGACTTTTGCTACAGGTCAGTGGGTAGTCTTAAAATTACATGCCAAGAGCCCCTAAAGCTTGTATTATTTTAGTTTTTGCTATAGTTACAAAGTTGAAAACAAAGGTAATGTTTTTTTAGATTCTTGCAATATCTGGGTTGTTGAACATCACAAGAAACTATAATGAATATTTAATATTCAGAAGATGAAAAGTGAACATTTTCTTAATCTGTAAACAATGATAGCACTTCACACTTTACAATATTTTTTCCAATGTTTTCCAAAGCATTGTTGAGATAAACATTATAATGTTCTATTTCCAGTATTTAGACATTAGGACAATAGAGTATGAACAACTCTGTTGGCTCCAATGAATAGGAACTGATGGCAGAGCTAAGTTTAAAATTGCAGGATATTTTGACTTAGTCTCACAACATATCCATGATGTCATGTGAACCTTTAATGAATTTGCTTGCAAGACTCAGCATCCATAACATGTATTTGTCTGTTATTATTGTGAGTTAGATTTTTATATTTTGTTAATGCACATATCTTCTCTTTCAGCTGAAAAACTCTTTCTCTAGAGTTACACAACACTCACACAAAAATAATGCTTTTATTTCAACAGTGGAAAATTGATGCCCAACTGCAGTTTACCTTTTTGTTTTCCCTTGTGACCTGATACTGACGTCACTATGATGTCTTAGATGCTGATTTTAAAGAGATATCTTTTTCTACTGATTTAGTTGTTCCTCCATAGATTATTCATTTAATCAAGAAAATATTTCCCAAACTGTACTTTACAACTCACCTTGAAAATCTAGAGGTACACAAAGTTCATCTCCTAACTATGTTGGTCAAGTCACTTTAACTTTTTCCTCCTCAAAATAGTTTAAGCAGTTGATAATAGGTGTTATGATTTAGTCTATTCAAATAAATGAATGGAGCAGAAATAGATTTTACAGAAATGCTTCCTAGGCATCATCTAAAGATTTTACCTAGAGAAATGAGTCTGAAGTTACCAGAATAAGCAATATTGTATTAGTGTTTATATAGAAAAGCTAGACTTTTCTTTTTGCAGTTACAAACAAGGAAATTAATTACCCAAAAATTTATATTTTGTGGTAGTAATTTTATTTTTCAAACTGTTAAAATTAATTTTGAACCAAATAACATTTTAATCTAAACATGATCTTAATGTTTCTGATAAGGCTCTACTACTAGCTGGTTGAGCTTTGTCCCTTACTCTCACTCATGCTACTTCATCTGAACTCAAATGCTCCAAAAACAGCTAACCTGATTCTTACAGTTGTTCATCTTAAATTCGTTATCTAAGACTACTGTTGCTCATGAACTATTTAGCTTATTGTCTGCAAACTATAATGTCTTTAAGCAGACAACTTCTTTGCAAAAGTCACAGTTAAATTGTGACCTTCTGCTCTGAAATCATTATATGGATGGAATTACGTATGCAAAAGCCATTCAGTATTAGTTATCTTTGCAGAATCTATTTAATGAGCTAAACCTAGTACAAGGCTGAAACATCCCTAAAAGGATTAAAGGATTAAATTACATTTTATGTAACTACTTTGTTTCACAAATGTAGACTGTAAAATGAAGACATTGGTAACATCATCATCGTTCTGTTGAAATATTTCTTGCACATAATATACACTAAAGGCTGGAAGAGTCCTAGTCTTTTCTGGTGTAGGCTTTGTGAACGTTCCAACTAAGTTTTGTAAACTTAAGTTCTTGCGTAAGTTGACATACGCCACCCCATTAGTTGGCTAAGAAAGGACTGCCTTTATAATATTAGGTGATTTCTATTTTGAAGTAATAATTTTTTGTCATCTGTATAACTCCCTCTATGACAACTAAAGCACAACTTTCTATTATATGTGGATGGAAACAACAACTATTGAACAGTTTCACCTCAGAGCACAAGATTTTGTTAAAAAAATATTACCAAACAACTTTTACAGACCAAAGTCACTTCATGGTGACCTGTCCTTCCTTACCTCTTCCATGTATTTTAACAATGATGTTTCATTGTGTGCATTCAAATAATTGATAATATTTTTATAAGGCCTATAATATATAAATATTGGAAAGGCCTATAATATATAAACATTAATAAATTTCTGATTCAATAAATTTGTATTTTATCAGAAAATTCCTCACAAGTCCTATTCTGAATTTTGTGCTTAAAAATGTGCTTTTTTTGTTGAGGGAACTTTTTACACACTGAAAGATTCATTCCAATCTTAAATTCAAAATTAGTGTTACTTTTTCAGCACATTAGTTTTACTTTTTAAATTGCTTACAATATTCACATGATGGGATTTAATTTTACTCACAGTACATTCCCCTCCCCCCAGCACGTGTTTTAATATTGTTTGTCTTGGCAAGCTATTGTTGGTGAAAGGTCAGAAGTATGACGTAGTCACAGCTGTAATGTAGTATACTATACTAGTGCCACCAGATAGCATGACTGTTGTGTGACTGGCTGCAGCAGCTCCTGTGTTACATGTACTTCATACAGTTGCTGCGGCCAAATATAGTCAACCCTGTGGCAGTGTTCTCTGCCCATCACCAGCCCCAGCTTAAGCCATAACCACCAGTGGGGGCTGTGATGTCTGCATCCAGATTAGATGCCAATACAGTAACCAGACCTGCCTGGAACCATGACCCAAACATCTTGTAGGTGTGCAGCTGTGACTTACCAGTCACCTTACCTCATAAATAGTGGACACCCCAGAGGCCATGAGGCACAGCAGTGGCTGCACACAGGATTGTCCCCTGAACAGGAGTGTCTGTCAAGGTTATGCCTTGAGACTGAGTGATTTCTAGTGGCAGCACATTCTCAGTAACTGATTAACTGTATGCTAAACTTTGACATCTCACGTAAGCAATACAAAGGATTGATTGTGCACGTGGAGTCCTTCAGACACAGAACATTGTCTGAGTCTGGAACCAGAATTGGATCCAGCTGCACCTGAATTCCTGTCTGAGCAGTTTAGAAAGCAAGGGTGTCCACTTTGAAGCTGATCACCTAAAAGAAGGGCCTCCCTGACAGTTCTGTCTGACCCTGTCCTCTATGCAGTGAATAGTCAAGTGTAACTTGCAGTCAAATCTTATCAAAACACATTCGCATCTATTTAATGTGGAATTGTGTATTTTTTTAGATGAAGATGAAAAAAATATTACAAAATTTATTCTGAATAAAACTTACTAGCTGCCTTATTCTATTTTATGGGGGGAAATTAATATATAGATATTCTTAAAAAGCCTTGTTGAGATTCACTTTCTAGCACACTCTTATTTATTCTGGAGATTATTTGTCAGATTCAGCAGATGCACATTTATCACAGAAGCCCAATGAAACACACACCAGAAGAACCCAACACCTATACACAAAATCCATAGTTCACATGTTCAATTAATTTAATCACAATTTTTTTTTTTAATTAGCAAGGTAGTGGTACCAAGAGATATGGCTAAGACAAATTAATGCATCAAAGTATGCACTATGAAGGTTCCTGGATATTCCAGCCATAGTCTAGCCCATAAATACAATGTATTTATTGGTATGCCATTCATTCTTACACTTTATTACACCTTATTCCAAGCTTATTTGAACAATAAAAGTCTGTGACTACAACTGACCTTACTATCAGGAGTATACCTGTGGAGCACTTGTCACAGGGAAATTCTAACTAATGAGTTCCATCTATTATAATAAGAACATTTAATGAGTATTGGTAAATTTGGTACACTGAAGAACATAGAAGAGATCTGATTGCTAAGAAAAATACAATCTAAGAAGAAAACAGGTTATAATGAAAGCATTATAACATGACTACAGGGATTTATTTATAAAAAAATAAATGAAACAGAATATGTCCTTCACGTCTTACATTCCATCCCATGCATGAAAAGTTTTAGTTTTTTGCTTTATTAATTCTGTACATTTTTTTTTTACCTGAATGTAGAGGTTTAGTAAAAGTAAGCTGCTGAAAATAATGAATAGAAGATACCAAGCATTTACTAAGCAGGGAATATACAACTACCAGAAAAAACTTCTCTGCTGATATGAAGTATTAGCCTTGTCTAATGACAGAGAAAGAAGACAAGAGTGCTTTCTGAATTTTGAGGGTTTAGAAAATGCAAAGTCAACTCATGATAAATTTAAGCGTACTAGTACATATAGTATAATATACTACTGTAAGGGTTTGGTCCAGGCCTTTTCCTGGTAACCAGGTCGAAACTAAGGAAGTGTCCACATCCCAGGTATTCCATGCTATTCTTTATGTAAGCAGACATATTAATACAAGGAGGAAGGAAGTTAGAGGTCAGACCTCTTCTAGTGAAGTTGGAGGCAACAGTGTTGCTCATGAGGGGGTGAGGCCTGTTGTTTTGCTAATCTGAGAGGAGAGATTTTAGTGGAGTGGCTTTCATTTTCTTAAGGGGAGTATAAAATTCTTTTGTTTGGTAGCTCTTTATTATCTGTGTCTATCTGCGCATATTGGTTTTTGTTTTCTGTTTTAGTTTTGAGGGTATTAAAGTTCTCTCTTTCTTAGATGTAAATAGTTCTTTTTTTGCAATTGTATATAAGGGTAAATATATATATATGTTGATTTGGTTTTGTCATTTCAGTTTTTTTGGTAGCTTCTCCTTTCCCTCTTTTCCCTTGTGTTCATAAGGGGCAGAGGGAGACTTTTAGTTTGGATTCAGGGACTTGGCGGGGAGCCAGATCTAAACTGCTACAACTACATAGTATAAAGCAGTAGAGGCTTTGCAAGATTATTCCCTAAAACTTTGCAGTGAGGGCAGATGGCAATATTACCAAGAGTATCTAGAGACCAAGATCAAACAGCAGTTGGGAATGAATGAAAGGACAGGTCTGGCAGTGCATCCCACCACAAAAGAGAGACCACACTGTACTGCAGACACAGCCTAAGTAACTTACCCCAGCATCCTAAGATTGGACTTTTCTCACAGATCAGAACTGAAAGACACCTTCTGCTAGCGAATATTTCAATGTTTTTATGAATAAAGCAGGAATCTGACCATGCCCATTGACAGAGTAAAACTTACTCTTTCCACTCAAAAATTGCTCCTTAAAGGACTGGTATCTTGACAGACAGAGATGCTGAGATCCCTCTCCCAACACTCTTTCTCACTTAAATGTTACTTTATCTATGGTTGGAATGAATTCTATCAAGTCTCAAGCTCAGTGTTCTCATTGACCACCAGTGGAAAAAACCATGTGCAGTACTAAAATGAAACAGAATAATAAAAACCCAAAAGGGTCATGAGATGGAGAAGAAATGTCACAAGAGGAAAAAAAATTGAATAATTCTACAAATCCCAAATAAGATGAAGCTCTTCAAGAACGTATGAAAGGAAAAGTCAGACTGTTGCTAGACTGTGCTAAAAAAAAATAGGAATATCTATTCCTGTACCAAATGCATCTAATAGGAGATACTAATTACTATAAGAAAACAGAAAGGGAAATAAACACACTGGAAACTTTAACGTTATATATATGGAACCTGTGAAATCTTTAAGGCCAACATACAAAGGACCCTTGATATTCAAATGGAGGAAACAGCTAACATTTGATACAAATTTCAGCCTTTATATGATCTTTAAAATGCATCAAACTGCATTAAAAAAATAGACAGGATTGCATGAGGATGGGTCAAGAACAAATAAACTGTTTTAGGAAACCATAACTGAAATAGTAATATATTCAAGTAAAGTGAAAGTGAAAATAACAAGATTGCAAAACACAGCCAGAATGATAAATAAGAAGCAATGTGGAAGACTGCCTGTGTCTAACTGGCTTTGCAAGATACCACACAGTAAGCTAATAGAACCGTGTAGCAAAAACTACTGAAAAGTTTGCATGATCTCAAAAAACCCCAAAACCTTCTAGAAAAACAGGTGATTTATACACCCAAAGGGTACACTAGTTAAGACCTTTGCAGTCACCTATAACTTGTGATACAATTAGAGTGTATATATATATATATATGTATAATAAAAAGTTGTGGATGCAAAAGCACTCTAGTGAAGTAGTTTCTGTTTTTGAGGTAACCACTAAACAAAAGTAGAACTACAGGAACTCTGTTTCACTTCTGCTAAATTATTTAGAGTTTCTCCAAAATTCTGTCCACCACAGGACATGCCACTGATGACAATAAGTAAGAAAATAGCATGGTCCAGGTAAAACACTTCAGTAATTAAATCTTAAGAAGAAATACCAAATTTACAAGGTGAACAGGTCATCCATGAGAGAGAAAGGCTCAGTGGAAATGGCCAAGATACATTTTATTTTGTAAAAGAAGGAGAGATGAAACAGGTATTGCCATAAAAGATTATTCCTGTACTATCAAACCTATCCAGATAAATTTATAATTTTTTCTCCTTCTCTTTGTTCTTCCTTACGCAGTCACTTGTTTCTGTACAATAAGAACTTAGAATTTATTCTGACTGTTCACTGATCTTCCTGAAGTGGTTTTGGATTTCCTATCTGATTTAGGAGCTCTGCTCTAACACAGTTCTCATTTGAGAAAATGCATCTCTGCCTCTTCCTTCTTTATGGGAAGATTAACTTTTTTCTCATCCATCTCTCTTCAGTTTTGAGCTCTGCAGAAGCAGTATTATTTCTCTGTAGTAAATTAAATTTTGAGTAATTAACACCATTGTGCAGCATCCTCAGCTTATTGCAAACCATTTTGTAAATACTGGACAGCATCCTATTCCCCTAGCTTATTCCTTGTCTCTGCTCCACTAATCTATGCATACGTCTGCACAGATACTGTCAAATAATCATATTGTCTTTGCAAGCCTATTGGCTATTTGTACACAAGCATCAACACAAACATGCCTCTCCTTATATTACAGAATTTCAAGAAAAGAATGGATATGTGGATTGAGTTATCTCACACATTGTGGTATGTCTCTGTGACAATACTGTGAATTAAATTATTTCCTGGGAATTATTATGCAGTGTTCCAGAAAAGGAGTACAATAACCCATTCTAAAAAGTCTGAAAAACAATAGAATAGAGTGCACTGTAATATGCCAGTTGTTACCTTGACTAAAACTTTATGTAATTTTTGGTTGTCTGATTTAGAAAATGTGAATAATGCTTACATGAGAAAAAGAAGGAAGTAGTAGAAGAAACTTGGATATTTTCTTAACTGAATAGAAAAATTAAGATTACAAGTAAATGTGCACCTTATTTTTACAGAGTCATAGAATATGATGAGTTGGAAGGGACCCAAAAGGGTCCTCAAGTCCAACTCCTGGCACTGAGCAGGACACCTCAATGATCACATCGTGTGCCTGAGAGCATTGTCCAACTGCTTCTTGGACTCTGTCAGGCTTGGTGCTGTGACTTCCCTGGGAAGCCTATTCCAGTGTTCAGTCACTCTCTGGGTGAAGAAACTTTCCCTGATATCCAGCCTAAACCTACTCTAACTCAGCTTCATGCTGTTCCCTTGAGTCATCTCACTGCTCACAAGAGTGAAAAAAATGGTACCTATCCCTCCACTTCCCCTCATGAGGATGTTGCAGACCACAGTGAGGTCTCCCCTCAGTCTCCTCTTCTCCAGGCTGAACAGACCAGGTGCCCTCAGCAGCTCCTCATACAGCTTCCCCTCCAGACCATTCACCATCCTCATGGCCCTCCTTTGGACACTCTCTAATAGCTTAATGTCTTTTTAATATTGTGGTTCCCAAAACCCCACACAGTATGCAATGTGAGGCAGTCCCAGTGCAAAGCAGAGCTGGACAATCCCTTCCCTCAACCGGCTGGCAATGCTTTGTCTGGTGCCCTCCAGGACCCAGTTGGCCCTCCTGGCTTGCAGGGCACTGCTGACTCATATTCAACTTCCTATCAACCAAGACCCCCAGGTCCATTTCCAGAGAGCTGGTCTCCAGCCTCCCATTGTATACACACAACCAGGGTTGCCCTTTTCCAGGTGCAGAATCCCGTACTTTCCCTTGTTATCTTATTAGATGTAACTTGATGTAACATCATTAACTTGATGTTAAGAAACAGCTTGATGTTGAACCCCAATTCTCTAAGCCTATCCCTCCAGGAGAGATATTCCATCCCTCTGACCATTTTTTTTGGCCTTTCTCCAGACCTGCTCCAACAGGTCCATGCCTTTCCTGTGGCTGAGGACCCCAGATCTCGATGCAGTACTCCAGCTGTGCTCTGAACAGTGTGGAGTACAGGGACAGAATCATCTCCCTCGACTGATGACCATGCTGCTTTTGATGCAGCCCAGGATCCATTTGTCTTCCTGAACTACTTATATAACATCCTCAGATAGTTATCTGCTTGAATGGATCTTCCTTTGGAAATTCTTATCATACAGCAAATTATTTTAGTTCCCTGAAAAGCACTGAGTAGTGAAGGAGAAAAGAACATAGACATTAAAATGTTCCAGGAGAATTTATATTGAAAATTGGAAGAAAACTGAAGTCAGAAAAAATGTAGAGATTCAGTGTGGTATAGCTTCATTCTAGTTTCATAGTTCAGCACATATGTACTGAACTAGGCAGTGCAGAATCACAACAAGTTAAATATTGCTCTTCTGCAATCTACCTATAACTAATACTTGAGGTTTTTTTTGTTTTTTCAATTTTTTGCAATTACAGGTAAAAGTGCATGAAATAAAAATAAAATGCAATAAAAATGCAATAAAAATAAAGACAAACCTGACTTTATCGGTACGCTTATGCCACTTACATTCCTGAAACTTAAAATGGCACACCTTGCCCATATCTATCTAAACTATTTCTAAGGCATCTATCATTTTCATATCTGAATGCCAAAGTCAATGTAAAATGTTTACTATGGGTGGGGACAAGGGCTGGCTAAATTCAGATGAAAGAACTCTATGTAACTGAGGACATACTTGAATTTTTACAGTCACTAATTGTATTAAATGGTTAGATTAGGGGTAAATATTTTTTAAAAAAGTCTAAAGAGCATAAATATAAAAGCTCCTAAACACTGGAAAGTACTAAATGGACGCCAGAAGTGGTGGAGAGGGGACAGATATCAAAGGGGAACATTCACAATGGATCCCTGAATAACAAACCCATTTTATATAACTTTTTAAAAAGTCTTTTATTACTATGTGCTGTATCTGAACAAACACACAAATAAATCATAAAGCCAGCAAATATACTGTCCAAGGTTATATACAATGCAGAAAAAACAACTGTTAGATCCTTTTGTGTTCTCTAGGAAAGAGACAAAGATCAAAAAAATCAAGCACACGTATGCCATGACTTCATCCTTCCAATTACGTAAATATAATTTAGTCATGTTCCACTATACTGCTACAAATATTTGTGTTTCTTGCTTTTCTTCCTTTTTCTACAGAAAGGAATTTTTCATGGATAATAAAGGAAAGCTGACTTTCCTCATGAGTTAGCTAAAAGTGTATGATTTAAAGTCTCTAAATATCCTTCCACAGGCCTTTGGACACTGCATGTTTGAGAGATCATGCACACTAGCTGTCAACACAGCTGGGAACTGACAATCTCTTTCCCTGGATCCAAAGGCCCTCTCTTCTCACAAATTTCAGACGTGTGATTCCACTCTGGAGATCTCTTCTGCCAAAATGCACTGAGGTAATAGGCAGCTTAGAAAAGGCTTATGAAGAGCAATCCAAGGCAATTCCAGAAACTGAATTTGTCGAACACATACCAGAGAACTTAACTGATCTTTTCCGTTTCCAGCTGTAATATGTGTTGCTGTGTCATTATATTGGTGAGATTTTAAAGCATTATTAATATCTTTACAGTAATACTATATAATGCAGATTCTGTGGAAATGGAATTGGTTTTGGGTAGAGTTTATTTGCATTTCTGGCCACAAAACTTTCAAACACTTGTTTCTTTTCAGTTACTATGGTTGTTTTCTATAGACTGTAGACTGATATTTTTTACAGACTGAGAGGAATCCAGGCTAAAATATCAAAATAACTAGTTTTAATTTCACAGTTTTAGGCAATACTAGCTGTAAAACTCTCTGCTATAAGCTGTAAGATATTCAGAAACTTCTCCAGCAAAAATGAAGACCTTATGTACCTCTGCCTCTTAACCCCTTCTATTTCAACTCCTTATGACGTACTTTCTCCTCGCTAAAATCTAAGAAGTAGTAGTTTATCTTTCAAGTGCTTCAATGAATTCAGGGTTACAGCTGGGGAAGGATAAAGAAGAAAAGGAAGTAGAGACAGACTAGTAAAATTACTAAAAATCGTAATCCAATTGTTCATGTGAAAGCATAATAATCCCATGATACAGAAAATGCATTTTGGTGTCAAAAGTTCTACAACCCAGGCCGTTACAGAAGAAGAGCTATGGATATTACAGTGAAAAAGGGGCAGAACCAAGTTGCCAGAACTTACTACTTTACTGTATCTGAATGCTGTTTCAGAACCCTGAAATCAGGGAGTTAGGTACAATCTAAATGAGTTTTTTATGTACACTTGATCTATGGTAACTGTATTTGGCAGCATGTAACACACAGCAGTATCTTTAGTGTTATACATTTATTTTTATTTGCTGCCTATATATACATAAGTTTCCAATCACAAGAAAAACATGAGAAAATAATAAATTTATAAAACCAGTGGCATTTTGCAAAGTCAGAATGGCTTAACAACTTATTGGTGGCTTGAATAAGGTCTTGTTATTAAAATTTTTTATGCCTGTGTGAATGGCATAAATGGACTAAGCAATAAAGATGCAGACATGAATTCAACAACTGTTCTTAAATTACAAAACAGATTACATTAGAAATACAAGAAAATAGACCAGTTACAGTGAAGGTCATAATTGTGAGCCAAACTAAACATGGAATGGATCCTCCATAGTACATTTTGGAGTAAGGTTACAACTACTCCATTTTCAAATGCACCATTTTCCTATGGGCTGCCTAAAATGGATTATATGCATATGGAATTAAAACTACTCTATTGCCTATGTAGCCAAAACATATAGAAACCACATGTCTATCACATAGAATCTCAGTTTTCTAAACAGAGAACCAAGCTAGGATATATCAATAGCTATATACATGATGAGATTTAGCAACAAATTAATTTTGTAAACCTCTATTCCTGTAAGTCTGAACATGTGTGTTATTGCTTTGCCCTCCAGAAATATTTTTATTTGCAGGTTTTCAGGCAATTCATTGCAACTTGCTGCTTGACTCTCTAGTTCTCTACTTGCCAGGAAAAAAAAATAAATCTATGATAAGCCCATTTTATAAATCACTGGAAAATAACTATGAAGTGTTCAACAGTATTTTGCAGGTCTAGTATTTCACACATTTGGGAAAACCCCAGGTGTTTTCTAACTCCAAATCATGGTGAAAAAGTCACTATACCCAAACTCAAAACTTTCCAAAGTTCATTAGAAGTGCATTTAATCAAAATTCCACTTTTTAATACTATAAAACAAAACAAGCCTTAGTCATATTTCCCAAATATATTTATTCACTTCATATCTGTCGCTTTTCATACTCTCTCTTTCTCTGTCATATTGAACTCCCTACACATGATAATTTCCCTCTGTACATTTTCATATGTTCTTATTTATTTTTGTCTCGTTGTAAAACATGTCTGCATGAATGACGTTTTTATTCTGCACATTCTTATGTATAGAATGTTTTATACACTATTTAATACAGACCAGGAGTTAAAGATACTTAATGTTGTTAGGATTTATGCATAATCCTTAAAGAAATATGAAATATCCTAATTCCATTAATTTCTCTATTTTATACATTCAATAGCTGACCAGGTACATTGGTTTCTAAACAAATATTTTTAAAAGTATAAAGTCACATACTTTTTTCTTATTTTTCTCAAAAGTAAAAATATTTGATGAAGGAAGTACTTTAACTATACAAAGTAAAGATTTAGGCACACATGTATACGTGCAATACACATACCAGTCACACAGCAATAGTGTGGATCGAATTTCAGATAAATGAAGATAAACTTCAACAGCATATTCATTTGCTGCTTAGAATGCATGACTTATTTTCTTTGAGCATATTTCATTGCCCTCCTTTCTTTAAACTGCATTTTTATTTGAAAAAATAATCGGAGGTAAGAATCTCAAAAGAAAAAGACCAGAAACATCAAGATCTCATGACCAGCAAAGGAAGAAGGAATGTATTTCTGAGTTACAATAATCTCATATGCAACATTTTTAAAAACAATAAAGTAAGTAATGAAATAATACTGCTGTTTTACAGAAGAACGATGTGAAAAACTGAATGTCTTTTATAGATATGATCACAAACATGTCTAAGAAATGATCCAGTTATCAAAATATTAGTACTAGTGAATCATTTAACAAGGGGTTCCCTTATCATCTTTTCTCTGTTTAATCTAGCAACTGCTTTAACAGAAATCACTGTTTCACATACAATATCTATACCCACCATTCTTCTTCATCATGTCCTTCTTAATTTGAGCACTGTTAAAAGATATATAAACTGATTTATTCTGCTCAGGGGCAAAGGGTTAAAAATTGTCAATAAATAAATAAAATATGTTTAAAAGATACATTAAAGAAAAAAAGTGCCAACTCACTCTGACCTGAACAGCACAGAATGAGATAAATACTCTTTTTTGGGGGGGAAGGGGGACAGAAAGCAATTATTACCTAAGAAATCAGACAAATTTGGTAGCTTTTTTACAAGGAAGTATATGTTTTCTTACTTTATATAAACTACTATTTTAAACTTCAATTCTGCAACTGAGTCATGAATTCAAACTGTCTCTTTCAACCAGAGGCATTAATGCAGAGATCAAGTCAAGAAAAAGAAGCACTGACATCGAGGAGATAAATGTTCCACAAAAAAGAGTTAATCTGAAATTTCGTGATAACCCCCTCAGTGCTTACCAGGTATGTGCCACAGTGAAACGCCGCTGTTTTGGTATGTTGCTATTTAAAAACATCCTGCGCAAAAGCCTTGGAGAGTTTCGAGGAGAAATAACTGGACACAGTCGGGGAGAAGCAGGTAAAGATTTTTGAGTTGTCCTGGACTTCTCATGTTGCAACAGGTTTTCCCTCAGGGTCTTCACAAGATCTTCATTTAACCACGGATTTTGACAATGTGTATTATCTACTTCAGGAACAGGCAAATTGTCCGGACTTGCCTGCTGAGCCATGTTTCCTAAGTTTGTTGTTAAAGTCTAGTACAATCGAATGTTGGCTTAACTGCTTAAAATGTTTCCTTTTTAAATTAATTCCCAAGAACTGTTCAGAGATCCTGCTCCAGTTCAGTTTATTCTGTTTTCAACATGGTGTTGCCTGCCTTCAACGTCTCTCTTACAGATAATGATCAACAAAGGAAAAAGAAAGCTAACTCCTCCACAGAAACCGATTAAACATTACCACTCCTCTCACAGCCCTGCTGCCAAAGATCACTTATTAGCTATCATAGCAAGTGAGCATGGGAGGACGAAATTGCTTTAGCACAGCCTTTATCAGAGCTGTAAAGCTGCCTGTTAAACTATCGTAACTAATGTGCTGCAGCTGCTTGAGTGACTTCTGGTTATGTACATAAAAAGTGTTGGAGGAGGGCTTAAACATCAGATGTGTGCTCCTTTTGTTTGGTTATTCTTTCCATTGTTTATTCCTGAGCCTTCAGGGAGGTGGAGAGGAAGGGGGACTGCTGAATAACCTTTTCTGTTTTTTTCAAGGATCTACAGTGTTTATCTTTGTAGTCCCTATGAAAAAATTCAGGATTCCAAACTTTTGCCTCTTAAGCTAACTAGGAAATGCTACAATTCAATAGTGTAAAAGGGTTTGGTTTTTTCCTTCTCTTCCATGCCCCCAAGTCACTCTATAGCAACAAGTTTTCAAATGCTTTAAAGAAAGTACCTTATATTTTGCAGGAAAACAAACCAAACATTTAAGATATGCGTATAAACTGAAATGAGAATATGCAGCTACTAGTATCTGTGTCCTTTTTTTAGTATTTCATCATATTGTGACCACTACTTGAACTAAGGAAGTATCTCTTTTCTATTCGCAACTTGTGGAGAGACAAACTATAAAGAGATATTCAAAGAGAACTTCCAAAAGATAAAAAGGCAAAACTACTTGCATTTATTTGGTCAATGCATACAGCTATTAAATTTCACTTTTAAAATATCATTATTTTCATGGCATTGTGCAATCGACACCTTTGTCCATCAAACCTGAGCTTTACACTTTTTTTCATTTTTAATTAAAATAACCCACTTCATCTATTCTGAAAGACAAAAATTTTGTAAACATTTTCAGCTGTCTTCTGTCCACTCTCTCATAGTGGACAAAGAACTGTAATAACTGGTGGTAAGCTAATATTTGCTTTAAGTTTTGATTTACAGCAACAACAATCTTTTCAGTTATAACCATACTTCTATTCATCCTACAGGAACAAAGAATCAACATTTTCAGAGGGATTTCTTTTTCGTATCAGAACATTAGTTTCATCTAATTTTCATTGTTGCAATATATTTTTCCTCTTTACTTCCTCTTAGAATCCAACTTTCCTTTGTGAACAATTTTGAAGCACACACAGTGTCCTGGCTTTCAGTGGGGTGAAGGGTGTTTGACTGCAATTGTATGACCAGGTGTAAAAGGCAAATAGTGTTTTCTGTCTTGCGGCAAGGTCAGAAATACTGCAAAAGCAACCTTCTGTCACAATGGAGAGGAATCACCTTTGTACTTAGCACTGAAGCCACTGAGGATTATAAAGGGAACATCGTGATGCTGTCAGGAGTAGAGTAGAACAGCAACAGAAAGGTCAACTTACATTAAGAATGACATTGCTATCAGGTGTCAGCCCCATCATGTAGACAAGCTTCAACTGTACTGTGTCATATGTGAAATATGATAATAATGTCCTTACAAATTTAGCTCAGCACTGAACAGCAACACAGAATGCAGAAATCACTGTGTGGTATGTTTTTGTGTATTTTTCTAAGGTTTTTTATAATAAATCTAATCACTATGTAAAAATTAACAATGACCAAATATAGAATAAAGCCCAGATATTATTAAAACTACAAACTCAAAATTTTAAGCTATGTTTTATTAAGAATAAAATTTAAACTGGAAATGAAGTGTTAATTCACAGACATAAAAATAGCTTGATTAAACCATAACTGTTACAGACCTAACACAGTAACTACTTCCATGCCTTTTCTGATTGGAAGAGTGGTACACACACAGAGCACTGGTCTTCAACCCAGACAAAATAAAAGTATACTATATTAAAATGTATATAACTGTGTATACAACAAATATATCACCCTTTATTAGTCTATTATTCTTTTTTTTATTTATTAAAAAACAGTAGCAATTCCATAATAATCCAACCATTTTTTTCAAATAATACAGACTGTATAACAAGAGCTATGTTCTTTTATGCTATGAAATACTGCCATCTGACGTCCATTCGAAAGCATTGTCTTCAAGTAACTGCAGTGACTTTATAAAATTAGTCAAACTGACCTGTTGGAGATGAACAAATAATGACATCACTAAGACTATTAACATTTATTATAGTGGCCCTTGGATCACGTTTGAAGTTGTACTATGCTTCAAAGGTTATTATAGAAGAGGAAAGCATTAGTCCACAGATCAGCAGTTTTATTGCTCTTGTTCTTAAACATATTAGAACCAAGTCAACAACGGCCATTAGCTTGACAACTTAAGTTACACGTATTGAGTGGGTTTGCTACATTTTCAAAGAGGTAATATGTAATGTATATAAAACATTAAGATAAACCTTTTAACGGGAAAAGTGAACCCATAAAGTGGCACCACTGGCATGAATAGCTAACTGAAATGCTTTTCTTGAAGGGGTTAATGGGTTAATGTGTTAAACTTCTCAACGCAGATAGTCCATGTCCCCAGATACATTATCTTGACATGTGCCTGTCCCTCTTCCCCTCCCCCTCAAAAGAAAAAAAAATATGCTATTAACACTCTCAAGCATGCTCATAAAGTTAAATGAAAACCTGTAGACTGATTTTATTACAGACTAGAAACATGAACAGTCTTCACTGTAATAAAGAGATCTAACTTCCAGTGATATCAAATAACCACCACGTGAGTTAGAGAAAATGCTAATCTTAAGAGTCTGGAATTGGGAGAAGACAAAGCAGAGAAATGGTAGTAGCATGAGGTAGTCTACCCAGGGGCTAGAATAAAACCTTGAAGAAAAAGTATTTCACAAGGAAATTAGCATTTGCAATTTAATGCGTCTATTTACACACTTAAAAAAAAAAAGATATTTTTTTTTCTATAAATATTAATTAGGGTACAGCCTTACTGGACTGTGTTTTAATAAAAATATATCTCAGTTTCCTACAAAGATAACCAAAATTATTATCAAAACTGAAAAACATTGTCAGCTATTGCTTTGAAAAACTTCCTCAGGTAAAAAATCACAGTATGTGTTTTTCACACACATTAAGAAAGCAGAGGATAAAATTCCAAAAATTGCTTTAGGGATTTTAATCAAGATAACAAAACCAGGTATTTTTAAATTATTTTTTTTCTAGTGAGTTAATGAGTTCATTTTCTAGGCTCTTCCCTAGTTGCCTGTAATTCACTTCCCTAGCAAAGTCACTCTTGATTAGTAAAATGAGATCACTGAAAGTGGTCTATGAAATTCCATCAAAAAAAATGTTTACTGCTTCTTCAAATAAGAATATTTGAAATCTGATACATACCTAATTTCAAAAAATTAATAGTGATAATACTTTAAGCATGTTCATGTTGTATGTCCTATTTTAAGCCATTAACAGTTAGATCTAATTTTGCTGGTTTTGAATAGTCACAGCTCATAGCTAAAAGTTATGTCAATTTACTTTACTGTGTCAAAAGTTATGTCGGATTTACTTTGACATTCTATACTTGTAACTAAATCATTATAAAGCTCCTTAGAATATTCTAAGTGAGATTCAATATTAAAAAAAGTCTAAAAGTGCCAATTGCTTTTATTCTCCTCCAGTGACAGCTTAAAGATACTAAAAAATTAAGTTCAAGTGTTGAATTCTTGTAATTTTCATAAACTTTCTTATGAAATATGTACCTTATGATAATTGCACTTTAAAAATGCAGGCTTAAAGTCCTTTTCTGTTAATTATAGACTTTTTTTGAGCTACAGCTTACAGAAGAGAGTAAGTTAATTGGTTCTGCAGGGAATACTGTGCAAGATTAAACAAGTATTTGATCTCACATAAAAGAGACTAAGCAAGGATTTAAAAGTAATTTCTGTGTTACAACTACTTTGAACACAGAGTATGATAAAGCTACTTTAATAATATAACTACTAATCAACATAAAAACTGTATTATGTGATTGTGTCTCTTTTAAATTACCTTGAACAGAATTTTTCTTATTAGAACATGAATGCAGTCACTCTCAGACTCTTGCTCACTCATGAGGAGCAAAAGGCCTCTCTTTAGATAAAATATGAAAATAAGTAATTAAAATATCTTACTTGGGACCAAGTGGAGAATTCCAGACACATAGGAATGCAAATGAAAAACAACCCTCTGATATGTTCCATCTTTGGAAGCAAGCACATCAGTATCACAGAATCATAAAAGAATTCAAGTTGGTAGTGACCTCAGGTGATCACTCTCCTCAGAGCAGGACCAGCTATAAGGTCAGATCATGCTGAGGTACTAGAACACCTGAGAGTGGTGCAGAAGTGGAGAGAAAAGAAGAAAAGGTCAGAGGTGATTGTGAAGAATGACTGCATATACCATGGTTTAATTTCCTTAAGTAAATCACGTAATAGTAACTGAGGAGAATTCTCATTCTAGATAAAGTAGAAAATAAGAATCTTAGATGACAATATGATTGTTATTTGAACCAATGGGTTAATGCATGAATTGAAGAGCATAGTATTGAGAAAGGAAAGGATAAAAGAAGAAATTACTGGGATTGAAAGTCTCAGAAAAATTTTATGTCAGCGAGGATCAATATCTGCCTATTGTTACATTCTCAAAGAGATGGGGTGATATTCATGGACCATAGGTACCACAGAACTGCCAAAAGGTGACTAAAAAGGGGATTGGTTGCAATTAGCATAGAAATGTCAGGCATCCACTAATAGATGAAACTCTCTAATAGACAAAGGTATGGGAGACACATGCACCTCTAAATATTCCAAGGAAACTTTAGGCTGCTGTATTCAATCTGTGTGGTTGATCTAAGTAAATTTATAATAACATCCTAACAAAACAAATGTACCTAAAATTGCATTAAAAGACCAAATCAGATCAACTTGCCAAACCATAAACAGGCAGACATATATTTAGAAGGATATTTTAAGAAGAGGAACAGAATACACAAACTTGGTCTGGTATTTTTACCACTAAAAACGCATCATTTTCCTGTCACTTAAAATTCTAAAGCACTTCTATTCTTGAGAAGTTCCTAATAAAAACTTTTCAAAATACCGGGTTCAGTACACTGACATTCAGGATTCCTAAACTTCAGAGTTTATTTCTCAGTCTAGCAGGAGCAATATGTCTTACCAAACTAGACTTAACATAGGCCCTCTAGGCATGGCAATTAAGCCAGAATGTAATGTACAAATAAACAAGTACATGTCTGTGAGCTCAGACACATGCACAGAAAGTTTACATAATAAGGAATCTAGAGCATCTGCTATATTTCAAGTAATTTGTTATTTTGACCATGCATCAAAATCTGAGAGGAACTCAAAGAAATATTTATAAAGTTGACAGAGCTTAAAAACCAAGAAAAATAAGTCTAAAATCTACAGTATGATTACTTAACTAATTCATTGTTTGGAGATGAGCTACTACTTAATGGCAAAAAATAAGTATATTAAAAAAGAAATTATAGCTACTTAAAAGGCTTTAATTCCACAGGATGCTTCAGAGTTTAGACTGGTTAACTCCTAAATGTTTCAATTCAAGCTTGTTATTGTCAATTGGTTTTTTAGAAGTTTGAGCTTCCTAAAATTTTAAGTCAAAAATAAAATAAGACTTTAAAAAATAACCACTCACACAATTCATCTAGAGCAATTTCTGTATCTTTTTGACAGGTGGTGAACTGGTCACTTTACAGATTTTTAAGAATTGAAATTTAAACAACACAAAGAATTTTTGTCTACAATGTTACTAAGAATTGACACACTGAGCAAGTTTTTGGACTAAAAAGTTCCTCCCCTGCATGGAAAAGCTTGTGATTGTGATACTTTACTTTTTTTCCTTTATAGAATTCCTCTTTATAGAAAGTACAATTTTCATAAATCTTTCTGGAATGTGTTTGCCAATTCTATAATATGCCTTTCTCCATCTTAAGTAGGACTTAAATGATTTCAGGAAATATTTTGTGTATATAAATGGAAATTTAATTCTATCTTTCAGAATTCTACCCTGCAGTCTTAAATACTGTTACTTTCTTCTGAATGTACATGGAAAAAAAACCTTCAAAACTCCTTTTGGTTGCATATGGCTTATAAAGTTTTTGTATAATAGGCGATCTGGTTTTATATGAAACTAAAGCAAGATGTACAGTAGAAAAAGATAATATATAACTACCTTAAACAACAATGGAAACAAAGTTAATTTTTTTTACTGCATATAACTAGAGACATCCCAAATAGCTTATGGAATTATATCATATGGTAAATATAACTGCAGAAGAATAAAAATATATTTAATTCTGAAACCGAGGTGTGGCTACTCTCAGATACTGTAAAGTACTGCAACACTCTGTAAGATAAAGAAAACTAATGTATTTGGGAAGCAAACATAATTAGCAGACCTTTAAGCTCACCTTATAGAACAAAACTATTACTATAGAGAGGTTTTGTCTGAGTCTATGTCTGTTAACTTCAAATGGGAACAGGAACAATCTCTAGAACTAGGATAATGAAAGAAGAAATTGTCAGCCCTCTGTCACTCTCTACAGGAAAAATCCCAAAGCAGAGGCAGTTCTTACCTAATATAGAATTATACAAATCTGTACCACCACTTCACCGCTGGTTTAAGGGACACCTGTATTTTCAGAGAAGTTAATGAAAATGTTCTTGTTCAATATAACTGAGATCAAAAATGTCCCTTTTTTCATTTATAAAACTGAGGGCAAGAAAAATTGTCGGATCTTTATAGAATACATTAAATATTTGTGCTACATTACCAAACCTAGATTACTGACTGAAACCAAGTCATAAAAACATGACAAAAAATAAGGTGAAATTTGAGTTTCAGATGCAGAATCCAAAATTCTAAGCTGAATTTTAATCTATCCTTTCTGTGCTTAGCTAGGATATTCTGGTTTTAATGTTACAAGTGAACACATATAAAGCTCAATAAAAATCACATTTACTAGCAAGTTGAAAAGGAAGTAAGGATTCAGAGAGATTCTTATTCATTTGAATGTAAAACATGAAATCTGTTAACTGAAAGAGAAAATCCAAAAACCAGACCATAAAGCAGCTTAGTATTTTTTTTTAGTTTTATGGTTCTGCTGTTTGCTGCTCATTTTCAAAATGTTTGGGTTTGGGGATTTTTTATATTTGAAATAATTAGATAACATCCAAAGATAAAAATTAAGAATAAATATTGAGTCTATTTATACCTTGAGTGTGAGGCCCTGGAATCTGAGGACCAGGGGAGTGAGAAGGTGAAAGAAGGTTCTTCTGGGATGGAGGAGTCACCTAGAGTGGAGCAACCTATCCCCTACATCACAACATCCTCAAGAAAAACATAAATGTAGTAGTCACTGGTGACTCCCTTTCGAGAGGAATGGAGGGCCCAGTATGCTGAGCAGACCCAGCCCATAGGGAGGTGTGTTGTCTCCCTGGGACCCAGGTAAGGACCATCACCAAGAAACTTCCCAGCCTAGTACAGCTCCCTGATTATTGTCCTCTATTGATTTTCCAGGTGAGCATTGACAAGGTTCCAACAAAAAGGTTGCGAACAATCAGGGCCTTGGGACAAGGGGTCCAGGGATCTGGAACACAGGTTGTGTTCTCTTATGTTCTGCCATTGTGTTCTCTTCTGTCCTGCCAGTTGCAGGAAACGACTGGGCAAGAAACAGGATGATCATGCATACCTGGTTTTGAGGCTGGTGTTATCAGCAAAATTTTGGGGGTTTTGACCATGGGTCAGTTTATACAACACCGAGCCTGCTGGCAACAAGTAGTGTGAACCTGTCTCAAAGAGGGAGAAGGATTTAGCAGGGCTGTTTAAGAGACCTTTAAACCAGATTTGAATGGGAATAGTCAGGACCTAGAGAGATAAGGTGTAGGAATCAACAAACTATAATGACCACCCCAATAGCGAAAGGAGACTTAAGAGGGAATATTTCAAGGAATTACAAGCAACCAAAAACTTAACCACAAGACAGGACTTGCATCCCTTTGCAATCCTACTGGGATATTGACACAATCAAATACTTTTATGTATGTACACCAATGCACACAGTATAGGGAAAAAAGAGGAGGAACCAGGATCTGTGTGCACTTACAGGGCTTTGATCCCATTATTGTTATGGACATGTGGTAGGATAGCTCGAGTGGCTTGAATGTTGTCATGAAGGGACTACAGACTGCTTAGGAAATACAGACAAGGAAGATGCAGGGGTTGCCCTTTATGTGAGACAACACTTGGAATACATAAAGCTCTGTCTTGAGGTGGATGACAAGTGAGTCAAGAACTTATGGGTTAGGATAAAAGGGCAGACTAAGTAAGGGTGAAACTGTTATGGGTGTTTGCTACAGGCCATCTGGTCAGGAGAAGGAAGTGGATAAGGCCTTCTACAGGCAGATAGAAGCAGCCTCTAACTCACAGTTCTTGTAGGAGACTTTAACTACCCTGACATCTGATGGAAAAGCTCCACAATAAAGCATAAGCAGTCCAGGAAGTTTCTGGAAAGGCCTGGTAACAGGATGGAAAGAAATCTTAACATCTTCTTTGCATCAGTCTTCACTGACAATACCAGTCCTCAGGTATTGACCTGGGCCTCTCTGTCCCATGAGTCCAGGGTAAAGGAATGTTGGAAGAAAGACTTTCCCTTGTTTGAGGAGTACTGGGTCAGAGAACACCTAAGCAAACTTGCTAACCACAAGTCCATTGCCCATGATGGGCCATCCACAAGTGCTGAGGATCAAAACTGCACGTTATAGTTACACAATTATCTTTGAAAGGTTGTGTTGATCAGAAGAGTGCCTGGAGAGTGGAAAAAGGAGGACCCAAGGGACTACCAGCCAGTCAGCCTCACCTCAATCCCTGGGAAGAGGATGGAGCACCTCATTCTGGAGGTCATCTCTATCCACATGGATGACAAGAAGGTGATCAGGAGTAATCAGCATGGATTCACTAGAGATAAATCATGATTGATCAGCTTGATTACTTTTTATGATGAAACAACTATCTTGATGGATGAGGGGAGAGCAGTGGATATGGTCTACCTCGACTTCAGTAAGGCTTTCAGCACTGTCTCACGATATATTCATAGGCAAACTCAGGAAGCGTGGACTGGATGAGTGGACAATGAGGTGGACTGAGAACTGGCTGAATGGTAGATCCCAGAGGGTTGCAATCAGTGGCACAGGGTCAAGTAGGAGGCCTCTTACTAGTGGTGTCCCCCAAGATTCAGTACTGGTTCCAGTATTGTTTAACTTACCTTTTAATAACCATTAATTAATTAATTAATTAATTACCATTAATAACTTGGATGAAGTCTCTTCAGCAAGTTCACAGATGACACGATGTTGGGAGGAGTGGCCAATATCCTGGACTGATGTGCAGCCCTTCAGAGGGACTTCAGCAAGTTGTAGATGGGCAGAGAAGAAACATCTGAAATTCAACAAAGGCAAGTGCAAGTCCTGTACCTGGGGAAAAAGAACCCCATGCATGAGTAAAGGCTGAGGGTTGATCTTATGGAAAGCAGCTCTGTGTAGAATTATCTGGGGGTCCTGGTGGACAACAAGTTGTCCATGAGCCAGCAGTGTGTCCTTGTGCCCAAGAAGGCCAGTGGTATCCTGGGATCCATTAGGAAAAGTATCATCAGCAAGTCAAGGGAGCTGCTTCTTCCCCTCTAGTCAGTCCTGGTGAGGCCTTATTGGGAGTGCTGTGTCCAGTTCTGGGCTCCTCAGGACAAGAGAAACATGAGACTCCTGGAGTGGGTTCAGCAGAAAGAGACAAAGATAATTAAAGAATGGGAGCATCTCTCCTAGGAGGAAAGTCTGAGGGAGCTGGGCCTGTTCACCCATGAGCAGGGACCATTCAGAAGGACCTCATCAATGTATACAAATATCTAAAGGGAGGGTGTCAAGAGGATGGAGCCAGGCTCTTCTTAATTATGTCAAGCAATAGAATAAGAGAGTAGAATGTGTAGAAATTGATGCACAGGCAGTTCAGCCTGAATATGAGGAAGAGATTGGACCAGATTGACCAGAGAGGTTGTGGAGTCTCCCTCATTAGAGATATTCAAGAACCATCCAGACATGATGGGTGCAATGAGTTTTAGGATGATCCTTGAGCAGCCCTGCTTCAGCAGGGAGGCTGGACCAAATGACTCACCGTGGTACTTTCCAACCTTACCTGTGCCGTGATTCTGTGATTCTATGAGTCTAAAACCAAAGGCATAAGAATCTACCAAGAAAAGCTGAATTCTTCCCAAGGTTATATTATTTTCATTGACTAAGGGAATGTGTGTGTATATATCAGAAGATAGGAAAGGTGATTATTGGAAAGTGTGGGATCTCAACATGATGTAAACGGTATACTATAAGGGGCAAATGCTATCCTGGTTTTGGCTGAGATAGAATTAGTTTTCTTCCTGGTGCCTTTACAGTTCTGTGTTTCGTATTCAATATGATAACAATGTTGATAACATACTGATGATTTTAATAGTTGCTAAGTAGTGTTTACTCTAAGTCAGAGACTTCCCAGCTTCTCATGCACAGCCAACAAGAAGTCTGGAGACACACAAGAAGTCATGAGGGAATGCAGCCAGGTCAGCTGACCCAAAGTGGCCAAAGAGTCATACCATATGACATCATGCTTAGTATATAAACTAGCAGGGAAGCTGGTTGAAGGTCACTGCTTGGAAAGTGGCTGGACACTGATGGGCAAGTGCTGAGCAAGTGCACTGGGCATCACTTGTTTTGTATATTCTAATTCTTTCATTGTCATTATTATAATCATTATTACTTAATTCCTTTTCTGTGGCATTAAACTCGTGAATTTTCTCACCTTTACTCTTCCAGTTCTCCCCTGCATCCTGCTGATGGGACAGGGGAGTGAGCAAAAGGTTGTGGTGTGCTTAGTTGCCAGCTGTGGTTAAACCACAACAGTGCTGTTCCAGTTTTCTATGTTGCAGCTGCCATTTCCCCTCTCAATTTTTGCCTTCTGAACATAGCTAGAAATTATAACCTGCAGTACAGATGAGGGGAGGCACAGCTGCAAGTCCTACAGTCTGGAACAAGAGAAAGGCTGGACTTGATTAAAAATGTGATCCAGGGTTTAAAGTGGAGGAAGGAAAGCAGAAAGTATAAATGGCAGGTTTTGCTGAATGTATATTGAAGAAGAGTGGCAGGGAAGAAAATCCTGTGTTTACTGGATAAAATGAAATTCTGGAAGAGAATAAAAATAGACACAAGACTTAGGAAGGTCATCCCAAATTCAAGGAAAGTGCAGAGCCTTAATCAAATGTAGTCAGTTCAAGTACATCTCTAACATAGCCAGTGCTACTTCATCTCAGTTGAACCACATCTGCTTACAGTCACTGGTCATCAAAAAGGTTTGATTTTTACTTTCCATCTAAAGGGGCAAAATTTGTACATTTCAAACAGAGTAAAACATGTTGTGCCCTGTCAGATTAGCTATACAGGGAAACATGGAATGTGTTCAACCCACAGTGATTTCCCTGCAGGAGGCTAACCAGTTCACAGAATTTCATTTTTTTAAATTCATGAAATTGAAAGCACCCAAGGGTGCTAATTTCTTGTACACAAGGTGTTAAAGTGACTGAAGGATTGGAGGAATGACAGGTCAACTATGCAAGAGTCAAAGTAGCAGGCACTAGGCTGAAACTGTAAAATCTGCTTCTAGGTGAGCTCCTCTGAGAGCACTGTAAGTAAACACTGTATGGCAAACTAAGTCACCACAGAATCAAGCCAATCAAGCATGTAGGACACATAGGAATGCAGAGTGGGAGAAAAACCAAGGTGCCTGAAAAATCCCTAACTCTCATTAGCAACATCTACTTGACCATTTTTTACTCTTGGTTTGCACTGACCTAAGCAAGAAGGTACTCCTTTGCACTTCTTCACTATTCAGTGGCATTTACCATCACAGTTTTGACTGTTCTTTAGCGGTGAACTTCCTAGCAGCTTTTAGCCAATAATAAAAGATTTTTTTCTTTGTTCAGACACACATAGTCTTGAGCACTGACAAATCTGAATTTCTATTTTCAATGTCTTTCTCCAGTCTACTACTAAATCTTAGTTTTCTGCACCTGCATGAGAGAGGGAGCTGCAGTTGTGACAACACCAGTCTGGGGGTGGTTGATTATTGGAAGGCAAGGATGCTATTTTGGACAGAAACAGGCTGGAAAAATTGATGCACAGGAGCGTTGGGGAGTTTGACAATGGTAAGTGCAAAGCGTGGATAATCCCATGCAGTGGTACAGGCATTACAGGGGCTCCTGGTGGACAGGAACTCCTTAGTAAGCTATTAGTTTCCACAGTGTGCCCCTGCAGCAATGAAGGCCACATACTGGGCTGTATTAACAAAATGCTCTCAGCAGTTTGCAGGAAGTGATTTTCTTTGTTTTAAAACCACATGGAGAGTACTGTGTTTACTTTTGGGCTTCTAAGTGAAAGAAAGACACAGACATACTGGGGCAAATCTGGAGAATGACTACAAAAAGAGGCTAAAAAAAGTGGGTTTATTTATCCTTAAGAAGAGAATACTAAGTAGAGATCTCACTGCTGTCTGCAGCTGCTTAACAGGAAGGTGTAGAGAAGATGGAGAGAGACTCATAGCAGAGCTGCACAGATATAGGACAAGTGGCAATAGATACAAGTTGGAACATGTTGTATTGGATACAAAAAAAAAAAATTCCCATGAGGATGGTCGAACACTGGAACATGTTGCCCAGAGAGGTTGTAGAAACTGGAGATATTCAAAACTCAACTGGACATTCCCTGAGCAACGTGCCCTAGCAGGGGGCTCCTAAAGATCTCAGAAAGTCTTTTCCGACCTATGCAACTCTATGAGTCTGCATGCTGTCCTATTACTATTGTGGATCAGGAAATGCTTTTTTTAAATTAATACAGGTTTTCATAATTAGGTTAAGCCCATGATACCACGCTGCAAATATATAAGAGAACCAGAATGCAAGCAAATACAGGAAAGGCAAACCCATCTACAAGATTATGTATAAGGATGTATTATATGTATTTCTGATTTGAGAAATGGACATGATATGAAGCTACTGTGGATGAAGTTCAAAGATGAGCAATTTAGTTATTTATGTACCAAATAGTTGAACTGTGGAACTCCTTGTGAAAAACAGCTATAGATAATGGAAGTGTCTGAGCTGAAGGGCCCATTAAGCAAGTTCATGGAAAAGAAATCCATTTCATGTTCAAGTCAATAAGGCCCACATCCTGTATAGAAAGACACAGGGAAGTCTTAAGTAGGTCATTATATATGTTTATGCTTGTCTTACACTTTTTCTTAAGGACTTACTCTTAAAAACTCGCTTATTGAGAAAATCAGCAAGTCAGAAAAGAAATTCTGTGCATGATGAACCATTGCTATCTCCACAAACAACTGGAGATACATAGTGCTCAACCATTTAACAGTTAAAAGCCATGATAACATGTAAGAGGAAAAAGCTAGCTGGAAAGAATTTCTGAAATGGAAACTGCAGAGATCTGAAGATGAGCAATTTGAGTTTAACTTCATGTGGAGTGGAAAAAAGAGGGTGAGCAATTGTATTCAATAATATGGTTAGGGATTAAAAAGAAAAACCTTGGTTGAATAATAGGAATGGACTTGTTTAACAACATTTCAGCATATTACAGCAGGGAAAAAATGAGCCAACCAAAACAAAAAAAAATAGATAAGTGAAGACATCAGAATAAGCATAGTGAAGACTTTTCAAAGTGCAGTTTTGACAAAAAATTTTATTGCAAACCTGGACAACAGGATATGCTAAAGTACCAGGAAAGAAAGAGAGAGTGAAAGAAATATGAGTCTATACAGATTTTTGGAAAATAATTAATGAATGATGAAAATTTATAGTGATGACTCCCCAGTAGCAGTTATTGTGAATCCCATTTCTTATAAATATGCTGGGTTTTAGTTACCCTCAATTCTGAATGGACTGACAGTAGATTTATCATAATCTGGACCTGTATGTATATGACATGAAGGTATGTCAATGGAGGAAACAATTCTGTCTCCGCTTCCATAAAACATGCTTATTGGGTTAAAAAGTAACAGTAATGCAATCATCCTTAAGGAAATCCAGAGGCTCTTAGAGACTTCTAATGACAATGTGTTATTGTTTCCAAAGTACCAGTTAAAGCTAAAGCATTTTAAAAATTTGTTTTCCCCTCCCAGAATTGCCATCCTCAGTACGCTGCACAGCAGAAGTCTGATCTTTAAAATTATTTATGAAGGTCTGCATTAAAAACACAGAAATATTGTATAAAACTCTCTTGAATGTGCTTCTTACAATATTGCCTTAGATTCTTATGTACTTCCTATTTTTAACTGTAGTAAGTGTATAGTAATCCAAATCCCATTCTCCTGTTATAAAGAGATCAGATATTCAGCTAGTTTGTTTCAGGCTACAATTAAGAAAATTACATTTCCTACATCTAGTAATGGGGTACATACTACGGTAAAAATCCTTTTCTAACCCTTTATCAGGAAGTTCCAACATTTTCATACTTAGAAGAGTCAACAAATGGGTTAGAGAAATCTTTCTCTTTGTGTATTACAAAGACTGCCTTTCACAAATACGTTTTTATTATTTTTAAATAAAATATTAATCTTTTAAAGGAATTCTAAACTCATGTACCTAGGCTGTCTTTACTGGATACGAAAATTCATGTATGGTGTTAAATCACGTCTTAAGAAATCCTTTTACTAGTACCGATGAAAGAACTTTTAATGTTCTCACTAATTAAAAAAAAACAAAAACAAAAACCAAAAATGAACAACAAACCACCAAGATACTACTCTTAAAATAACTGAAAGAGTTCCAGGGAAAGTCATCTTTGTCAATGTAATTTCTATAGATTCTTCATCAGTAATGAGGTAAGTAATCTGTACTTGATATGTCTCTTCTTTACCAGGACCAGAAAATAAAATCAGACATTTTTTAAGACATCCGTGCAAGAACATGGCTCTCTGACACTCTGTGCTATGATCAAATTTATTTTTAAAAGGTTATTTTTTATAGTAAAAAGAATATTATTCAAAATAATATTTTGACACCAAAATAGATTTCTATATCAAAAAAATAAAAGTTCCTGAAGCCTCAATGATGGCCCACAGTTGGAAGTACAGATGAAAAATAATAGTGGTCTGAAGTTCTACAGCAACATGGGAGCTATAGAACTGACAAGTAGTCACCAAGTCCTGTAAGCTTCCTTTCATTTTCCCTGAAACTCTACAGATTGTGATCACATGCATAAAATGAAAACAGCATGCCTCATCTTTACATATAACCATGTTGCATTATAAAAAAAAGGAAAAAAATCAGATACCTCGATTACTGCACTTTCCTCAACCGTACTATGTCATCTCCTTCGTATTTGCTCTAGAAAAGCCGCCATGTAACAACATTTACTACTGTTTAACAGTAGAGGGGGCCCACTGCCTTAGAAAAAAGATCAGTTTCAGGCAAAGCCTAATTTAGCCATTCCTATTACTAGACATATAGAAGTGAAAAAACAGTTGCAAGCATATTATCAAATAAAGTTGCTCTGCACTAAAAATACACAGAGGTATTTTAAGTCTTAGCAAGTTCTGATTTAGTGTGAAAACCCATTCTAATTTTACCTGAATTGTTTACATTGCAGGTGTAGGAAGAAGTCAGAACAATAAAAAGAAGGAAAGGCTATTACAACACACTATCTACCCAGGACAAGTGTGGCTCTCCTGTCCAGCAAAGGGCATAGAATTAGAAATTGCAAAGGTTTTACACTGTACATCCTAAGAAACCTGCAGGAACCATGCAGGAACTTGTGCTCTGAGGAGACAGGAGCTTCATCAGGACAGGTATTTGTGCTGGATGGCAGTACAAAGAGAAAGGCATGATTAAGAAGACAATGGAATATGCTAACATGGGGTAGAACTGTTCTCATGGTTGATTTTTATTTCCTCTAATAACAAACTTTAAAAAAACAAAAGGGCACAACACTAAATGCAGTTTTGGGGTATATTTTGGAATGTATCTTTCAACAGACCTTAATTCCTTCTCACAATTTTTTTTTTTTTTTTGAAGGTGAGCATGACAAGGAATGACATCCATTTGTTTTTTATCAAATGCAACATAAAAAATCTTAAATACTGCCTCCAAGTTATGTTGACTGCCTTACGGACAACTGTCAAAGTTTACCAAAATCTTAGGAAGTTTTTTAATTGATTCATTCAGCTTTGGATCATGATCTTAATTCGCTTCTTCAAGAAAATTAGGAGTAAATAGGACCATAACCGCATATTCTTTAAATAAGTTCAGTGGCACTGTAATGATCAAATCAGCTGACTGTCCAATCTTGTCAAGGATTCATAGAAATCCTTTTTACCAGTTCTTCCCTCTGAAAATGTAATCACCATTCCACCAAGAAAAAAAAAAAAAAAAAATTGCAATTTCCCATTTTTACTTCCCCCCCTTTAATTACACGTACTGATGTAACAATCTTCTTATTTCATTACCATAATAAGTAGTTTGCAACTTTCTATTACCTGACCTGTTTTCTTCACCATCTATTTAACCTAATCCTATACAAATAAACACAAGAATTTAAGCCTGCAGATGCCTGCAAACTGTTACCATTTTAAAAAAGTACTGCCCGAGGTTTGATTTAAATACTAAAATGTGAAAACACTAGTTTCTCTATTGGGTGTTTAAATTTCCAAACTTTAACCTTATTAAGAAACCCCCACCAAAACATGTATCTCCCTAATAATAACTTTTATCAATTTTTGCTAAGTTAGTTGAGTTTCTTTTTCATCAAATTACAATAGCACATATTTTATAATAATGGAATGTCTCGCGAAATTTTGGGGTGTAGGGGGAGGATTGTTACTAAGATTATTTAACATTGTTCGAGTTAATTCATAAAAGTAATCTGAAAGCTCCAGTAAAGCATCATAAACCATTTACAACAAAGTGCTGATGTACATTAAGAGTATACCAAAAAAATTGCTTCAATATAACATTAAGCCACTTCTGCTCTTATGAAGTAAGTATAACATGCTAGTTAGTACTAGCACTTGTGAAATATCACAATTGAAATGTTAAAGACAGATTTTGTGCATATAAAAAACTATTTTGCTTTACAATGCGTTAAAAAAGTATTCTTGGATATCTGTTTGTTCTTTCTGATCTTGTAACATTCAACCTGTTTCTGAGACACTGCTCAGAGTTATAACTGTTCAACCTACAAAGTTGGCACATGATTTTCTCTTCAATCCTCATACCAGAATACAGTGCTCCCCACTATCGTAGTTACAACGGCACATATCCAAACCAGCCCCAGCAGTTAGTTTTCCAAACTGAAACCAAATAAATTACACAGATACTTGTGATTTAGGCACATCACTAGAGAATAAACAGTTACTCACACAGTTAAACTACATAAACTACAAAATTAATTTTACAAACAAGTTCCATAAGTAAATATATATGCATGTGTGAACTAGGTGGTTAGGGAGTGTAAAGGAGGCTTGAAAGAGATTTGTTCACAGCACATCAAGTTCTCAGAACCTGAAACAACTACAAGACCTTATGAAATCAATTAATTTTTATATGGGTATTTATTAGCCATTTCTTACATAACAAATATTGTTACAGAAATTAAAAAACAAACAAACAAACAAACCACTAACAAGCAAAACCCCAAACAACAAAAATCCCAGCAACCTAGTGAATTTGGAAGTGTAAAATATTTTTGTTTGCTGTGGATTTGCAATAAGGGCTAAACCAAATGAATTGAAGAAAAATAAGTAGGAGACAATCAACAGCCAAATGGCAAAATGATTGCATTAAATATTATAATTTCAAAAGCCTAAAAACCAAGGAACGGAACTTTTTCCTAAACTATAGATGTCAGCTCTTCAGCAGAATATTATTTATTATGGATACTCACAAAATATTTATTTCTAAGTTGCTGCAGTGTGGGAACCTAGTATAATTAGCTCTAGACAAAATTCTTCCCTAAAACAAGTACTGGTACAAAGTAAAGAAAAAAACTACACAAAACTCATATGCTCTGAATGTTACTCCACTGCAGATTAATCTGATCACCCCTTGAAATTAGGTCTCCATGCTCCTCAAACCGCATGTTTTTAGCTTTTCCTTTGAATCAGCTCTATCATTTGCATGATAAATCAAGTGAGAAAGATGAGTCAGTTGAAATTAACCTGCACAGAATCCTAATTAATTTACAGGTCAATAAAATACAGAAATTATTTTATTCTATATCATCTGGAGTAAAGGAGGCAGCTGGAAGGTAGATTTATTAAATATGCCCTGAAATGAAAACAAAAGTTCAGTAGGGTCCTTGGGTGTAGATAAACAGGTATCCCTCTCTGAAAACTTAAGTTTAAAAGAAAAAGTTTTCTAACATGGATGTAGGATTAAACTTTAACAACTAAGTATTTCTAAATAACTCAATACCCTATTTTGACAATTCTAGAAACTTGAAGTTTTAGGTTTTTTTCTTGGAGTATTTTCCATAAATTACACTTTGAACATGAAGAATCGTTTCATTAATAAAAGTTTAAATATATCCCTTAAATAAAACTTTTTCAATTAACATTATCAGAAAGAGACCTTCAACTAGAAAAAAAAATGGGTCTAAGGTTAAAAGATTAAATATTGTGCCACCAAAGATACCTCATTATTTTGAGTCTGATTATGGTAATGCCCTACAGAAAGAGTGTGTTTTTCTTCATAACAACTTTGCAAGTAATTAAGCAATTAAAGGAAAAAACTGTAAAGACAAAGAAAGTCAAAGCAACACTATTTATCGATTATAAATACCGGCAAGGCAGCTGTGTAGGGGAGAAAAATTACATTTGGAGCGTCATTAAGCAAGCTTAATGTGAACTTTGCGTCCAAAGAACACACACAGATTAGAATATTTATAGATGTCCTAACTTCACTTAAAAAATTTATTTTGAGAGCATACTGATTCAGACACCAAAGTCAATCAACCAGAAGACACCAATCTGTAGCTAAGTAGGTTCCCTTATTTCTACTGTCCATTAAACTTATTTTTTCAAGTCTAGAAAACAGTAGGCTGTGGTGTTAATAAGATATATGGTCAGGACTATAGACATTATACTTGTAGCATTGGCTCACATTAGAATTTATTAGTATTCATCTCGATTTCTTAGAGAACATAGTTTTAATAGTGTTACACTGGCTGCTAAATTTGCATATACTCTGAACGAACTTGGATCTGTGGCAGATGTTGCAGACAGTTCAGAAGTGAGATAGAGATCTGATTTTTGCAAGTTAGGTTTACTTTAGTTTGAATAACTATCTTGTACTGAGATACTTATCCCAACAGAAACATTCCTGCACTGTAAAAATAGTATAGTACAGCGTTTGTATTAAGAAATTTTGATAAGAAAACTAAATCTTAAAATCTCAGGTGCTTCTTGAAGAAATACTTAAATACTATCAAATCCCTGGGTAGAGCAGTATAAAATTATTTATGGTACAAATATTCTAGGAAAGTGATGGACTCCATTCTCTTCTACTGAGAATTGACTTTATCAGGTGTTTTCTCCAGTTGTAACTTCAGGAATAGATCAAAAGTTATATTACATGTAATAGTTTACTGGTTAAATATTCCATTCTAAGGTTTTACTCTGGGGAACAACTACTACTTTCTAAAGTAATAGTATTGTGCTGTCATTGCTGTTATGCTTCTTGATCCAATTTAAAAGTATATTCTCTGTGCTCTACTACTGCCTTTTCAGGAAAACTGGTTAACCTAATGTTCTTTGCTGGCCTGAAAGGAAATCACACAAAGCACTTCACAGTCTGACATTATTTCTTGGAATGGCCTGCAAAATGAGACTTTCTTTAAACACCTTTTTTTAAAGAGTTCCTGCTATTCTTTCATTCATTTTCATTCATTTTCATTCATTGTTTTGCATAAGACATTAAATAACAGTTTCCTTGAGGACACTGCTGTTTTCACATATAATTACACCAATATAGTTTTTATAACAAATAATAACTATAAGAAATATTTTTAGAGTATTTGGCATAAGAGGTATTCAGCCTGCATATGCAAAATATTACTATTCCCAATGTTTCATTGTTGTCAAGGGAGTCCTGCAAAGCTGAATAGTTATGAAAAGAAACAATTCAGTTGGGTACCTAAAGCAGAAAAGATTTCTCTTGAAAAATCTGCCATCTGCCTCACACTACTATGGCCATAATCTTCACCAGCTGTCTGATGGTGAAGTTTAAATTAAGAAAATATGTGAGTGCAAAAATGGTATTTTTGAGTTTCTGTATCTGCATACAGAAATACACAACTTCAAAAAAAATTTCTATTACAAAATGAGCTTTAGTACAAGGATGAGATACTTTGCCCATATAAATATGGATCATCAATCTTTAAACAACTAAAATGTTAATACCAAAGGCAGGCATTCCTATTGCATACATATGAACAACAGTGTCCACAGACTGGAAGCTACTGCTGTGGTAAACTGATCACTATAATGTACAAAGGCAATAAGCAATAGAAAATGGAATATACAGAAATAACATAAGAGAATATTCCTCTGTCTTTATTCCTGGCAGCTGAAGCTCATGAACATTTTAATAATGTGAAAAGATATCTAAAATTTGGCAGTATCTGCAAGTAATCATTTCCATGTAAAGCATTCCAAACTTGTTTTTCAGTGAGCTGGAAGAATAAGTACTGTCAATAAAAAATGAAATGTTATAATGCACAATATTCTCTAGGGAATGACGTAATCTTGAGTGCTTAAGGAAATATCAGTCATACAACAGGTTGCCTCTACAGAGCTGCACATATGAGTTTAGAGTAAAAAATATTAGAATCTTGTGTTCTATAGACTTTTACAGCTATAAATATGATGTATCATCGCTCTTCCATAGACACTTAATATTAAATTTTACAAATTTTCTACCTGTTGGTACCTGTTGTACCAGACAAAGTAATATTTTGATGAGAACTATAAAAGGCCGGGGAGGAAAAAAAAAAAAAAAAAGCTATATCTCATTTCACAGTTTAGTATGTTACAGTTTTACGTTATACCCTGCTGTGGGATGTCTAGATCGAGGTGTAAGTAAGAGACCTTTCATCAGCCATTTCAATTTGAAGGTGGTGGTAAAGCAGTAGTTAAGCGAACCACCTAGTTACAAAAGTAACGTCTGCCATAGCTGTCTTCCTTTGTAGTTAGAAACCTAAAAAGCTTTTCATAGGAGATTTGCAGAATTTGTTTTAGTTTAAAATGTGGTAGGTAAATTGATTTTTCAAAAAGCAAAGCCATAAAAGGTGTTCTTCTAAGTAAGGTACTTCCTCTCTAGTCTTGAAACAGCATACCCTCTCCGTGTACTATTTAGAACACCTCCCAGTATGCATTACAGGATCATTTGCCAGCACTATCAGTAACACAGTATAAGTGGTGGATTTCAGTGCATAACTATAACTATAACTAATTCTGCATAATTTTATAGAAAATATGTCCTGACATTAAAAAAAAAAAAAAAATAGGGAGTACACATAATATGTAATGCACATTTGGATATCATAAAATACTTATATTTTGGAAAATGGCAACTCTCTCTTCAAACTGTTGATTATCTCAGAAACTTTATCCTTTAACTAAGGTGATTTCAGATTATCCAGCGACAGGTTTGGGGTTTATTTTGTTCATTCCACATTAAGTAGCAAGGAAGTGAAGAGTGATCAGAACTTGCTATCAAACAACAAGGTATAATGGAGAAAACAAAACACATTCATGGTATAACTGACAAAACAAAACACATTAATAGTTGGCAAAACTGGCCATTCACATGCATTTTTAAAGGAATTCTGTGTTTCTAGTGAAACAGGGGGAAAAAAAACCACTGAGGAAATGTTTTTTCAGAAACTATTAACATCATAATCAAATCAAATGGGACTGGGCCTTACAGTTTCCTTTCTTATATGCAGAACCATATATAAACTGAATAATAGGTAGCTTGACAGGACCTGTGTAAGGTGAATTTTGGAACACAAAAATGATGCATGTCCCATTTTTCTCATTACTTGTAGGAATTCACAGCACAGGTTTAGAAAGTAATATTTCCCTCTTTCTAGCTCACCACTTCATATGCCACATAATCAAAGCAGAGAATAGAGAAAATCCCAGTATTTCCCCAATTTACAAGAAATTACTTTTGCAACTGTATTTATCAAACCTGTTATTTATGCAGTGACTGCAAGACTAAATTACATTTATGGAATTTAAAACTGATCCCTAAAGAAAAAATTCTTTTTGCTAGATTTCCCATCTAGTGAATGTGCAGAACTTTTATATCTGTTAAACCCAGTTCTCTAAAAAGTGGCTACTGATTTCCTTTATTTCAGTGTCTTTCAACTATTTCTTCTTACTTGTATATTTAATCTTCATTTTAATCAAGGTGTCAATATCATAATAAATATGCATTTCTTAGTCTCAAAATATTTTGTATTTAATTCCTTGATTATTACTGAGTCTGTATTTTTCATCAAGTTCTATATATTAAGTTCTCTGACTATCAGGACATTAATGTTAGCAAAGAAGATCTGAAAAAGATGGTTTTGATGAAGTAAGAATAGCATGTGCCATATTATGATAAAACATGGTGGTGTAGGAGTCTCATTCTCAAACAGTTGAGCACAATTATCACTCACATGCTGGTGAAAGAACAGACCATCCTCGCAAAAGAAACATGGGGTTTCACTGGAATACGGCACATGCTGAGAAAATATCTGGAGATATGTTTTCCTGTTACTGATAAGCACAATCCAGACATGTTGGGATACATCCCTCAGGGCTTTTTTTCATATTTCACATATAAATGGATAATATTTGAAGTACCATTTCATATTTATCTAAAATTATCCTACAGCGTTCCTACTGAAATATTTTAGAAAACACAAATATTTAGAAAAATATATAGAAAACAAAAGGCATCGACTACTAGAGTAACATACACATGACACTGAACCTATGGAGTTCCCAAAATAAATTCATATCATGCACACCTCCTCTTGAGATTAGATGCTGCAAGGATGATTCAGCCTGAAGAAGAGGAGACTGAGGGGGCACCTCACAGCTTTCTCCTGCAGGGAAGTGGAGGGGCAGGCACTTATCTCTTCTCTATAGTGATCAGTGACAGGACCCAAGGGAATCACTGTCTGTGAAGTTTTGTGAGGGGAGGTTTAGGCTGAATATTGGAAAAAGGTTCTTCATCCACAGGGTGGTTGGATACTGGAACAGGATCCGAAGGGAACTGGTCACAGTACCAAGCCTGACAGAGTGCAAGAAATGTTTGGACAATGTTCTCAAGCAAATGAGATTCTTGGGCCTGTCCTGTGCAGTCCTGAGCTGGACTTAATGATCCTTTTGGGTCCCTTCTAATTCAGGACATTCTATGATTCTGTGAACTAAACAAAACAGTGTAGCTGCCTAAGAGTATGAATACATTCTGTAACCGATACTTGTTCAAGGGTGTTCTATATAAGGTAATAGGTGCACACTGAAAAGAAAAACCCATTTTGGATGCTACTTTTCCTATTCATCTGCAAAGATAGGACTAACATAGAAAGTCATATTAAATTATATCTACTTTATTCACGTGGAACGCTGCTGCAAAGAAAATTACCTAATCAATTTCTTCAGTATCTCTGTCTCCTTTGGTGCATTCCCCTTCTGTCTTTTTCTGCTTTCTATAGCATCAAATAGAAGCTGCTCCTTTCATTTTAAAGATTGGTCATTACTTGTTCCCTCCTTATCAACTTCTTATTTCCTCTGTGATGACTCCCTCTTCCAAATAAGCTCAGGATACCGTCTCTCAATTAACACTTAACAAATTTTCAAATAAGCTGAAAATGTTCTTTTCTTTCAGCTAGGAAGAAATCCACCATAGAGTAATTTCAAAACTAACCCCTTACTCTCCACTGGAGTGCCTGCTTTCCTATGATATCTGCAAAAATATTGATAATATTCTACATGAACATAATTTAGAGTTATTTAGCCTGACCAGTCAAACAGTTCAGCAGGGGATCAAGTACTGTGGATTAAATTGGAAACCATACATTAGGCCTATTCAGATGACAAGTAATATCCACTGTTAGCATCTCATATAAAATAATCCTTCAATGTCATAAGTAAGGGCTGACATCTCCTGATGAAAAACCAAAAGTGTTATAGTATTTTGAAACAAAAGCCATAAAATTAGCTTCTGCACCGCTCGGAACACATACAGATTTCTCTGGTGTTAAATTTTAATATTTTCCAAGGGTCCATTAAGTTCTTCCTAAGTAATGAAAAAAAAAAAAAAAGGTGATTTCATCTGACTCTACAACATTCTTCCCACTCAGATACCCTCTCAAAAAGAGATACCTTCTCAAAAAAGAGAAGTGTAGACAGGTCTTACAGGAATTAATATAACTCAGAAGCAGTTACAAATCAGTGGAAGCAGAAATTGAAGTTCATGTAATTTAAAAGCTGTACAGTGCTTATGGAATGACTTGGAAAAATGCTTCCCTTCTGAGAATGAACATAATCAGAAGGTGATGCTTTTTCAGTATCAACTGTTACTGGAATTTCAGAACTACACTGTTTTATGTAAATACTAAAACACTGACTTCTTGTGCTGATTCCAAGATGCTTTAGCTGAGATACTTGTCTCCACAGTTTTAAGAGACAAGAAATTTCATCTATAGAAGGAAACTTTATTGGGATGTCTTGGAATTCTAATCTAGGCTAAGTTGCCCATAAGTACTTTTCCTTGCATCTGCAATCTCCTTTCACATAGCTAAATTCTATGATCTTTGGCTTATTACAGGATAATCTGATCTTTGGAATGACTCATCATTCTGTTTGAGGCTTCAGTGCTACTAAAACCAAGGCAATGATAGCATGATAACAGAAATTACATACAGAAAGGATATAAATAACTTTGTGTTACTGAGTTAGTTTTGAAAGTAATACACATTTTCTGACTTCTAAAATTTAATATTGTGCCTCTATAAAAGAATGATTTATATGACTTTGAGTAACCAGCTACATTCTATTCACATAAAATTAAATGTGTTCAATATCCTCAAGGTGCCATGCATTTCAGAAATCAGGAATTTTTCTTAAGAAAATGGAGAAAAGTTTGGGCTAGTTTCAAAATCTAATAATGTGAAAGATACAAATTATATTTTTACATGTTTTAATGTCCATCTGTGTAACATATTCATTAATCAAAACCCCAAATGAAATGGTTTCCACCAACGTGTTTATTATACTAGTTGTTCTATATAGAGAATAAGTTATATAACTAGATTACATTAATATAATTAAATCTTTATTTACGTGGAATAAATACATTTTATCAAACATAGATTATCCTAATTCCTTTGGCTGGAACTCCAGAAGTAAAAAATAGAGCATATCACCTTTGGCAGAAGGGGCAGACAACTCTAGAGGACTACAGTGATATCATGAGGTGATGCAGGGAGAAAATTAGAAGGGCCAAAGGCCAACTAGCACTTAATCTAGCTACTGCTGTAAAAGACAAAAAAAAGTAAAATTGTTTCTATAAATGCATCAGCAACAAGAGGAGGGCCAAGGAGAATCATCATCCTTTACTGGATGCAGGGGGAAACATAATGACAAAGGATGAGAAAAAGACTGAGGCACTTAATGCCTTCTTTGCTTCAGTCTTTACTAGTAAAACCAATTGTTCTTGGGGTACCCAGCCCTCTGAGCTGGAAGACAAAAATGGGGAGCAGAATGAAGCCTCCATAATCCAAGAGGAAATGGTCAGCCATCTGCTAGACCACTTAATACCCACATATCTATGGGGCCACATGGAATCCACCCATGAGTACCAAGGTTGCTGGCAAAGGTGCTCACTAAGCCACTTTACATCATTTGGTGGATGCGGGGAAGGCTTTAGATGTGTCTATCCGGACTTCAGCGAAGTCTTTGACACTGTCTCCCATAATATACTCCTGAAAAAACTGGCAACCCATGGCTTGGACAGGTGCATTGTTCACTGGGTTGAAAGCTGTCTGGATGACCGGGCCCAGGGAGTGGTAGTGAATGGAGTTACACCTATCTGGCAGCTGTCACCAGTGGTGTTCCCAGGGGCTCAGTATAAGGGCCAGTCCAGCTTAATGTCTTTGTCAATGATCTGGACAAGGGGATCAAGTCCACTTGCAGTCAGCTTGCAGGTGATACCAATTTTGTCAGGAGTGTTGATCTGCTGGAAGGCAGGAAGGCTCTGCAGAGTGATCTGGACAGGCTGGATTGATGGGCTGAGGCCAGTCGTATGAGGTACGACAACAGCAAGTGTGTCCAGTTCTGGGCCCCTCACTACAAGAGAGGCATTGCAGTGCTAGAGCGAGTCCAGAGAAGGGTAATGGAAATGGGGAAGGGTCTGGAGCCCAAGTCCTATAAGGAGTGGTTGAGGAAGCTGGGGTTATCTAGGCTGGAGAAAAGGAGGCTCAGGGGTCACCCTATCCCTCTCTACAGCTACCTGAAAGGAGGTTGTGGCGAGGTGGGGGTCAGTTTCTTCTCCCAGGTAGCAAATGAGAAGACAAGAGAAAATGAGTTGGATATTGGTAGAAATTTCTTCACTGAAAGGGCTGTCAAACATTGGAACAGGCTGCCCAGAGAACTGGTTGAATCACCATCCCAGGAGGTATTTAAAAGACATGTAGATGTGTCACTTGGGGACATGGTGTTGGACTTGACAGTGCTGGATTCACAGTTGGATTCAATGATCTTAAGGGCTTTTACCAACCTAAAAAATTCTATAATTAAAACACAACACTATAAATTCTCTGTATTTGATCCAGTTCCTTTCAAATACACCAAAATAACTTAATCAGTGCACTGGATTTTATTAATATGAATTTTAAGAATTACTGAGAAAGCTGTTATTTTACCTACAGTTTTCAGAAAATATTTTTTGAAATTTAATATAGCATTATAAATATGAAAGTATTGTCTTTAAAGTACATAACATAAAATTAAACTTAGAGAAAATCAAATTTAATAAATTACAAAAAGAGATGCTAAGTATGTGATGATATAATCACAAGTGAAATTAGAGCTCAAAGATCCAACTGGAAAATTAGGCATTTTGAAAGTAACATATTCTTTTCTCTCTGCTAACATCCTTAATATTAATGTGATCTGTATCATAAACAAAATAGCTACATAAGTCTTAGAAGAAAGCAATGTCTTAGAAGCAAGGAAAATGGTATATGCTTAATATGCAATTGGTTAATCATCATTATTACAAAGAATAATAGATAGGAAAGTGGAATTCAACACTTAAAAACTATTCAACATCCATCAGCTCTGTTTAAAGTTCTGCTCAAGAGATGCACTTTTACACATGTATCATGGTAAGAACTTTGAAAAAAGAACAGCAACAGTGCCTTAGTCTGTGTTTAAACATCTTTTTTTTATGCTGAGGAATATATAGTCACATATATATTTTATATTCTTATGGCATTTTCACATATGTAGTAAGTTGATACAGCTGGGCATAATCTTCCTTACAGACAAGAGATATAAATGTGGGGATCAGACACCAAGGAATTTACATCTGTTCTACTGAACTTTTTCCACTTAGGAAACCAACACAAAGCATAGGATGTCTTGGTATATTCATTTCTTTTTCTGATGAAAATGCAACTGCAGAGGGCTGCTCTACCCTAGAGGTTGCCATTCAATTTAAGCTTGTTTTGGCAAGTGAGCCATTGTTTTAAATAAACAATTACTAAGTTCGTAATACATTCAACTCTTGGGAACATGAGGAAGTTCATATTGAGATATTTGTTACCATTTTTAAGTAATTATTTTTATTTAAAGTGGTGGAAATTTTTTCAATCTAAAAAATTGTAACAATCTTTTTTATGAACTACAAATCAGAGTGAAACTGGAGAATCAAGAATTTGGAACACTTAAAAATTCACACTTTAGTACATTTAAACTGTAGCAAGAATGGTGGGAAATTAGTATTAAAATTTGATATCTTACAATTTAAAAATATGTTCAGTCCATCATATCACATTGCTAATGACTGTAATCCCTGCTGTCACAAAGCAGCATTTTCAAAAAGCATTCTATTTCTTATCTGAATAAAACTATAAAGCTAAAAAATGTTAGGACCATTTGAATTGTATACTTATAACTCTTGATTCTTTCTTTTGATAAGAAGTGTAAACAAGACATAAAGTTGAATTTGCAACATTAGGTTTCATATTAAGCCAAAAGTCTTATTAGTTCTAACAGAATAGAGGCATTTTCCGAATACATAAGCTTGTAAAGACAGAAATGCTCTGGGATCTCTTGGCCTTATCACCTCCCTGTTGAAAAGTCTAAAAGGGCAAATTTTATTAAACATAGCCCTTGGAAGGGGAGGTAGCCATGGAAGCAGAAACATTTCCCTTTCTCTATCTGGTACATGTTAATAATGCATAACCTTAAGCCAAATGTATCTAAATGTATCTAAAACAAAAATTTCAGTGATTAAATTCTGTGATTTGAAATCAATTGACATCTACTTACGTGTAATTTCTCAGCTAATATCCAACTTATGCACCAGTAAAAATATTTAATATCATGTGGTTTGAAGACAGAAAACATTTGCATGTGTTTTAATCTTCTCATTTCTCTAGGTTTCTGTAGCAGTTTAAATTACTTGATCTTTAAGTTTTGTTACTGCCTGCTCAAACCAATTTTTTTTTTCTCTAACCTGTGTTTCAAATTACACTTAAAGTTTCCTTACCCTTACTAAGTGCAGCTATAAAATTTTTAAAAGAGGGGCTTTTTAAATAGAGGTAGAATCAAGTACTATAAATTGCATTTTGGGCACAAGTTTTTCTAAAACGATATAAAAATATTAGCCATATCGGATTTTTTTTTTTCTGGATCCAGTCATTAATTTTTCAACCACATTTATAGTCATTAAAAGTTAATAGGTCTAAAAAGATTTAATGCACACTCTGGACAAGTGTCTAGAAAACTTGTAGAGTAGAAAGTTTGCTGATATAATTTTGCTTCTGAGTGTGATCCAGGTAAGGATTAGTCAGTTGTTTCCATTCATGGGGATTATGCTTTACTGCTTTGTTGTTTAATATATATAAGAATTTCACAATGAATAATTTAATTAATAGCTTCATATTTCTACCCCAGGAAAAAAGGCACTTTATGTTACTTCCTTACTTTGTGTTTTTTTAGTATACATTTCCCATTAAAAATAAAAATGTTTTATTTTTATACTACCCCACACTTTACACTACACTAACACTTCTACTACTGTGGCATCAATGTTTGCAAGTCACAAGCTTTTCATATATCTGTTTATAGAACACTACATGTTGCATCAAATTTTTAACAATCTAATAGGGCTTCCTACAGACCCAATGCTACATGTTATATTATAAAAATAAAACTGTTTTGATTATAGTCATTTTTCATGCTTCATGAGCTCAAAGAAGTGCTTGATATCTGTGTATCATTATAGGATTTGCAGGAATATACAACTGAGGGAAACTGCAAGATTAGGCAGCAGTTCTGTTGAAAAGCATTTTAGATTACTGTGTATGAGAAGCCAATTATAATAGACCATTGCCATGCTGTTGGAAAAAAAAAATCAATCATCAAACTAGGATAAATATACAGAGGCATAGCTTTCTTAACACTTCAGCTATGCCTCTGGTCTATCCACTTATGGCGTTTCCTTAGCTGAAGGTTTTGAACAGTTTTGGAAATATAAAGAAAGGTATGGATCAGAAATGGAAATGCAAATATCTCTTTACTCCCAAATTTTTTTAATGTGGTGGTTTTGATTAATCCCCCTCATATATAACCAAGCACTAATTTTACACATTTACTTCCCTGTGGAAATGATGCTCTAAGACTTTGGAGCAGGAGGAATAACTAAACTAAGTTAAACTCTTACTCCATATATTTTGAATTTCCTAAGGATTTTTAAGTCCTCAAAGATGGTATATTTTTGCACTTTTTTTCCCTCTATAGCCTCCTTTTGTTGTTTCAGATGAGCTTATGAGCAGTTTTTCTGCACTGTACAGTCCAGAAGCAATGGCCCTATTTTCCAGGGAAGTCGGATTTTGAAACATCTTTTGGAAGAGGTTATAATGAAAATGGCAAAAAGAAAGAAAATACTTGGGTTTCAAGATCCAGTTTGCAATCTTTTATTTTCATTGTATCATGTAATAACTGAAACCTTAGAACAGTAGAAATAAGAGAAAGTTAGGCTCAGCTGTCAGAGGTGTAGGTTCAAGTACTGGACCAGGGACTTCTGAATGAGGTTTGTTTTGAACTGCTTTAATTTCTGGAATTAGAGGGATGGCCCTGGAGAAAACGGTTCCCACCATGCTTATTTTTCCTGCCTGGAGTTGTATGGCCTTAGATCAGCTTTGCCAAGGAAGGACAAGCAAGAGTGGGAACATTCATAAAATCTCTGAGAGATACTAAAATCCTCAACAAGCTATTTCATAGGAAATCACAGTTATATTTTCCCATCTTTATTCCCTCTGATTATTCTCACAGCTGAACTCTCTCCCCAAAATCTGAAAAAGACTACAAGTCCTTCACAAGGAGAAAGAGAGTGAGGGGATAGTCTATGCAAATTAAAAAAGGAACATTGTGTATATAATAAACAGCACTGAAAAATAACACTTCCACCACTAGACTTTCCAGTAGACCTGTGGAATTAGTACTCCACATTTGTGAGCTTGTACCCAGAGAATTATGCTACCTCCCTGATCAGAGAGAGGATACAAAGAAGATACAACCTGTCTCTTGGAAGTGCACAAAGGAAGTACTTCACAAAGTGAAGCAAATGACACAAGTTAGGACATAACAAATTCTGATTAGATATTGGGAAAGTGTTTTACCATGAAGCGGTCAAATCTTGCAACAGTTTGTCCAGAGAGACTAAAACCTTTGTTCCTGGGAGTGTTCAAGACTGAATGGAACACATCCCTGAACAACCTGTTCTCAACAGATATGCTTTGAGCAAAGTTTGGACCAGGTGACTTCCAGAGGCCCCTTCCAACATAAATCATTCTTTTTCCATGATTATATAGTGATATATGTCTTTATTTTCTCTTTAGCCCTTTCATATTTATTTTCATGTACTAATTGAGCATGCAGACTTGTCTTATTTATTATCAGTCTGCAGTAATTTTTCTTTACTGTACTTCAAGATACCAGAAACTATGGCTCAAATACTGTTGTGTAACACTGCAATACAGACCTATATGAAATAACTGCAAGTAGACAGACAGTTATGCATAATATCAGCCACATTTTTAAGCTAAAGAATTAGTTTAACATCTTGAAAGCAGGACACACTAAGTTACTTGGAAGACACAGGAGACAGGAGAGAAACTACTGAAAAGAACTTGGGGAATGAGCAAAAGTGGGACAAGTCCTAGCTACTAATAACTGATAGATACTGGTCCCCTACTGTAACCCTTACTATACATAATTAAGGCCTTAAAATGTCAAGGAAGATATGCATGTAACAGGATTGTTGCATTCCAAATAAATAGTAAGAGAATTTAAAATCTTGCCTATCCATTTTCATTCCTGTTCACAAATGTTATTATCATCTTTAAGTATGCAGCCTAAACAATCATTACTAAATGTAGTTTTTCTAGATTACTGGAAGAACTCTATATTTGATCATGACATGGTGGTGATCCACTCATTACCAAGAAAGAATTCTTGTTCTCAGAAATAAGCTGTATTCCTGTTCATGAGAATAAACTTTGTGGCAACACTCATCTTTTCTAGATCTGTCAAATACCTCATACTGACTAAACTGGCAGAGGATCGTTGACATTCTTCATGCTGGCAAGTACCAACCTACATTCAAATCATCCTATGTAATGACATGGAGTGGTGTTTGTCTAACACCGTTTCTTCATGAAACTCTTGCCTTTCACTAGCAAAAAATTCAGCCTTGGAACTTGCCCATCAAGGCAAACTATTTTGTGGTTGAATAGTATTGCCTTGCTTTCCTGTATGTTCCTAGCTTCCTATCACATTTCTAGTTTTAACACATCAATATCATCTCAAGGGTTTTCCTGCTAGCTCCAAAGTATTCTCCAAGTGAAGTAGTTAAAATTATTTAATACCATTTAAGATTAGTTTTTAAGAAACTTAGTTTTACACAAAATTTCCACCTAAATTACTCCTCAGCTGCACACCTTGTGTCTCCACATGTTTAAAGCTTCAGCTGAGTGCCACTGAGCTGACACCAAGAGCCTGTGTGCTCAACTGACAACTCTACTACTACTCAAATAATGTTGCCATATTAAAACCTCTTTTAAAAATAGGAATACAATAAACAGTTATGTTAATAATTTTAAGGTAGAACTTCGTATGGCTATGTCAAAGAAAAAGTGTTTAAATCCTGATTATTCTCTGTTTGATTATGAAGATATTATCCTGCTAAATTACCAGATCTATACTCACTAAATTAAAAATTTGAACCATTCATTCTCAGCAACATTCATAATAAAATATATTCAGATATGTGAATTTTAGAAGCATGAAAAGAATGTTATTCCTATTTTTCAGGTCACACAACCCTAACAATCAAAAAACGCAAGTATTTCACAACAAGAAAATGACACCCTTACAGTCACTTTGACAATATTTGACAACTTATGTTTCTTATTTAATTTATCTCTATGGACAATTCACAAAGAACGTTAATTCAATAATGTTTACTAACTTTAAAATGTATTTGTGTTTTTGAGGGAGAGATAGCATATGCCAGTTATCTTAACATTTGGGTGCCAGTACTGCTTAGTAGTAAACAAAGCAATAATACACTGCCAAGTAAACAAAAAAAAATTAAGTTAGACATTGCTACTAAATTCTGAGAGCATTATCTGTGGGCCTTTAAGTTGGAGAACACTCTTCTTCCTTTCCCTTAATTTGTATGGAAGTAGCTAGGACATATTAGATCAAGAGCAGCTTTCCAAACCAAGCAGGAAGAACGAATGGGGTTCAGGAGGGAGAGATGTATACATTTTATTGGAGAACAAAACAGATATTTGCCAAGATTTGCAAAAATTTCATTATTTTTTCAGGGACTCTATAGGTAGACACAAATACTGAGGGTTTATCTATCTAAAAGATTACTGTGGCATACAATATTCCGGACTTCAGAAAGTCAAGACACAAACACACAACACTCATTTCTGCTCCTAATTGAGAATAAAGCCTCTGGGCAATTGAAATATTATGCTGCACTCGATTTTGAATATTATTTTAGTTTATTTACAATTAGTGAGTGGTATAAAGGCAAGATTGACACCTGAAGAAAAATAATCATACACTGGAGCATTCTTCATTTGTAAGCAATGCAGTAATAGATGCTACCAGGTTAGACATAGTCCCATAGAAGAAATGGAAAGAGAGCAAGGAGATTTTTTTTGACAGCAACTAATTTTAATGATCAATTATCAAAGTAGGTTTTCAAATAGACAGCAACTGGGAACAAGCACAAGGATTACTGGATTGTAAAAGACTAATATTTCCTCACTGTTGTGCAGTGGTTTGCATATAAGTATAGACAAAAAGCTGATTTCATGAAGAAGCCTAGATCAATACATTGAGATAAAATTTACAGAAGACCTATTGTAAACTAATAATGATCTGTGAAACCTGATTAAAAGAAGTCAAAGTTCTAAGATATTAGGATTTATTTTAAGGATACAACATCCTGGGAAATTCCTCAGCTATTGGAACTAGGACTGGTGGTGTTAGTGCTCTATCTTTTCCAGTCTGAAATTTCAGTAGTGAGAAATAGAACATAGAAAGATGATATGGCAAGATGATTTAATTGACATATGACTAATGGCCTTTAAAAATGCTAAGTTTTTTTAAACAACTAAACTGTATATATAGACCATGCAATAATGCTAATAATGTGCAAAGCACGTAGAGGTGCCTGCAATTTCTGAACATAACCAGAACAGCTTCATTTATTACACTGAATGTTTTGCACTGTTGATTGGAAAATTATTTGAGTTGAAGTATTTATTTCCCAATTCTGCTACTACCATTTATTATTACATAGTACCTTTTATTCTATGATCTTTAACATGAACCTGTAATTACTCCATTTCTGATTTTATTTTACATATGAGAAAACGTTGTTAAAGAGAGATTAACTGACTTCAACAAGACCACACAATAAACAACTGGCAAAAAAAGCTGATCGTAGATAGTGCCAGCTGTCTTCTTAGCTCCTCTGGCTTTTGTATAGCTCTTATGTATATGAATTCAAAGCACTTACCTTCTCATTTGAAAATTTGGAAATAATCTTGACTTTTAAGAATAGTCAATGATTCTGATACAGTCTTCTGTATAATGAAAGAACACCATATTCCTTGAAGGAAATATAGTGCTGTACTAAATAAGTTGTGTAGACAGTTACTGATGGTCACAAAGAGACAGAGAAAGCACTAGAAAGATTGTAAATAATACGTAATATCACAAACTACAATCACATTGTGTTTTTCAATTTGCTCTGTTTAGAATCTTTGCTACTTGATCTTGCCTTTTAAATGTTGTCTCTTCAGTTTGAATAATAAAGATATACTAGTCAGTTCTAAATCAAATTTTAACATATGTAATATCTTCTCATTTCTTTTGAAAAATGTAACTCTTAAATATTTCTATTTCTATTGTTCTCTGCCAAACTTAAAATAGAAAATACTTCAAAGCTGTATATTTGACTTCTTGAGTGTTTCAATATGGCTTTCATTGAGGTTTTCAGAATTATAGTATTGTTAGAGTGAAACAAAACAAATTCTGGAGAAACAATTTCATAGATATAATTTTCGTGCATTTGAGACAGTCATGTTAATACTATCCCCAACACCTGATGTGTTTTCCATACTTCTATACACAATTTTCTCCAGTTCTATTCAGTTCCATACACAATATTGAGAGCAATTTAAGATCTTCTGAAAGACAAGCTTGTCACCCTGCACCATGATAAATCCATGGGAATCCCTTCAGAAATGTTTTTTTGGAAATAGGTTAAATAAGGGAGAAATATAAAGAAGTCTTAATATGAAATGGGAAATTGAAATACTTAAAAAAAGGATAGGTACCCTTCACAAAAATATTGGGCTTTTTTGCAAGTCTCCACTTTTACAATAATACTAAGAAGATGTTTGGCTTTTCTTTTTATGCAAAAAACTACAATCAAACCAGGAGTTGACTGAAAAGTTGGCATTAAAGCCCTGGAAAGACCAGCCTTTTCTGATATTTCTTGAAGATATTTCTAAAGCAATTTGTTATTGTCTGCTTTGTATTTCTCCACTACAGCTGTTTGTTTCATTTCATCATGAGAATTTATTCTAAGAAACTCATGGAATGGTGAATCAGATTGGGCGATTTTACTCTGCTTTGCTTTACTACTTCTAAAAAGGAGGCACATTTGAGGCATATTTACCAATCCTGTAGAAATAAAATAAAATCTACTGGCCTCTCTTAATTTTAAAGCAGCATGTCTTGTCAAAACATTTTTGCACTTTTAAAAAAAAGTTTAAAAAACCAAAATATGTTCATACTGAATTTCTTATTTAGGCATCATATGAATTGTCATTTAAAATGGTCCTAAAATTCTAACAAAAAAGCCAGTATGTGTATTCTCCCTTCCCACCTGGAGTTAGCATCCTCTCAATAACTAAATCACTTATGGAATAGTGTTGTATATACTCAAACAAACCAATGTAATTTATAAAAATAAACTTCTTGGCATTTAAAGAACAGAAATGCATTCAGTCTTAAAGGTCAAAAACCCTAGACACTTAGAGGACTTTTTATATAAAAGAAAGAGGAATGTATTAAAAAAAGCTTTAAATTGAACATTTGATACTTTTTGAAGCATATGATTTCTGTTTTCAAATCTTACATCGTGAAAAATCATTAACTTCAGACAAGCATGAGTTCACACAAGTGATACAAAGCTGTATCAACAGAATGACTGCATGAAAATCAAAGATATTAAAAGATACATTTTAAAGACTACTGATTTGAAAATACAGTTCTAATTTACAATTGCCAGATCTCTCTTTATTTCCTAATTATATATGAAGTGGGAATGAAGTCAACATTAGGTAGAGATAGATCTAACAGTGCCAGAGAATATTGAAGTATGTCTTGTTCAGATTTATGGCCAAGGCTCCATAATACAGAATACAGTGTGCACCACAGAAACACACAAAGAAATCTTTGTTTAGAAAGGATTCTATTACTTATTCATCAAGCATATCGCACTATAAAAATCTAAATATCTCGGAAATCAAAAATCTGTGGAGTAACTCAGTATGAAGTATTGCTCCTCTGCCCACCATTCTCTCCATGAATCCTTTATTCACAATGTCTGTTTAAAATTCAAATGCAAGCGTGTGGCTTTCCACTAAAAGGAAGTGGTTCCAGATACTAAAAACGATGACCGAAAAATAAATTGATCATTCAAATATGACATCCTACAGATTTTGACAGAGAATTTCATTTTAAAACGGATGCCTGTGATAGCCATCAAGGGCAAAATAAGCATTGGTGAGCTGTACACACTGAAAAATAAATCCACAGCTCATTTATCGGGGAACAATAGACTAGTAGATGACGGACTCCTCCCTCTGGCTAAGAAACCATTAGCTTATTTTCTCAACTAAACCCATTCAAACTAACAGGACCCTAACCCTGCATTTGCCACACTGTCTCCCAGCTCCCTGAGCTCTCATTATTTTTTGTGCGAACATCACACGAATAGGCGTCCTTCCTACTCGGCACCAGCTCTGAGGGTTCCCAGGGAGCGCGGGCAGCTCCAGCGAGGAGGGGCAGCCGGGGAGGCAGCGGAGCGGAGCCGGGAGGCGGTGGGAAGAGGGGCCGCGCTCCTCGGCCCGCTCACGGCTCTGTGCTAGCACAGGCGCCGTCCCGCTCCCACCCACGTGTTTCGCGATCGCTTTTCCACGCACAGACAGGTATGTATTGGACGACACGGTGCAGCCTGTGCCCCGGTCACTCTCGCTCCAGGCGAGCCCTGTCCAAGGGGTGCTCGCAGCGTCCCAGCCCAGGCTTCCTGGCACGACTGCCCAGCCCGACCCCACCTCCCTTTCGGAACCTCCGCAACTGCGAGACGCCCCTTGCTTCTCCTTCCAGCCGCGGGGAGCGAGGACGGTCGGACGGGGGGGTCCCGTCGTGCCCACACCTCGGCGGCCGCCGCTCCCGCTCCCCGCGGCCCGCAGCAGCCCTGGGGGGCGCGACAGCGGCCCCTCTGCCGCGCCCCCACACCCGCGGCCGGAGCGCTGGGCCAAGCCTGCTCCTACCGTCTGAGTCCCTGGAAGGAGGAGGGCCAAGACATCCGCGATTTCTTCAAGCCGGGTCGGTGGCCAGTCTCCATGGCGTAGGAGGCGCGGTCCATAGCTTGGCAGTAGAGGTATCGCTCCGTGTCGGAGTAGCCGCGGTGCCTGACGCGAGCCCCCGCCAGGCAGCGGCCCCGCGATGCGGTCGGCGGCGGCTGCCCGGGGTGTTGCTGCTGGTGCTGGAGGAACTGGTGCTGCCGCGGCTGCGGCGGGTAGTGCTCGTCGTGTCGCCACAGATGCTTGGGGGCTTTCAGACTCCCGCTGCCCCCGCCGCCGTCGCTGTTGCCGTCGCTGCCGCTGCCGCCAGCCATAGCGGACAAGCCGCTGCCGTGCTCTGCCTCCATGCTGCCGCCGGTCGGGTCGGGCCGCGCTGGGCGGGCAGGGGCGGCGGCCACCACCTTCCCTGGGGGAAGCGCCGGCGAAACTGTGCTGAAAAGTTGGACAGCTCCTGCCGCGCCACCCCTCGCCCGGGTGTGGGAGCGGCTGGGGCCGCCGCGCCGCCGGGTCTTGCCTCTCGAGAGGGGAGGCGGGGAGAATGGGGCGGAGGGGTTGAGGAGGAGGAGGAAGAGAAGGAGGTGGAGGAGGAGGAGGTGGTGGAGGTGGTGCAGGAGAGGGGGTGGCTTCCCTCTAGGAATATTTAAAGCCAGGCGGGAGCCAGAGCGGGGGAGAGCGGAGCCGGTATGGGGCCGCGGAGTATGGGGCGCGCTGGAGTGTGCAGAAGGAGGGGCAGAGCACGGCCCGGGTGACGGCACAGCTCGGGGATGGGAACGGCATCAGACGTGAATGCGGAGGGGCTCTCCCTGCCACTGCTCATCCCGCCTCTCTCGAGGAGCGCCTCTCACCTCCTCAGGCCGTGGCTGATGGCCGGACACAACTCCCCCCAGGGGGACTCTCACTGCCAAGAGACGGCAGGTAGCAAAGTTACACACATCCCAGTTCACCGAGAACTTTGAGGTGGGTTAAAAATGGGTTCTTACTCCCTAAACTCCTCCATTCGCCACTCTTTATTCCCTGTATCGTGCTTCCAGTCTTTGCTACATCAGGTTCAGAAATCGTCTTTCCCAACTTGAAACCTTGCCCTGGTCTGCCATCTTCATCGATGAGTAAGCTCCCTCCCAGCAAGGAGTAAGACTGGCTGTAAATCAAGGCGAGGAGGGTTTAATTATAGCGATGCTGAGCCTACTGCTATGGAGAAGCTTTTTGATTATATTCCACTAGCTTCAGGACTTTATAGCAGCCGCAGGGAAAAAAATCATTTAAAGTTAAAATTTACAGACCAGGAACTTCATCATAAGAGAGTTTTACAATTAGTTTTATACTACAAATTCTTTTGTGCTCATTTACAATTAATAATTCACAACGGCAGAAAAATAACAATGTATCAAGTTTTTTTTATTTTTTAAAGTAGAATAGGTATTTGGGGTGTGTGGTTATATTCCAAAATCTAACACTTCTTGTTCAAGGCAAAATTCTAATCTCTACACTCTTGATAACATATGGAAAAGACAAAAGGAAGTACTCATTTGAAAACTACTAATATGTATTTGTATTGTCCTTTTATTCTGTTTGCCAAAGTATCAGAACCAAGCAATAAAGCATGACAAGATATCTCTACTACATTACCTTTACAAAACCACACATTTTCTTGCAGTCAATGTTCATCTACTCATTAGACTGTTCTGATTAGCTTCATGTACAACTTCTACTTCCTCAGTCATAAAATTGGTCTTGTCATCCCTTTCTCTTTCCATTACTGATCTGCAAATCATTTTAAACCTCATAAATTTCTCTTGGAATTAATTTCTTCTTTTCTTAATTTCTTACTGATACAAAAGCACATCTCTGTCAACTCATTAGTGTGTTGATCCACTTTTTCCATTCTCCATCCTAAAGTCAGCCTTCCTTCCTACACATACAGAGCTCTTAAAATTAAGATTCACCCTCTAACCATGTGCATCCAAGATTCTGTTGGGCAAAACTCCCAGTCTGGGTTTCTTAGAGCCAACAGTACATTCCTAGGTAATCCTGGTAATCATCCACCATCCGTTCATTTCTTCTTTCCTGCCATAATAACTGTTAGCTTCAGCAAACAATTTCAGAAAATAGTAAGTCATAGTAAATATTGTAAATCCTGGAAAAGAGCCTAAGTAGTACTTCCAGTGAAGAAAGTTTGAGCTTGAGCTCACATTTATGAAATTCTGATTCTTCTGCTATTTATCCAGACATACAAGACTATTTTCAAGACAGACATCTTAGATGCTACTACTTGCCCAGCTGTGCAAGACTGTGGCAGTTTTGACAGCATGTGCAGGACACATAAATTGGAAGAAGATGAAATGACTGAAGTCAGACAAGAGGAGAGAATTATATCCAAAATATAACAATGGGAATAATTGCAATGTGGGACATAGGATGCAAACCCATTAAAAACTCAGAGAAGAGGAACAACGTTTTATCCTCATTAACCTCCACTGGAATGTTGCACAGGGACTGTATCTCAAAATTGTTAGTTCCTTCTACTCTTAAAATTAGACAAAATTTCTGTGATCAATCTCTCTGTAATTTCACAGAGTCAGAGAACAGCCTTTTGGAAGGACCTTTATAAGGTTGTCCAGCCTAACCTCAAGCTCAAAATGGAACTATTAATCAACACTAGATCGCATTACCCACAGCTTTCTCTGAATCTCAAAATCTTCCAACAACAGAATTTCACCACCCTCTGTGGATAACCTACTATAGTGCTTTACCACATTCCTAATGAGGACAATTTTCCTGATGTGAACATCTGAACCTCCCAGCCAGGGACCCTTGCCCCTCCTTAAACAGCGTGGCACCACTGTCAAAGGTTTAAATTTGTTGTCTTTTGTCACTAATCTTCCTAGCTGCAGGATGCCTTCAGATTGTCTCTTACCTCCTCCACACTAGACTCAGCAAGCTCAGCCTCCTCAAGCTCTCATTAATGGTCATGTGCTTTAGGCCTGAGCCATCTTCCTAGTAGCCTCCTCCAGGCTCCTAGCATTCCACTTCATTCATTACCTACAGTCACTTTGGCACACTGTTTTATTTATGATGAAGAGCGCAGTGTTAGCTGTTATCCATGCCACAGTCCACCGAAGCTCCCAGGTTCTTTCCAGCATGGTTGCGACCCAGTCAGTCACTTGCTGGCTTGAGCCAGCGCTTCAAGTTGTCCTGTCTGGGTGCTGAACTCTGCACTTCAACATGGGCTCTAGTAGCAACCCCTCATGGTGATGTACTCCTTGACACCTGCCAGCTAGATTCTAAGAGACCACCCTCTGCACTTCAGTCTCACCTAACAGTCTGTTCATCCAGTCCAGATTTCTGCATTTTCCAAATGAGACTGTTTGGGGAGATTAATTCTACATCTCTACTAAACTGAAGGTGTGCTACACCCATTGTTCTCTATTCCAAACAGTCTTTTCATAAAGGAATACAATTAGGTCAAACCCAAAATATTTGCCCTTGGTAAATCTGAATGTTGAGTAGTTCTGATTATTTTCCTGTCTTTTGCATGTCTGGAAATATATTTAGAGATGTGCTTGGACCTTTCCCCCAAGTCATATGAGATTGGTAAGTCTCTAGTACTTTTAATTTTCTTTTTGCCTTTCTTAAGAATGCGAGTAGCATCAACATTTTCCAAGCTGTCAGGGACTTCTCTTAACCATTATGACTTTCCGCAAATGAAAAACAGCAGCCTCATTGATACCCTTTGGATTGACTCTGGCATTGCCCTTTGGATCAGTCTTATCTCATCTTGTGTATTTGAACTTATAAGGGCACTTTTGATATTCCCCATTCAATCTTATATTTTCAGAGTACACCTAATGTTTTAGACACTAAGTTCAATTTGACAGATAGTCAAAGCATATTAGCATTTTAAAATAAAAAAAATCAGCTCTGAGAAACACAAACAATGCAGCAGATATACAAATTTATCTGCATTACACTGCCAATGCTTGTACAAGTAGAAAAGAAAGTACTGCATTAGAATTAACCTAAAAAACTACATTAATTTTTTTTCAGACAATTTTGGTTTGGGTTTTTTGTGGTTTTGTTGTTGTTGTTGTTTGGGTATCTTTCTTTTTGGAAAAGATCGTGTGTATTTTTTTCTTGTGCAGAAATCTTATTTTACTTTCATGCCAATGAGACTTCTATAAAAGTTGTCTCTTTTTTTAAAATAGCATTGATGTATTCCATTTGAATACCTATTTTACACTTAGTAGTAGTGTTATGATGTTATGAATAATGTTTTGCACTTACGTAGTGTTTTTCAACTATGTAATCAAAAAAATACAAATATAATGTTGCTACTGTATTTTACACAAAAGGAGTCTTAACCACTGGGCCCAAGACATGGCACAGTATAAAGGCAGAT
>NW_020955240.1:71228-116786 GCF_003031625.1 Empidonax traillii | reverse complement strand
CAATCTCTTGTTAAAGGTGCTAGAAAATTCAAATTTAAATTGGTAAAGATTGAGCTTTTGAATAAAGACTGATAAGCTGTTTATTTAGAACTAGGTAATATAAGTCTTTGGGTCCTTTATATTACTCAAGTTATATATGAAGCCCTACTGTCTCCATTAGTTCCATAATTTCTAATGAGAGAATTACTGAGCAATCCACATCTCCTGTTTCTCCTATTTAAGTTCTGTTAAGGATACAAAAATAAAAGGTTACTAGGTATTCCACTAATTCAACTGAATTAACAATTTTTGTAGGGCTAACCATGAAACAACTCTTTTTTAATTAGAAATTTTTCCCTCTACAAGCCCTTGATTTCTTCAAGCTCTCACATCAGCTTTAACAATTTTCTCCAACTTTATCAAGCAAGATAGAAAGTAAAAGTAAAAACACTTTTAAAATGAGCTTTAAAATAGTCACTTTGCAGGAAGAGCAATACAGTTATTTTGGCTGACTGTTCCTATGTAACAAGAAGACAAAGGAATGGAAAGGTTTATGTCAACATATTCTAGTTAATTACACTCAAGCCTTCCTAAAAAGTATTTTTTATTATTATTTATTTTTATTTCTAAATTAAGCAGTAGATTCTACCATGATAATTAGAACTAATAATAGAGATTATTTCCTTCTTTTAAACAGCATTCAAAATAAAATTACATTCATCTGTATCATCTTTTCTACTGCTGGACTGCTTAATTGACATGTACCTAACCTTAACTTTGTCAGACACAGACAAAAATTTTAAAATATAATGCCTTGAAACTAATTAAATTGTCAAAATCTATAATCGAGGAGGAAATACATATTTTTAATTATATACTTAGGAATCAGGATCACTCTTTTTTCCAATAAATTATTTTTAAACAAATAAATCATATAAAAGTAAAAACTTTCCTAATAACTTGCTTTTGGTGAATCAAAAATATTAACATTTTGAATAGTAAAATGTAATTTTGCATGTCAGCAGATTACTTGTTATTTAAATGAAGGATAGAGGGTAAACTAGCATCCATTAATGTGAGTGTAAATATTGCCAGTTTAATTTCTCATTGGTAACTCTCCAAAGTAAAGGTCTTTTTGGAAGGATATTAACTTGAGATCTAAAAAAAGGGTTTAAAATATTATATTTCAAAATTGTCATTGGTTACTCATTCATCCCATACTTGCTGAAAATACCCCGATGATATTAATGACTTTATTTTCTGACCTTAGGTCATACTAGTTTGATAGTCTCCATCTAAAACCACTAAGAGGTTTTTCTGCTGTCTTCACTGAAATTTGGATTGTACAGCTCATATTTGAGCTACAAGTGAACATTATTTGAATTGCAATACTTGCCTGAAGTCTGTAAAATATATCAGGTTTAGTTATGCTCTGAAAATGTGAAATTCATTGGCTGAAAATTCCTTCCCATTTGTCAAATAAATTAGCTACATAAGAGGAATACTGCCCTCCAGAGACAAATGTGAAACATCTCATAGGCAACTGTTCACACAGTAAAATGCCATGTTTTTCAAATTACTTCTTCTACAGAAATGGTGGAATGCTTTTATCTGATCTTATCAGTTCAGGTAGCACCAACACCAACTCCCTCTTTCCTCTCATCAGTATTTCAAGTAGAGAGAAATAAAGATTGAATTATTAAAACATACTTTTCAGTCCTTAAAAAAAACCCCAAACAACCAAAAAACCCAACAAAACCCAACAAAACAAAACAAACAAAACAAAAAACAAACTCACACAAACAAACAAGAAAAAGAAAGCCAGAAACTTGAGTTTCTGCTTGATATTGTAGAGCTTATAAATCTTATGGGGATGCTAGCCAGATTGTGACTATCGAAGGCAGCAATCACAAAGAGAGAAACTGAAACATTCCCACATACTTCTCTCCTGGGTCAGCGTTCTCTGAAGTACTGTAGTCCTGCTTCTCCTCTAAGTCATCAACAGCCTTACACAGCAAGAATAGTAAAATTAAAAATTATTGCCTCTTTTAGAACAGTGTGACTACATGCTACTTGTACTAACATGGTCCAGTGCAAACAGAACATGTAAAATTTGTACTCAAAAGGGATGAAGAAGAGCTCACGGACACTGGAAATTATCAGTGCCTAGCTGCTAGTGTACGAATGTTATTAACACCTCAGAATTAATGGGGAAGTCTTGTAAGATTTTCTCATTTCATTGTTGTTACTGGTGGTTTGGAGGTTGTAGGTGTCAATTTTTTTTCTTAATAGTCAACAATTCAAAGAAAGAAATGTTCATATATTCAGATCATGAGGGTATTCATGAACAAAAGAGCAGCTTTGCATACACATACAAAGTTGGTCATGAATACTAACCAAAAAATACATATACCCTTCAGGAAGCAACAAATACTACAATATCTACCTACAGAATAAATTAGATGCCTGTTTATTTTCTTGCAATCTGTTAGGTATCATAAAATATGGAGCATTAAGTTCTGTCCTCAGGTTTTGCATACAAGCAAACATCTTCTACTTCAGGGAATCAGGACTTTAAGTATCCCTGATCACTCAGGCAATGAAATAATAGGTTTTCAATCTTATGGATATGCTAATATTAATTTATGGATAGCTAATATTCATTTAATGTTGAAGAAAAACCCAACACCAGTAGCTCAATACTCATGATTTCTCTGAGATATAGTACTGGCTAAGAAATCGTAATCCACTTACTGCTTTTATTAGTGAAATAATTGCCAACAGTAAATGCTGTCATAAAATAGGATTGGACAATTCTAGCTGAAATCTTTGAGATAAAAAAATCCAACTGTATCTTTTAAGTGAATTTCATATTCTTCAATCTCTTACACCACACTACTGGTAGCAAAAATTTTCCTGCTGTTTTCCAATATTTTTGCATTTTTCAATAGATTGTGGCATACTCTCTTAATTCTTAGTTAAGCACATCATATAATAGATATGTTTGTGTTTAAGTAACTATGTAGCTATTAAGCATCATGCATGTCTTCATATTTCACATGGAAAATGCTATAAAAGAGAGGAATTATGTTAATTTAAGCCATTTCAACAGCATTATTTACTAATTCTCATCACAGTTCCCTGGTACTCTGTGTTACTTCAGTAATACTCCAGGCACATTTGATTAGTCTTGACAAAATGATAGCAAAACTGCTAGCAAAGCTTTTCCAGGAAGTTTCTTTGTTTGTTTTCATTTTGCTTCCTGGGAAAAGCCTTACCACAGTCAAGCTCTGCTTATAAATTTAATTTTCTTTGTTTTGTAGAGTAAGAAGATTTTTCTGAATACCTTCAAAAATATTATGAAGTATAAGCTATTTATCTAATAACCCTTCTAAGCTATCTGTACTATTTAAAGTTATCATAATTTATAATTAAATGAACCAGTTAACAGTTACTGAATTCCCTGTGTTAAAGCTGTCAGTCCTACCACCTGGAATCACATGAATTATCAGAATTTTTTTTTTTATTAGATTTTTAAATTGGATTCAAAGCCAAAAGAGAATACACAAAAAATTCCTTTCATTGTAATGTTAATAACATCTCATGAATCAGTGCAGAGTATCCATTGCTGCTACTGCATTGACTATTGCTGCTACTACCATGACTATTACTTCCGTTGTCCTGCACTACCATCAAAGCTTGTTGGAAAACATTTTACAGAGGCTTTGCAAATTTTTTTTTGTCTGATCATACTGAAACTCCAAGACTGAAAAATAAAGTTGTATTGTCAATTGAACTGTAGCTATTCAAAGGTCTAAATTAAAATGGATTTAAAAAAATTAATGTCTCTTCTCTGACATTCTTAGTTACACCGCTGTCAAAAGAATATATTTAAGCAAAAAAGCAGAAACCACAAATGCTCTCAGAAAATTTTAACATCCACCCTTTTATTTCAATTATCTTTAACATTATCTATATTCTCTGATATTACTATCCTGGTTATCTAAGGCTACTTCCACTCAAGACTTAAAATAACTTGAAAAGGTTAGTGTTTACTTTCCTGCATTTTTTTATCGCAGATCTGTTGTTCATCTTTACTTTGTCTTCTGTAAAGTGTTCTCACTACTATTTTTAGCAGTTTTTTGTTGTTGGGTTTCTGTTGTTGGGTTTTTTTCAAAATTCAAGGTGTATCTAAGTTAGGCAGAATAACCTAATATCGAAGTGACTGTCCTCAAATCTAGGGAAAACTCTTCCATCTAGCAACTCCTAGCAATTCCTCACCTTTCTCAGAAATTTCAGATTTCACATCTGTCAGCAGGTTTTGTGTAAGGACAAGCACATTTTCTAAGAGCATCAAAGTAATTATGGATTCTCAACTCAACCTGTGATTGAAATGCAACTTACATTTGATCTGAGATTCAGGATGTTCAGGTTCTATTAATGTAATGGACATACAAAAAAAAAAAAGCAACAGCTGCGATTCCGTTACTCACTTAGGCATTTGGCAAGAAAAGAAAATCTCAGAGGTAGGTTGTCAGAACCAAAGAAGATCTTCTAATACAAATTCAGTAGTGACTAATGTTACTAGAAATCTAACTCTCAAGTATATTGATTTGTAGTAATGAAGATGGTTTTCAGGGTGGCAACTTATACTTTATTTTGTGTAAATCTTCTCTAAAATACTATAACAAACTACATGTCACCTTTGCTTTTTTCCAGGAAATCAATAACAATCAACTGGAATACAAGCATGTTAACAAAGAGTTTAAGATTTTTAAGCTACCAGAGAAACCAATTTTGTTTATGTTGAGATCTTAATGTTGGGATTTTAAGGGCTTTTTCTAAACCTCCTTAATTTTGTGTGTGATTTCTTCCTTTATTACATTAAAAATATCGTAATTATATTGCATTTTTAGGTAATTGCTATTCACTTTAACCTGGCATGTCATTTTTACTTAACAGAGAAAACCTTAAGATCATTTTTTTCTCTGTTTTCAATTAAGGCTAAATTTATGGAACTATCTCCAGAGGGTACCCCAGGCTACTGATATCTTTATTCACATTTGGTGCAGAAAAGCAATGGTTCATGCATACATAATACATGAAGCATTTCAAAAGCAACATTTAGGGCTAAGGATTTTACATACATTTTAGTTTTTCAACCATAAAATTTGATTAGACCTTTGACGGTGAAAAATTGCTAGCATGACATCAAGTTTTGCTACTTTTTATTGAGTATCTTCCTGTAGTTTTCTCTATGTATAAAATGGTGCAATTTACATTTGAACTTACATTACTCATGAAAAAGGTTGACAATTCATTTTCCAAAATTGCACAAAATATTCATTCATTTAATTGACAGAAAATGTTTTAGAAACCATAACTGAATAAAGTTGTAAGTTACTGTATGCAATCTACTCAGTGGACTCTATCAATCGTGCCTGAGTCCAGTGGGGATAATTTCAAAACACGCTGAACTCAGGTCTTCTGTTAAAGATAAGGAACAATTACAAAAATGATACACAATGTGCAAGAGAACTATCTTACATTGTGGCAGGCCAAGAAAAGCAGAATATGTATAACTAATAGAAGTTTTAGACAGTGAAAGAGATTAAAATAAACACCTGTAAGCATGGAAACAACTGAAGGAGAAAGAGATATGAGCCAAAATAGGTTAACACAAGGAAACTAAGGAAGGAAATACTGCAGCAAGTTTGTAGTCTAAGGCACAACTCCTTCAAATTTTCCATAAAAAATCCAATTGCTGGTATATAAAACTAGATAAAAGCAGCTGAAAATCCACACTACTGACTTGTCTCAATTGGTATGTCTCAAGTCTACTGTTCAATAAATTTCAGGACTCACATAGTTATCAAAAATTATCTTATCACCATACATTTATTATGGACATGCAGACATGTCAGACTTATTTGACCTGATAAGGCCATTGACTGTCTCAATGAAGCCTTTTATTGTGAGGTGTGTGAGGTTCTGCAGCAAGGTAATCACACTTTTCTCATCACCAAACTGCTGCATTTAATAATATTCTCACTTATACCAGAAAGAAAAACAGAGTTACCTTTGAATAAAAGAAAATTATGGTTGAAAAGGGGTGTCGCAAGAGAGAACAGAACAAGACCATTATATAGCCATTACCTCAGATTGCACAGAAAGTTACTTTTGGAAAATAATAGCAGTCAACCAGATCTTACTCTATCACATGGAGTAGATCATCTGTACTCAGAAGTTCAAGAAACAGACTTATGACAAAGGCTTCATCAAATTGATTCACTTCTGGAAAGAGGTAAAACCAGTCACAGCCTTTCATCGCTTAGCCCTTCTATTTTCTTTGCTTTAACGAGAACAAAAATTATCTGCCCATACATTTTTGCAAGATAATTTTGAAGTCCTTTCTTTTAATCTCCATTTTACAGACTTTATGTCTTTTAAAGAAGACCATATTGTGGAAAGATAAATTATGGTATATTTAAGTCTGAAGAGGAGTTAATCGACTTGTTTTTCTGAGATGTAATGTCCTGTCTTTGCCAGAAGTGAAAGAGGAACCAGAAGATAATTTAGAGCCTTAAACTAGAAACAAAAAATAAAGTCCACAGATGAGTGAATGTACTTCAAAAACTCTTCTCAGAGAGTATACCTAAGGTAAATTATGTGTGTGGAAATAATTTTCTATGCTTGATCATTTCAATGTACCCTTTTGATTACAAACGTGAAGAAAAGAACTTCTTGTTTCCAGAAAATTCCATTTATTACCCTGTGTTCTAAACTGGAATATTATTCATTGCCTGCTATAAGAATTTCCACTTTATTTTTTTAATGGGAATCACAGCATCAACTCAATAAATTCAAATGTGACTTTCTCCATTTAAGCTTTCTATTTAATGAGAAATTATACTACTCAAATAAAAAATGCTCCATACTGAAGAGAAAAATTAAGTTCCATAGGTAAGATTACAATTTTTTTTAAAAGGTCATTTAATTCAATAACACTTTGGTAAAACTTCTGCATTATGAAAATGTTGTTTCAACTGAAACAACATATAATCCTACAAATGAAATGCCTTATCACCACTACCTCAAAGATTCTATGCATACTTGGAGGTTATATTCTACACTACTTAAATATCAACCTTAAAATCTTTTAGATGTTTAAATTCCGAAGTTAGACTTGGAATCTGGCTTAACTGCATCATTTGCTAGTAAGGTGAAATGTTACTGAATATGTTAAAAGATAGAAATCGTAAAACAAATGAAGGCTTTGCTATGTGCATGTACAAATATAGCTTTATTAGTAAAGTTATGGTTGTTAATAGTCTGAACATGGATGAAATTTCTGCAGAACCAAGTTGAAGGAATACATATTATCAACAGATGACAATGATCTAGAAAAACAAAAACTATTACAATCCATTTTATGAGAGAATAGCTACTCTTAGCCAGAACAAGAGTCAACATCCTCTAATATGTATTGTCCATAAGCAGGTACTTGACAAAAGAAAGAACAGGACAGCCATAATTTATACAGTTAACGAGGCAAGTCTTTTCAAGTAACCTCCTAAAAATACATCCATTTTTTTTTCTCAGAGGATTGCTTTAGTCAGGTACGGTTAAAATTATAAATAAAATAAGGCTATAAAATATCATCCAATTTTACTATTAATTGTGTGTCCTAATTGCTAGGTTACATGATCAGATACTTGTCTTCTTACGTCATTGTACTAAAGTAAGAAAGGTAAGGAACACTGACAACATCTTGATTCCCTACACAGCCTAGATCCTTTCTTTGCCTGTGTAACTCCTTGTTACTGGTGCCAAGTTAGAGAAAGAAACACGTGAAAAAAAATAAATCCTGTAAATTGGTCTTAATAAAGATAATACAATAGTGACTCTGCATACAGACCTGAAGAAAGATTGGGTCACATAAGTGCTCAGAATTAATATGCTTCTAATTTGATTCTCTTTCCCAGGTGTGCCTTGACTGCACAGAGATTAGGCACTGTTCACACAACCATATCAGGTGCCTTTGGTCTGTTCTGTGGTCTCGTTCAACAGTCCACCTTATCCTTCTAGGACAAAACAGCTAGGATGAAACTGTCCCAAAGGCTGGATTAACCCACAGCTGCTGGCTAGATCACTCAAAGTGATTCCTATCTTTCCCTCAGCTTTATGTGACAGTCCAGTTTCTTGCTTGTATTTATATGCTGCTGCTGTGAGGATGATTGAAATGTCAATCAGAAAGAGTGCAAGACATCTTCAATAGTGAAGCTAATCTAAAAAACCAATTTCCAACATGAAAAATCCTCATGAACAAGACATGATCTATTCCTCTGACTGGATAAGCTTTCTGATTTCTTTTGTCATCTCTAAATTGATGTAAATATGACGTAGTAAAAAAGTATCTATTAAGATATTATTGTGTTATGCAGTACTCTTCACACTGCATTATCCCTGGTGAATCACTATTTTCAATTTCACACAATTTTTGAGTAGTGTGTGGGTTTGGGTTTGATTGATTTTCCAAAGTATTTTAACAAAATAACTACTTTGCTGATTAACTACCCAAAAAAACCAGACAATACCTGAAAAGTATACATCTTTCAAATAATATGGATAGAATATCTCCACCATTTATTATACAGAAAGTAAAGCTCATCTTAATGAATTCCAAGATTTCTCTTACTTCAGCAATTAAAATCAGAAGCAGTGTTTTACTTTTGAGTTACCCCTTTGCAAAGTGGGCCATTGTAGCTGCAGACATTGGCACCAATAACTATGTAAGCATACAACTGTTCAACAGACTAAGAAGACTCATCAGGAGAAATCATTTAAAGAGGTCATTTTTAGCAAATGACCAGTCTCTTTAACCAATAATCAAATAAACTATGGAACAAGAAAACATTTCCCCTACTCTGTTTAACACAAAGACAATTACGTTAATGCAAAACCAGAGTGTAGTTACATTAAAAAATTCTCCATTTAAATGGAATGCATATAGGAATTTAATAAAAATTGAATATTAAAATAATATTTTAATAATAAAAATACCTCATAATCAGCCATTGAGTCACTTTCCTGTAATATGATGGATAAACTGATTAAGGGCTTAGAAACAAGAGTTAGGACACCAAATTGGCTGCAAGGGGAACCTCTGATAATAAAAATGTAGAAGTACAGGAGTGGAAGAAGAAACACACTTCCAAGGAGGATATCTGAAGTACCCCCTGGCTTTTCAGGAGTGGTATCAGTAAAGTCAAAGCTCAACTGGAGATGAACCAGGCAGTGGAGATGAAGGGAAACAAAAAGGTACCCTAAAGGCAAAAAGAAGAAAAAGGAAAATGTGGGCCTGCTGCTGATGGAGTAGGCGACCAAATGACAAAGGACATGGAAAAGCATGGAGTATCCAAACTCTTCTTTGCCTGATTTTACTGGCAAGGTTAGCTCTTACACCTCTCAGGTCACTTTTTCCAGAAGGAGAGTTTGGAGAAGTAGAAGGTACCACCGACTGTGGGGAAAGATCAAGTTAGGTTAACTTCCTGGGACCACATAGAATATACCCAACTCTGCTGACAAAGCTGGTCAAGGTCATTGTGAGGCCATGTGCTATTTATTGTCTTCGAAAAGTTGTGATAATCAGAAGAGGTTCCCAGTGGCCTAAAATGGTCTGATGGCACAAATGTCTTTAAAATGGAGAGGAAGGGGACCTGAAGAACTGCAAGCAGCTCCAGCCTCATCCTAGATCCTTAGAAGGTTACTGGGCTAGGTCTCTCAGGAGAAATTTCTAATCATATGAAAGATAATAAGAAACTGGGAATAGTCAGCATTAATTTATCAAGGACAAATCATATGTAATGAACTTAATTCCCTTGCACAAAGAACTTCTTGGCTCTGTAAAAGACCAGAGTAGTGGCAGCAATGCTTTGGGCAGACTTTCACCAAAACCTTTTAGTTGAGCTGCAGACATATGGACTAGATGAATGGACTACAAGGCCAGCAATAAACTGGTTGGATAATCAGGGATAAAAGCTAGCGGGCAAGTGGTTCCAAATGTAAGCAGCAGCTAGGTAAGAACAGAGTTCCCTAGAAGTTAATACTGGAGCCAAGACTGATTAACACTAACAACTAAATGGACAGTAAGATGTAAATATGACATAGCAATTAGCAAATTTGTAGATGACACCAAAACAGTGGGAGCACTTGACATTTCTTGGAAGGTCACCATACACAGGGCCTGGGCAAGCTGGAGGAATGGCATGAGAGGGGAAAAAACTCAACCAACAAAGAAAACAAACAAACAAACAAACAAACAAACAAAAAACAACCAACCAACCAAAAACTCAGCTCAATTACCTGCTTTTAGCTAGCTTTTAAAAAGTCTGTCTCAAAGTTTATCTGCTAATTATATGACCCTGCAGTCAAAGAGGGTTATATCACGTTTTGGATTTTTTCGGATATATCTATTGACTGAAAGTAACTGTTTCAAAATGGTTATCTTAAACAGCAGTTGTCTATTTTTTCTTAAATTAGAAAATACATGCACACATATGCTATTCATCCACAGTTTATCGTAACATCTCTTTCCAGTCTATACTATGTAAATAATTATGTCAAATTGAAAAATCAGAAATTTTACCACCATTGAATAAAACAGAAGCATTTGATCAAATTCCAATTTTTAAAAAGGATTTCAGAATAGCTAATGTTGGAATGGACACAGTACCTGCTGTCCTCCATGTCCTCTACCTGTGCATCAGATATAAATCATTCACAACACTAGACATAAGTTAAAACAATCCTCTTTTTTTGGGAGATGAGCGGTTGGAGATAAGTGTGACATCTGAAGTTATTTGTAGGTACTAAGAAATGCTATTATACAAGTGTTGTAGTATAGGGCCTGGTACTTTCACAGCTTCCTTACTTCTCTATAGCACCTAGTCAATGCAAGTCTTGACCAACAGAATTACTTTTGTATTGCTCTCCAAAATTATTCCAGAAAACATATAGTAAATACATAGAAATTTTTGACACTGAACAGAAGACTCTCTTAAAAGCCAACTTGGATGCCACAAAACATTAAGGCTTCTAGCATCCACTTAACCTCACAAATTCCCACTACTTTTTCCCACTGAGAAATCTGTGCTTAAATGTTGACTCAATTTTGCTTCCCATGGTAGTTAAATATGGTTTGCTTTGTGACAGGTACTGCAGTCAGATAGATGTGACTGAGTTGATAAGATAGAAACACAGGTTCAGTGTGAGTCTGGATGCATAGCATGCACCGTGCTTAACTCCTACTACTAACAATTTAAAATCTTCCAAGACCTGATCAGAAAAACTATCTTTGACACACTATGTTTAGTTTTAAAGGTTGAAATAAACTTGAGGCATACTTTTTTTCCCAAGATCTATCCTGAGTTTTCTAACAGGCAGCATAAGGTAGATATAAAACCATGAGTCAACAACTCTTGAATTCTCTTCATAGTTTGATTACCAGTTTGTTCTGTAGCATTAGCCAGTTGAATTGCCCCTTTATGTGCAGGTGTTCCTATGCGTAAAATGAAAATAACACTGCTTTTTCACTAACAGATCTCCCAAAGGTATTGTGAAGATTTTCTCAGGTTTATAATACTTCTAAAATTAAAAAATATGCAATAAAAGTACTAAGAATATTATGCTGTTCTTTACTATTCTTAACTGGCAGGTGAGACAGGAAACACAGCTACTGTTGAAAAGAGCCTAGACCCATGAGAAGCTTCCTGAGAAGAGTTACAGCTTTGCAGGTCCAACATCATAATTCTGAATTAAAAAAAAAAAAAAAAAAAAAAAAAAAAAAAAAAAAAAAAAAAAAAAAAAAAAGAAATAGCAAATTTTCTTGGTTTTCTCTCTCTCTTTTAGAACTATGTAAATTACAGTTCACACGCATTTTCACTACATACACTAACCTACTGAGTTGCAAATAAATAAACCTGAAGAGCAGCTTTTCCTAGCTTTTATTCTTATTGCCTGTTGCTCAGCTAAGGTCAAATCTCCTTGCTTTCATGACCTCTCTCTAACACTCATTTCCTTAATAAATAATAAAACGATCCAAATTTAGAATCCTAACAGTTGTTTTAAAAATACTTTGTTGTCATAGTAGGTGACTAGTTGCAAAATTATTGCTCAAGGTTTACACATTTCAATTGTCTAACATATGAAAAATCTTTTCTTGCCCTGACTGCACAAGACAAAATCTAGTCTTTGAGGTATTACTCAGACAGGAAAAGGCAATGAGCATGCAAGTGGTAGGTGTTAAGACACATTTAGTTTGAAACTAGATTCTCAGTCTACAGTGCTACAGTATCAAACTTACACTAATGATGTTAATAACAATTTGCTAATATTTTCTTTCAAAAGCATATTAAAAAGTTGAAGTGCCTGGGAATAATTTGAAATGACGTTTTTATCTGACTGATTCTTTAGTGGATAATAAAAGATAAAAGTTTTAAGCAGCATAGTGACTATCTAATCCATGTAATTTAAATTTAGAAAAAAACCCCATAAATTAGGATAGAAAAAATACTTCAGAAATTAGCTACCATGTAAATTGTTCTTGTAGCTTCTTAGAGTTTCATAAACATAGTAATATACACACTCTCAGTTGTACATAAGCACTACAAAAGCAATTAAAAACATATTTTATGTTTTACAATTATGATAATTTTTCCCAAGTGATATTTGAGTAAAGATTAGGATAGATAGCTAGAAGAGACACTATATATACCAAATTACAGACAACTGAATGAAACACTGCATTATATTTTGTTCTGAAAGCCTTTCTAAGCATAACATTTTCCTTTCAAATAACTCTTCTAATGAAGTCTTCAAGTATTTGATATACTCTTATATTTCTGGAGTTTACATGCAATGAACATGACATTTTTCATCCTATGAAAAATGATGTATTCAGTCACATGTGTTAAGAGGACACAAGTATCACAGCAACAACTGAGACAGCTTTCTTTAAAAGGAAAATAAAAAATATGTCAGTCCCTGATACCTTGCTGTACCACTGAGAGTTAGATAGGTATATGTGCCATCACACGTCACAGTGTTCAATAGGTGTCATATCCTGTCCCATCTTCTCCTAACCATCTCTTCTTATGAAGTGAAGCAAAAAAAGATGCAAAAAGAGTTTCCAGAGCAAAGGTAACTGAAGAGACTTTCATCATATTTCACAGAGCTTTGGACAAATCAATACCATCATTACTCAAAGATTTCACTGACTATCCTAAGTCAATTCTTTGAAATAGCTGTTATAAAGGAGGTAAGATAAATATCTTAAATCTCCTCAAACAAATAAGTTTCCATACATAACAATCCCCCACAATTTTAATACCAGCTGCTTTAGAGAAAAGCATTCTGCTGTCAATCATTTCTTATTTGTGCATCCCATCTTAAATGCCATCATAGCTTTACCTACATCAAAACTGATGGTAAACTTAGTTACAGTTATTTGAGGAAAACTGGCCAAAACATGTGTTCACATGCACACCCCAAACAGCCAGGCTATCCTAGTTTACAATAAAATACCACATTTAATATTCTATGAGTACAGAATATGTATATTGCTTATTAAATAACAGTAAAAATAAAGGAATAATTAAAATATCAAAAGCAATTGTCTGCCTATTTCTAATTCTTCCCATAGAAGGTCTGGCAATTGTTATATTTCATAATTTTAATAGATGCTACCAGCTGAAGGCTTAGCCTACCAATTCACAAGCTCTTCTTTTTATAGCACGTTAGCATTTTTGCACGTGAAACTTTAGTAGGAGACATGAATTACTCATCTTAACAATGATCTTTATTATGATCTCAGTTTAGCCTGGATGAAAAAAAGTCACAATCAGAATCTGGCTCCCTCCATGCATGCAAAGAAATTAGAAGGGCGAAAGGAATGGCAAGACAATGTGATGTCCCCTTAGTCAGAAGAGTTTATAAAGAGTGAAAGATTAAAAAGAAACCATTGCTGAATATTTGCTTTCTAGTTTTTCATCTACTCTGGGTTTTTGATTTTGCTTTGTTTTAAATATAAACTTTGTTTCAATTCCTCTACAAAGCTAAAATACAACCAGAAACAATCCCATGACATCAAAAAGATACAAAAAGAGAGAAAAACGGAGAGAAAAGAAAAATGAAAAAATGAGTGAGGAGGTGTGTGTGTGCACACATGCCCGCATATGTGCGTGTTTAGGAATAGAACACATATTTTATTTTAAAATCTACATCCACTGTCATTGTTTTTAATTTTGTGCATTTCAGTCATTTAAATCACAGCATAAGATGCTTTATAATGCTATTTTATGAATCATTTAGCATATTCCTTCGAAACCAAACATTTGTAATTTAGGATGTTTTCAGCAGTGAAATTCTTCTGCTTTAGAATGAGTTTATATGACCTGAATGCTTTCTACGTTTATTTACCCACTGAAGACGAAGAATCCTCAGACCTGCACTTTGATTTCCTTTTCTCAGCTTCATATTTCAAAGGCAGGGAAGGTAAGCTGCATTTCCACAAACATAATAGGACTCCTAAGTTTGTGTACTTTCACGCACACAAGAAGCCAGATAAAAGGATAGCTTTCTTCAGCTGTTGACTGGCATTATAAGCGTATATTTGGGAAATGCACAGCTGATTAAGAGAGAGCTAATAAACTAAAAATGGCACTAAACATCTACAGAAATTTAATTTCCTGAACAATCTTCCTGTAATGCTGCAATTGCACTTTAGCTAAGAAACGATCATAAAGGCTAAAGACTTTATATTACAAAGAAATATCAAAATTATGATTGTTTCTGCTGTTGTGTTCAGTTTTGGTTTGTTTGTTTAAAGAGCCTGGCAGCTCCATTCGGCAATCTGTAGGTCTGCTGTTTCCCTGTCGTTCTCAGAATAAATCTTGTTTTGTTCAGTTTTAAAACACATTCCTACCAACAGCACGAGTAAACAGCATAGCCAGCATATAAAGTTATCTCTTAATGTTGAGGAGAGATTCTTACCCGCAGAGAAGTCTCTCACAGAAGAAACCAGTCTCTGCGTATAATAGACAGCCACCCATAGTAACCAGCATGTTTTAGATTTGTTATTTATTTGAAAAATCTTCAAACTGTCTTTCTCTAGTAAATTTGAATCCAGCCTAGAAAATAATGCAGTCCCCAGAAATTTATAATCACTTAGCTGTAATCATCAGTCAGTGTTTCTCATTCTGCTTTCTGAGCTTTCTGACCTTCTATCATATCAGGAGAATACTTTTTTTTTTTCCCCACTCAGTGTTACTAGAAGCATTGCACCTATACTTATTTTCCTTCCATATCTCAAAGCACTCTTCTCTCCAGACCGATGAATACAAAACAAAAAAATCAAGATTCCAATCTATCGTCAAAACTTTACTAAATTTCTTTTTATTTACCTCTCTAAATAATACATTCATTTATAAACAATCCAAATGTTTATATGCTTTTATGGATGTAGTCAGTGTTTCTATGAGCACCTTTCAAGAATTGGTCTCCCTTATTCCAAAAATAAAGATATCCAAATGGAAATAAGATATGGGAAGTGATATTGGATTTAATGTTAATATTAGCTAATTTTTATTTACGAATCCTAATGAATACTTATGGGTTTCCTCATGTACTACAAGTCCTACATTATTTTCATAACTATATAGTTCAGAATACAGTCTTCTCTCAGAACTTATTTTCAAAAATTTTTAAGTACTGCATTTCAGCTCTCAGTGTGTTCACTTACCTTGTATTTATATATCAGGTTACCAAAATGCTGCTCTGCCTTCACCATTATAAGCTACAATTTCATACTGAACAGTTCACATTTTGGAAAATAAGAACAAAAATTAGGATGTAATCAGAAAATTGAAGAACAGCAAAGTTTACTCTAGAAAATACGTATGATAAAAGAAGTCACAGATGTAATATGAAGAAACCATAATGGAAGTCACTATAACCACATAAGTCCAAACCATTTACATAACTAATAATGCAGATATACAATAGCAGGTTAAATCCTCTCAAGATTCCTTGAAACTAGTTTTGAAACTGTATCATTTAAAAAGAAAAAGCTGTGCATGAAGAAGCTCCTATATTCATCATCATCATCGTCATCATCATCATCATCATCATCATCATGTTAATCATGCCTCCAGAAGCTTTCTTTCAGAATATAGAGAACTAATAACGTTCAGAGAAAATACTTTCTAAGGTTTGTTTTACTAGACATGACCAAGAAATTTTCAAGCAGTATTATGAACTGTCAGGCACAATTTTATGTACATTTTATTCTTCTTTTTCATTTAGGGGATTTAGAAAAGGAATACATTTCTGTCCTAGAAGCAGCATCTGATGTCCTGCACCTGCCAGTGGGAATGTTGAATCAAGAACAAGTTGCTGTATCTTACCTGCTGGACTCAGCAGCTGTAACAGCAATCAGAGGAGGTATCCTCAGTGGAAGAGTTGTGCGTCTTGGGATAGTCTCAGTATCATTCTTTTTATCCCAATATGCCTGTTCTAACTGCCTGAAAGCTAGGGGGGGAAGCTGAATGTTACGGGACAGTAACCTCCGCACAAGATACGGCTCCATTCCTTGGGAAGAGTCCTCGTCCTCAGTGTTGTGGTACAGAGCTTCTTCTGAAACCTATGAGGAACACAAAAAAATAGGCACCATATGAGAAAATACCTATAAAACTAATTTGATAACTCTTCTAACTCCATTCCATAGCCTAGTTTCTTATAAATATTATTTGTACTTTAGTGTAATTATTGAGAAAATGAAAAAGAATTACAAAATATACTAAAACATGTCAGGGGTTTAAATAGTTTGGGGTTTTAAAAGCAAAGAAAAAACATTTTTTATGATGAGATTAGCATCCTGATATATAAAATATTTATTTATACCTCTACAGGGGAAAAAAGTGCTCTGCTTTAGACAAAGTTCTTTACTACAATATGCATGCTTACCTAGAAGTTATCTACCTTTCTGAAGAACTGAGGCTCCAAATAATGATAATAAAATTTAAAAATAGTAGTAATCAGAGATTTGCTGCTATAGATCTAGACTAAAACCAAGAGAAAACTCAACTTAAATATTCTCAGCTGTCCCAACTCCTTTTTTTCTCTCTTGCTGACAGTAATTTCATGCTAATAGTAAGAAATGAGTATTTAAAACAACCACTGCAGTGCTTAGAAACACTGAATAATTAGGACCTCTGAAGGTCAAGCCCTAATGAAATCTTAAGTTTAATCATTAATAAACATTAGTTCAATTTAATCATCTAAAGCTATAGTAACATTCTCTGGGTCATGGAAGAATGACAGATAGTTCAGTAAAGAAAACTCCAACTGATAATGATTTTAAAGGGGAGAAAAATTGTTCTGAAAGTTTTTGGAACTTTCAAGAAACATCTCAGCATTGTGAGAGAAAATTCTCAAAAAATTACTTTTCTGAGAGGACTGATATTCTGAGAAGGCTGTTGCAATAATGAGAAAATATTGGCTTTTTCCTCCATGTCCTATACAAAGTCTTTTACCATCACCTGATAAATTACCCAGCACAGATACCAGTATCTGCACCTTTTGCCTTGAATACTTTCCTGTGAAGAAATCCAAGTTCTAAACAAGTCTAAAGATTTTCCACACCTAAATGAAGAATTAGAAAGGTAGTGTATATAGCTATATATTATTACACCTCTGTCAAGTCTGAATAGCTTCATATACTTGAGACTGCTGCACCAAGTATTCGCTTTTGCCAAACTAGAGTTCCCATATTATGGTATACATAGTATACAAAATAAAGCAAGTTAGACTATGCCCACAATTTACAAGCACACCTCCAGTTACAGTGCAGACATTGCCACTGTATTGACCTGTTTCTTGAGGACTGATAGGCACCTGAAAGAGAAACTTGCACGGCAATGTAGTTACTCTGTGTGCCCAGGGAGAGCCATTTATGAAAAAAATTTTATGATGAGTAATCCTACTGGGTTTGCATAGCCAGGTTTCTGGTAGTGGGGAAGCTACAGTGGGGCTTCTGTAGGAAGATGACAGAAGTTGTTCCCATATCTGATGGAGACAATGCCGGACAGCTGCAAGATAGACCCACTGCCAAGCCCATCAGCAGTGGTGATAGCACTTCTGAGATAACTTGTTTCAGAAAGGGAGGAAAAAAATCTGTGCAATCACAGACAGAGAGAGAGTGAGAATATGTAAGAGCAATAGCTGTGCAGTCACCAAAATCAGTGAAGAAAGAGGAGGAGGAGGTCCTCCAGGGGCCAGAGGAGAAATTCTCTTACAGACTATGGTGAAGACCATGGTGAGGGAGGATATCCCTCTTCAGCGTATTGAAGACCATAGTGGAGTAAATGCCCACTGCAGAGCATGGAGTGCCTCACATCTGAACAGGTGGGTGTGTGAAGGGAGGCTGTTAACTCCTACTGGAGTAGGCTTCTGGCAGGACTTGTGGCCCCATGAAGAGAGAAGCCCACACTGGAGCAGGTTAGCTGTCAGGACTTGTGATGCCATGGTGCATCCATGCTGGGGCTCCCTGCTCCTGAAGGACTGCATCTTGTGGAAGGGACCCACTCTGGAGAGTTAATGAAGAACTGTGTCCTGTAGGAAGGACTCAGGGTGGAGACCTTTGCGGAGAACATTCTCCTCTGGGAGGGACCACAAAGCTGGAGCGGAAGAGTGTGAGGAGTCCTCCCCAAGCTCAGGAGAGAGCAGCAGAAACAACATGTGATGAACTGCCATCAGTCCCTGTTCCCTATCCTCCTACTCCACTTGGTGAGGAGGAGATAGAAAATTTTTGAGTGAAGTTAAGTCTGGAAAGAAGAGAAGGGTGGGTGAAAGATGTTTTAAGTCTGTTTTCCCTGTTACATGGTAAGTGATCTCTTCCTGGCCTTATCTTAACCCATAAGCCCCTCATCTTACTTCTCTGCCCTGCCCAGTTGAGAAGGGGAGTACAGAGTGGCTTTAGTGGACACCTGGCATCCAGCCAAGGTCAATCCACTATAGTAACATTAATGAGCTTCATTTATGCTTGGACCTTGAGCAGTTGCTGTAAGTCAGCTATTTCTAATTCAACTTTTAAACAATGAATCTAAATTAATAATTTACTATTTTTCTTATTCCAGATGCAAGAAATCAAATACTGTAAAATGGTATACATTAATGTGTATACTCCAAGGCAAATCAGCAGTAAAAACAATTACTATGAAAATATGACAAGAATTAATGTGCTATTGTCATCCAGGGAGAAGTTTAACTTCATGCTTGTATTTTTAGTGTGTGAATAGTGGATATATACGACAGCTGAATAAATTAAAAACAGTAATGAAGTTAATTATAGCTCTACAAGAAATTAAAAAGGCTCATATCAAAGCTAAAAATAATCACTCGTGTGGGTATTTGATCCATTTTACCAGTTGGGGTTTTTCTGGGGGGAAACCCTGAAAATTGTAAAAATCTTTGAATTGCAACCACAGACAATCAGAATGAGATAGCTGACCTGAGAAAATGAACTCACTGGGCAGCTTCTTCAACTCCTATTCAAAAATTAGAGAGATAGAGGATTATGACCTGAAGAAAGCCACAAAGAAATGGAAGAACTCCAACAAAAATATTAAAGCCAGGCTTTGGAGAAATTAAGCAATAGGCTCCTAATGTTCATTTTGGTGACCATGAAAATTAAATCCATTTGTGGAAAAACTGGCCACATACTCAGGTACAAATACACAGGCATCTAAACGACGAAATGTTCATCATACTGATTTTATCCACCTTGTCAAAACAAAAGAAAAATATGCTTTTTAGTTTTGCCTTATTTTTTACCATGGTTTTAAGAAGCATTATTTTTAGTAAAAGAATTGTAAGCAATTTTTACCAGTATTAGATTATGAAATTTTGGGGTAAAAGCCATTGCTGTCATTACCACAAAACCACCAAGAATGACAAACAAGCTTTGGAATGGGGGGTATGTGAGTTGCTACATAAAATGATCCAAGGTCATAACTGTTAATGAAGAGAAAGTAACTCCAAGAAATAGTGCTGGTCCTGACATTTCTTACCTCTGAGAATGTACACAAGAAAAACAAAGTTCCTGTAAAGTGACTGTTCATGAAATCAGTTAAATGGAACATATTAGGCTCCCTTTTTTTCACAATAAAGGTCTGGAAGACTCTCTGTTAATCCCTGCCCTGTAACCAATTAACTGAATGTTAGTACATGACAACCTTTCAGATACCAATTAACTTGCTTCAACTCTTTTTGTCTAGGGCAGACTCTGGGCTGGAACATTTAAAATGTCTTTTTATTTATTCCATTTCTTTTCCTGATTGGTTAACTTAATGCTCAAGATATCATTTACTACCCTTCTAATTAGCAGCCATGTTTCTTAGTTCTTATCAGCTCATTAAGAGGCATAGATTTTTGTGCAACAATAAAGTAATGTAACCCAAGGAACAGGAGTCAACCAGATATCACAAGCTTTCTTATGATATAAAAACAGCCTGAGTGAAGTCAAAAACTAAAGAGCCCTGACACTGAAATGGAGACTGGTTTTTGTCATCATTTCTCTAGAGACCTCTTGAGAGACTATCTCAGTTTAAATGAGACACAGGTGTTTTGCTGAGGATGAGTAATAAGCAATTGTAAATCCAAAATTAAGAGGCTCCAGTTGAGGGGGAAAAAAGTGTGGAAAAAGGAAAAACAACAGCCCTTTATGAAAAGATATATGTGTATCGGCAGAAACAACAAAAGAAAACAAGTAAAACAACCAAACAATACTCCTATACCCACAAACAATCCCCTTCAAAACAAACCAATAAAAAAAGAAAAAAGGTAAGCAGTTCGGTTTGTGCCCTTTGGTGCAATTCTAACCACAGTTAACAAGGTGTGCTGTTGGATCACTGGAGATGCAGAGCCTGCAGTGCTTTATGCTGGTTGGTAGGGGGCGCTGTTGGATCCCTGGCTATTGCCATGTGGGGAGACACCCTCCTGGGTGTATTGGAGAAACTGAAAATGAGTTTCCCTCCCACACACACACTGGGAAAGGGGAGAGAGAGGAGGGGGAAAAACAAGAAAAAAAGTCCTCCCCAACGGGAACTCACTCTGTTCTGCTGCCCGAATCATGCAATATAGCTTTCCCTCTCCCTTTGATGTGCCCAAGAACCACTGCCAAGAAAGAAACAAATGGGAACAGGGAAGCGGAAAACCTCCCAAAACAGTTCCTCTCTGATGAAAATCCAAGCAGAATCCACACCTAACAGCCAGGCTGAGAACAAAACCCACTCTGAACTCCTCCTCTGACATTGTTCCAGCTTCAGCAGCTACCTATACTCCTCTCCACCATTTCCCAGGAGATGAAAGGGTAAAAAAAGTAAAAAGGAACTCCTCATCCTTTCTCAAAAACAAGATTCTGAGGGTAATTAACTAGGAATGTGGCCTTACCTGCAACTTCTTTTGTGTTACTTAACTGCCCATTTAACATTCTCTCCTTGCAGTGGACAGGGGGGAGGGAAAAATTCCTGCTTAGTTTCTAAGAACTAGCAAAACCATAACAGAGACCTAACAAGATCATCTGTTTCTCACATTCCTTAAGGTTTCTTTGAAAAACACTTTTAAGAAGTATCACAGTGTACATCTCTAACAAAGTACTTGAGAAGTGTCAGTTCTTGAATCATCTATAACCAGTCCACCATGGCACACCTTCCCATTATTTTCAATTGCAACTCAATCTTGTGACAAGGATCACATGACTACTGATATCCAGACGTTTATCCTTTCTCTTTAAAATGCTTGAAAAAACCCCAATGCTAACAACTTTGACATGCCACCACGGTGTTCTTTAAAAGAATACTAATCAGGGAAAGAAAAAGGTACAGTGCCTTAACCTCTTTGTGTGTTCTTGCATTACAGTGTTATGGTATACATCATCTCCTCACAATAGTACAACTGAACCATAAGGTATCTGAAAAATAACTAAAAATAATCACCTCAGTTTGTTTATTTGCAGCCCAGAGGCATGATGAGTACCAAAGAGCCAGAGGCTACAAGGAAAACTCATTTTGGATATTTGACATGAGGCAAACCATTTGTCCTAATGAACGATGGGGTTGCTTCTAGCCCACCTACAGAACAACTTCTTGACTCAGTTCTGTGACTCTAGACTGGCTTGAGTCAGAAAATAATAATCTCTAATAATTTCAACTACTTTTGTACAAAAAAAAAATCTCTTTTGCTCCAGAATAGTTTGATATTGGTATCTGGACTTCCTTCTCTGTTCCACTCTGAATGTTATTTGTTACACTGGCAATTCTTTCACCGTCACCATGCCTGAGTTTCTATACCTGAATTCCCTTCTAGCTATGAGTGTGCTTGCGATACACTAGCACTGTTTATTAGCATAGCTATTTTAGATCCATACTAAATACACTACCATTCTTTAATGCAATTTTGTACTTTGGATTCCTGCATTCTCTTGACTTTTTCACCAATAATCATTTTAGTACTTTGAAAATACAACTCAAGGAAACTATTAAACCATTAAATGTTCTTGCTCTTGGATTCTTTACTAAAACGTAAATGAGACTATATTATTCACAGACCATTTCAGTGATTCATTTCACTGTGACTAGATTTATTGTTGTTCATTATTTGCACTACGGAAAAAAAACAATGATGATTCATACTCTTAAAACCATAGTTAAATAAAATTAACTTCTATTCAGTCAGATAATTCTTCCCTTTTTTTTCCTATGATGCAAATATTTTTAGTGGGAAAAAAGCCTCTACACATGTTCAGAATAATATTTTTTTCCTGTATCTTGCTTCAAGTGTTATAAAGTAATTGCACCATTTAAAATGTGGTTATGTATCTCAGCACAAATTAAGTACTAATGTACATTAGAAAAGTAATAGATATTAGCGATAACATAGTTTATTACACGGAAATGGTGGAATTGTTAATAGTGCAAAAAACACCCATGTTTATGTCTGTTATATATTTAGAAGGATGAAAATTATTTACTGAAAGCAAATGAAAAGAAGATACTTTGCAGGTCATTAAAATGGAGACTTTTCTATGGGGGGAAAAATGCTTAAATTCAGCAAAATAACCCCACAAAATTTCCAAGTAAAAATCCTGAAAAGTCTGTGAGGACTGGAAAAACACCGCTTCTAAGAAAACAATGGGTAACAGGCCTACCAACTTCACACAGAGAAATAAATCATATTACTATAAAGACGTAAGAATAATCCAGTGAATCTGACTTTACAGGAAACATCTCCTCAAAAAAAAACCACTGGAATTTTTGTTGTACATACAACAGGGTTTTGTAAGGCACCAACATGAAACTGATGACAAAATTAATGCTATGCAAATATGTCTGTCTCTAAGGCAGTAATTTCCTGGGAAATTTCTACAGGACTTTCAGGTTCCCAGACCCATTTGCATGAGGTTATGAACTTCTTAACTTAGCAGAAAACTGAGCTCTGAATCAGTAAACACTCCTTGTCCCCGAGCTAGGCTTCTAGAATCAGAGAATCATTTAGGTTGGGAAAAACTTTTCAGATCATTGAGTCCAACTGTAGAACTAGCACTGCCAAGTCCAAGTCTAAGCCATGTCTCTATGCACCCCATCTACACATCTCCATCTTTCAAATACCTCCAGTGACGTTTCCTGGGCAGTCTGGTCCAATGACTGACAATACCTTCAGTGAAGAAATCTAAACTTCCCATGGTGCATCTCGAGGCTGTTTCCTCTTGGCCTAGAAGAGGTAGCTTAGGTCTATCTGTCCTAGAGGTCCAAAATCCAAGGCTCCAGGCTCAGAACTGTTGTGTGTGTTTCCAGCATCTTCAGTGCAATTACTGATTACTGATTTATTAGGCTTTCTTTGTCCTACACTTCTTCAACCAGAAATTTTTACAGAACGTCCTTTTTTTTTTTTTTTTTTTTTTTTTTTTTTTTTTTTTTTTTTTTTTTTTTTTTTTTTATCTCTAGCAACTGTTTTTCTAATAGCACAAGTTTTTTGAAAGAATGTCTGCAGTTACAGAGATGCTCAGCTATGGAAAAACATCATGTCAAAAGCAAAGAAAAAATAATTAAAGCAAGTTATTCAAAGTCATAGATTTGAATTTCTGATCTGTTCATATATGTATATAGGACATCATGCCAAGAGTACTGCATTCTCTGCTGCACATATAATGAAAAAGCTGTAGGTATACAGACTGGAGTTTTGTGGGCTTCAGTATGGCTGAACTACACTCACTTCAGCTTCATAATATATTGTTAATTGCGTAGGAGGACCTTGTTCAGTAATGATCTCAAAACTATGGAATTCATAACTACGCTACAAACATGTGTCACGCAGCTGCTGACATACTTGTCAGAATGTCCCAAAAATGTTAGTACAAGATTTAGCCTCTTAATGGTGGTTGAAAAATCAAGAAACAAAGGCTCACCCTAACTAACCCTAATCATTTGGTAACTGTTGTTATTAAACAACCAATTTGTTTACTGTTATCTGGAGTTTGCCTGAGTGTACTCAGATATACTCCCCTCTCCATGGGAAGGAAACTAAGATGGGCATATGCAAGAAAGTAGAGTTCCTAACATGGAAAAAAATCTTATACTTCTTTTCATAAAGAAAGGGGTTATGCAGCATTACAGATGTCAAATCTTTCAGGATAAGTGAAAGCTTTGAAATAGATACTTTACTCACTGCTGTAAATCCACCTTTGTGACAGTGTCATACAAAAGGAAGCTGACAAAATATTCATGCCAACATTTTTCTTTCAGATTCTGAACAAGTCAATTGTATTGCCCGAAGTCCCAGGATGAAGTCCTTTCACTGATCTCATCCAACTTCAGGATCCAGGATCCAATACAGTCTTCCACTTCAGAATCTATTATTTCACAGCTATGTAACTACAAAGAGGTATTTACTGTGTGCTTACACACTATTATCCAAGAATTTAAAGGAATGAGTTTACCCAGTTTGGTCAACTAGAGGATTGAGTCTTCCTTTCTGATTTGGAGAACATAAAGGGCTTACCTTGCTTATAGAAAAAAAGGTTTTGGACAATTAAATAGTTTTTAATATGAAGATTTCTGAATTATAGCATCTTTCAACCATCCAGCTATTATAGCTCTCATGTAGGAAAAGTATGCTAGCCTGATTTCAAATAGCTGGTATGGCTCCTTTACTTTAGCTCTACAGGTGTTTAGTTTTGCAGCCAGCAGGACCAGGGAAGTGATTCAGTGGTGGTGAGGCCACACCTGGAGTGCTGTGACCAGTTCTGGGCCTCTCAGTTCAGGAAGGATATTGAGGTGCTGGAGCAGGTCCAGAGAAGAGCAACCAGGCTGGTGAAGGGACTTGAACTCAAGCCCTGTGAGAAGAGGCTAAGGGAGCTGGGGTTCAGCCTGGAGAAGAGGACACTCAGGGGAGACCTCATCACTCTCTACAACTCACTGAAAGGAGGTTGTAGCCAGGTAAGGGTTGGTCTCTTCTCCCATGTTAGTATCAGTAAGACAAGAGGGCAAGGTCTTAAGCTCTGTCAGGGGAGGTTTATGTTAGCTATTAGGAAGAAATTCTTTACAGAGAAGATAATCAGGCATTGGAATGGGCTGCCCAGGGAAGTGGTGGATTCTTCATCCCTGGAGGTTTTTGAGATGAGACTGGATGTGGCACTTAGTGCCATAGTCTAGTAACTGTGGTGGTAGCAGATCAAGGGTTGGACTTGATGATCCCCGAGGTCCTTTCCAACCTGGCTGATTCTATGATTCTATGATCATTGAGTCAACTCCTGACCTTGCGCAGGAGACCGCAAGAATCACACCATGTACCTGAGAACATTGTGCAAACACTTCTTGAATTCTGTCAGGCTTGGTGTTGTGACCCATTCCCTGTGGAGCCTGTTCCAGTGCTCAACGACCCTCCTGGTGAAAAAGTTTTCCTGTTATCCAGCCTAAGTGATTTCATGCCGTATCCTTCCTCTCCCTGTAATGGGCCAATGTTATTTCTACACTGCTTACTACCATAAATGCATCTGAAAAAACTCTTTCTATTGTCTCCCCAACTTCCAGCAGCTTCAAATCCCGCTGAGCTTTGGCTGTACGAATTTTCTCCCTACTGGAGCAAGCAACATCTCCGTATTCTTCCCTTATCACCTGACCTTGCTTCCACTGGGCATACACCTTCCTTTTTCATCTTATTTCCAGGAGGAGATCCCTGTTCAGCCATGCTGGCCTTCTGCCTTGTCTGCTTGACTTTCAGCATTTAGGAATTGCTTGCTCCCATGCTCTTAGAAGGCGATGTTTAATGAGTGACCAGCACTGATGGACACCAGCACCTGCAAAAACACTTCCCTTACTGGCTAGTTCCCTGAGCAGTCTAAAGTCTGCTCCCCTAATGTCCAGAGTTCAGCTTTTGATGGCACTTTTACTCAGTAGAGATTTTAAACTTCATCACCTCATGTTCGCTGTGGCCAAGACAGCCACCAGTCTCCACTTTGCTCATGAGATACATTTTGTTAACAAGCAGCTGATCAAGGAGGGCATCTTTCCAAGACAGGTCCCTTAGGACCTGTTGCATGAAGTTGTCATACAGGTTTTTTAGGAATCTTTTGGTTTGTGTTGTACCAGTTATGTGATGCTCCCAGTTAATTTCTGGCAAATTGAAGGCCCCCATAAGGACAAGGACAGTTGACTTGCAAGTGTCCCTTAGTTCCTCAAAGAAGAATTCATTGATGTCATCATCCTGGCTGGAAGGTCTATAGCAGACTCTCACAATGACATCCTCATTATTTCTTTGCTCCTTGACTCTCACCCAGAGGCTCTTGACTGTGCATTGCCAACTCTGAGTTCCTTGCATTATAACCCTTCCTTTACGTACAATGCTATGCCTATGCCTCCTCCGCCCTCCTGAAAAGACTGTAACCATCCACTCACAGGGCATTCCAATCACAGGATTCATCCCACCAGATTTCATTTATGCCAGTGATATCAAATCTCTGGGACTGGGACAAAGTTTATATATACTCTTATATTCTCACAAAAGCAGAGTAAAACACATTAACCTCAATGTCACTAAATAAAGTAAGTTTTGTCTTTTTTGTTTTGTTTTGTTTTGTTTTTTACTGCAGACACTACCTTTTTTTTTTTCCCATCCTTGCTTCTATATAAAAATTGCAAAACTGAGTTTTTCAGGATGTGCATACATCTGAAAGAATCCCAGCTTCCCTGTTGCCGCAACTAATAAATAATTTTGGCAAAGATTTCCATAACAGGATGAGAAACTAGAATGATCTAGAGAAGTCTGGCTGAAGAAAAAATGTGCAAAAAAAAAAAAAATCTTCTCTCCTTCAAGAAAGGAATAAAAGGAAGCTAGTTCCATGATTATCTATTACACACAATGCAAGCTTAGGAAACCGAGCTTGGACAAAATGCACATTTCACATGGAAAAGCTACAGATTCATTTCTGGGAGTGAGTTTTACTAGAAAATGCTTTGTGACTTACCTGACAAATCTTTGTTAAGTTGAAGAAAAGAAACATAAAACGCACCAGCATAATGCTTTAAAAAAACTCCTTTTTAATGTTCTGAGACAAGAGGGTTTTTCAAAAGCTGAGTTCTGGATAGCCTGTTTCTTTATCCTCTCTCTGAGAATGGACCTGAATAACATAATAATCTTCCTCACTTGAAGGGAAAATAAATTTTAGAGAAATAGGAATGATATGAAACAAAATATCCTATTCTTTAAAATAAAGTTTTAGAAAAGTGTAATACTTCAAAATTTTAGAATGTTGGAGACCCATAAATACATCAATAGAAAAAAACAATAAATTCTGATCTAGACATAATCCATCTTAGCTATATCTGCTCTTGTTAGTATGATGCTCTAGGAACTTGCAAATTAAAATTTATTTCCATAAAATGTTACACTTTTATAAATTTTAACAGGCTTTAAAAACCAAGAAATTAAAATTTTCAGGCAAGCAGATGAATATCTAGCATTAACTTGCTTAAAATGTAAAATTTTCTTAAGAGAAAAACCTATCAGAGTTAGTTGAATTAAATAACAAAACAAAATAAAATAATCCTCTATAATAATGCAATTATTCCTTGCTGTACTTTAACAAGTATTCCTGAAAGCCACTGTGCTGGTTTTGGCTGCAGTAGAGTTAATCTTTACAGTGGCTGGTACAGGGCCATGGTTTGGATTTTTGCTGAACACAGGTTTGATAATAGAGATGTTTTTGTTATTGCTGAGCAGTGCTTACACAGAGCCAAAGCTTTTTCTGTTTTTCGTACTGCTGAAGGAGTACATGCTGGCAAGGAATTTTTACCATTCTGATTCTGTTTCCCATCCCACTGGTGAAGGAGTGAGCAAGTGTCTGCGTGGTACTTGTTTGCTGGGTGGGGTTAAACCATAACAGGTGCTAAACTATATATAAAGCCAGAAACTTCTATATATCAAAATTAGGGGATTTTCAAGTGCTGTTTTCCAAGGTATTATTTTATTACAATCTTTTTATGATCAGGGACCGGAGCTGCTTTAAAGCAGCCCAGCTGTAGTTTAAAAGTGAAAACCATGTCATCCTTGTGGTTGGGATATACCTCTTGCGTTTCAAGCTGTTCCTAAGCAACTTCATCAGCCGGACAATACTAAACTTAACTCTACACAATTTTGGAGGTATGACTGTTACTTTAAATGTACATTATTGCACACTTCATCTCATGCAGGAAACAGTACAAGATAAAGATGTTTCTGCATTTCATACTAACAGGAAATACATTAAAGAAGCTCCTGAATTCTTCATAATATACTTTGAAATTACTCCCAAGGTACAGAAGCCATACTCTTTTAGTTTACTGATTTGAACTACTGTGTGAACAAGTCTTTTAGATATTCTTTTTTTACTAGCAATGGCTTCAGTTTTATTAGGGTGTTCTGTTAACCCACAAATAGTAAGCAATCAACACAAGAAAGTCTTCAGAACAACTAAGTATTTGAGTCTATATTCAGAATTAATAGATATATCCAGTTTTAATTCTACAATTAGAAAAAAAAAAAGAAATTGAGAGCTTCTTACCTTGTTTGACATGGTGAGAGATGGCCATACATATTAATTCATATTAATTTTATACCTATTCCAGTATCCTCTCTGATGACACTTTGAGGGACATTTTTAGGGAAATTGTGTTAGAAAAAGGACAGACTAAAAGTAATCCACCTGTCACTTAGCTAGCTTCTGTATTCTTTCAGTCAAGCCAAGTTTAAGATTTCCTTACACAGGCCTTTCATTGGGACTATAGCATTTAAGTAGGCATCAATAGAAACTCACAGTTAATTCTATTAATTTATGCACCTTTTTTGAACCTACTTGTATGTTTTTGCTTTACATTTTGTAATTTTAATTTCTACAGTTGATATTTTCTGCCAAAAAATTACTTCCCTTGCCTTTTAAAAAGATGTCTGTTCTCTATGCCTTTCTGGAGAATACTTAATATTCTATTTGACATTTCAACCACTGCTGATTATTGAGCTGATTTTTACAAATAAATACCTGCAAAAATGACCAAGATCTCTATCCTGAATTGAAATAGGTCACTTAAAACCCATTATTACAAACTTACAATTACTTTATATTTCCCATGAGCATTTTTGGTACTTGTTAATACTTCTAGGTAAAGCATAGAATCTTCTGAAGTATCTGAGAATCATAGAACCATAGAATAATTTGGTTTGTAAGGGACCTTAGAGGTCATCTAGTTCCAAGCCTCCTGCAATAGACAGGGAACCATCCATCAGACCACATTATTAAGACCTCCCTCCCTCCTCGTCTTAAGACTAAATCAGTGGAATTATTAACTTTAAGCAGTTTGGGTTTTTTTTTTTTTTTTTTTTCAGAAAAGAACTGGCTTTTACTTTTCAGTACATTGCCTTGCAAATAGATATCTATAAACTTCCCAGATAAAGATATTTGAGGCCAGTCCTTCACAATGAATCATTTGCACCTGTAAGTTCACACTAATTTCTCAAAGGAAGGAAACTACAAAGCCAGGGAGATCTCTTAGTTCTTATCCACAGACCAGTAGGGAAATAGAATGCCTATAGTTGTACTTAGGGAAGATTTTGTTCAATGTTGTTGCAGGAAGACATACTGGGAAAAAAAAAATGCAATTTAATTCCTATGGAATTATCAGCAGTATGACAATATGCAACAGCTGGCGATTTGCTGAAACATGAGCTAGTAACATATATCCAGCTCAAGTTAGATGTTTATATTCTATTAAGTAAAAATGATCAAAGCCTCTTTATTTGTAAAAAAACATAACTTGACAAAAGCAAATAAAACAATCAGTGCACACAACACAAGTCATAATTTCAGGATGGTTATCCTGTGTTTGGAAGTCATGATTTCATTTAAATAAAAAAAAAAAAAGAAAGAAAAAGCCTTACAACCTACTGGATCACTAAGAGTATACTGCCTTATAACAGAAAGTTCTGCCAAAAGCTTGTGTGATAATTAAAATGGCACACTCATATCTAAATACTCAAAACAGAGAAGACAGAAAAATGAAAAATGAAAAATGAAAAATGAAAGAAGGAGGAGGAAAAAAATCTTAAAGTCAATAACACTGTGGAGCAGAAAGCCAAACAACCACACAAATACAAACCTTTTTGAATAAACTCAAGAGTATAAATTTATTACTATAACCATCTTCTTTCCACAAACTCTTATCTTCATTACAATCAAGATACAGTTTAAATACAGTTTATTTAATTAAAGACACTTCCATCTTCACATAAAGACATCCAACCTGAGTAGAAGAATTATTTAAACTCAGTTCAGTTGAACTGCCAAGGTATGGATAGAAGTTCAAATGATAATAGCACTCAAGATTGTGATCTTATGAGGAGACAGATAGTGCTGCTACACTTCTGTGTTCATGCTTCTGCACATGACTACTATTGCTTGAGTTAATTCAATTATAGCTCAAGCTAAAAACTCAGTAAAAAACAGTTACATAACAAGGACGTTATAACGACATTTTACATAATATTGTACAAGTGCACTTTCTTCTAAGAAAATCCTATGTCATCAGAGTTGAGTAGGAAATTGTTTTTCTACACTGCCTAACTGTTCAATTTCAGAAATCTTCCTGTTGTGTGACATATGGAAAGATTTTCAATGTTTTCATAGAAACAGAGCTTGAGATCTGTATTTTCTTACACTTTTCTCCTCGTGTAGCCCAGAACACAGCACAACCTCCTGGAAACCAAATGAACCAACAGGAATCACCTAATCACTGAGCCTGGAAAGGATCTCTGGAGGTAATCTAGTTCAAACTCTGTTCAAGTAAGCTCACGTAGTAGGTTGTGCAGGACACTGTCAAGTCAGTGTCTGGACCCCTCAATAGGAGACTGCACAGTCTTCCTGGACAACTTGGATCAGTGCCTGACCACCCTCTCAGTAAGAAAAAAAGAAAGTGTTTTGTTGTATTCAGATGAAATTTCATGTGTTTTCATATTTAATATATGCCCATCGCTTCTTCTCTTGTCACTGGCCACTACTAAGAACAAACTGGTTGCGTCACTGATATTCCCCACGAGACATTTATACAGACTGATAACATCACCCTTGAGCCTTCTCTTCTCCAGGCTAAGCAGTTCCAGCTCTCAGCCTCTCCCTGTATGTCACATGCTCCATTTCCTTAATTGTCTTCATGACTCTTTGCTGCACTCAGTCAATGATTCATGACTTTCTTGTAGTGGAGAACCCAGGACATGACAAAACACTCCAGATCTGCTTTCACTAGGGCTGAGCAGAGGGAGAGTGTAACTCTCCTTGACAAAATAGTAGTGCTTTTACTAATGCTGTTAAATATGCTTTTGTCCTTTTTTGCTGCAAATACACATTGCTGGCTTGTGCTGACCTTGTTTTTTACCAGGGTGCCCAGGCACTTTTCTGCCCAGTTGCTTTGCAGGTGGAAAGCTCCACTGTATAATTCAACTAGTTTGATGTTTTCCCTGTCATTTGTCATCAGGTCCCCTGACCCATTCAGCAGCAGAACCAAACTTTCTTTAGCCTTCCTTTCATTGCTGATGTACCTGTAGAAGCTTTTCTTATTGCCCTACCCATACCTCTGCATCCCATTCAACTGCAGATGAACTTTGCTTTCCTAGCCCCATCCTTGCACACTTCAACAGTATTTCTGTATTTTATCTGGGTCACTTGCCCCTACCTTCACTTCTTGTATGCTTCTCTTTAATATTTGACCTTTATCAGGAGTTCAGAAGTTCCTTATTCTGTGCAAGCCTCCTCCAACAGCTACTTGCTTTTCCCTTTGTTGATACTCACTGTTGTTAAGCTTAGAGAAGGTGATCCTTGGAAATAAACCAGCCCTCCTGGTCCATACTTCTTATCAGAGGTATATCCCATTCCTAGGAGACCCCTTAACAGATCGATGCCTGCTTTCCAGGAGCCATGATCCTGCTATTTCTCTTTGCCCTTCTTTCACGATCCTGAACTCCACACATCTCATAGTCTTTGCAGTTAAGACTGTTGCACACATTCAATTCTCTACAGGTCTTCCTTGTTTGTTAAGTATCAGATTCACTTGAGAGCTTCTCCTTGTTGATGCCTTTATCATCTGCATCGGTTTGTCACTAAAGCACTCCAGAAACCTCCTGCGTTGCATGTGCCGTCATGGGGTCCTTCAACAGGACTAGGACCTGAAAATGTGAGATTTCTTCCAGTTCATCTTTGGTCTTCTACCTCTTCCTGACAAGGACATCTGATGGGCCTTACCACAACAGACTGATGTTCATCTGCCCACTAACCCCAACCCATAAGCTCTCAGCTGGCTCATCACGTCATATGTAGATCAACTTTTCTTTTTCTCAGTTTCTGTCTTAAATGAAAGTAACTACCCTTCTCACTTTCCTTCTTAAAGAGCCAGTATCAATCCATCACAGCATTCCAGTCATAAAACGCCAGGCCTTCACTCCCATGCTGTCCTCTCACTGAAGTATTGGTAGTGTTGGGGTAGGTCTTTCTCAATTTGAAACAAATCATTACATACAACTAATTACCTATAACTAATTAATTCTTATGTGGGTGGGAAGAGACTTTTTCTTCGTCTACATAGACCAACTACAGGCTCCTGCTTCTTTAAATTAAATATAAAACAGAATAAGACAATACATATTGACAGAAGAGCAAGGAATTGAATTATTTTAATGAGAAATCCAGTTCTGTATCCAGGGTAATTTTCAGTGAATGACTCATCAGATCTCTCCAACATTTGTATGGAAAGTTTGTCTTCACAGATTGCTTTCTTTACTGGTAAAAGCCATTTAAAAGTCTAACCAAATACATGTTATGGGACACTGAAAACAGAAGCTGATACAGTCAGTGCCTGCAATAATAAAACAGAGTGTCATAATGCAGGACATACTCTGATGCAGAGTAAGTTAACCAGTTTTGAACTAGGCTGCAATGACCCAGGAAGAGAGTGGAAGTCATCCATTGTTTCCAAAAGCAACTAAAGCAAGGCTCACCAGAGACGATGACTCACCAGCTGCTCCCCACAATCATAATTTCTATGAGGAAAAAATTACTTTCTTGGGGTTTATTTTGTTGTTTTGTTTTGATTTGGTTTTGTTATTTTTTGTGGGTTGTTTTGTTTTGTTTTTTCAGTTTGTTGTTGTTGTTGTTGTTGTTTATTTGGTTTGGCTTGTAGTATTTGGTATGGTTTATGACTGGGTTTTTTTGAGTTGAATTCTGTGAGGAAGGATGCTATGCCATTCATTAGAATCAATTTTCTAAGACAGCAAGCAACTAAGATGATCTGCCTAATTTATCATAAAATGATATGCTTTGCAGTTCTGACATACTGACTTTAGTATTATAGAACCACAAAGATTGGTTCATACTGGAGTGCACTGGAGCCGATGATCATCCAGAATGTTTGTAAGTGGGAATGACACAGTGATACAGGGAGTGTTTCACTGGATATCACTATGGCAAATCCAATCACTTACATCTCCTATGGCAGCAGAAAGAACATTGTACGGTCACAGTAAAACTGCAACTTTCATCACTGTCCAGGCAAGACTGGATGGAACAGGTTGGACTGAAGCACACATTTACAGGCATCAATTTGCAGATGCAATTTGCAGGTAGTCTGCCTTGCTATACTGCAGTTGTTAGAGGCCAAAATAGGAGAGGGAAATAAAGAAAAAGTAGCAAATATGATATAACACTGCTTGAGTTTTGTGCAGGTTGGGGATGGCAGCATTTATGAAGGCTGTGTGACTTCTGGGTGAGCAATCCTTCACTTCCAGCATCTCTTCAGTGCCTTTGAACATGGCCTAGTCACTCAGGAATGGAAAAAGTTTGGTATAGAATAGAAGGGATTTTTCCGTGTGATATGTAAGCACATACCAGAGCAGTGCCTCATGAATTCTCTAGTGAAAAAAAAGGTTCAGCTTTTACATATTAGACTAAGTGACTCATCTCAACATGAGTCCAAATAATATTGCTACTCTGTCACATCAAGGTATTAAATTTTTCATCATTTTATGTGGTACTACTTTAATATTTTACATTAGACTGCAAAAATGCTTTTATATCCCTTTTGCATCTACGGGCAAAAGTACTGTGCTTTTTAAAGATCATTTATAGTTATTTTCTGAATAATCCCATTCATTTCTTTGGGGTTGCATAAAGATCCTAACAACCCATCCTCTCAGGCAGCCTTGTGCATATCATGCTTCCTGTTGTTTCTAATTCATATTTTCTTCTGAGAACCCTTAAACCTAAAATGAATCAGCCTGCCCCTGCTGAAAATATGTATAATTTTTCTCTACCACAAATCTCTTTCTTCACATTATTCCTTGTGCTGATGCTCTGAATTCTGAAGAAACATAATAGATGACACCTTCAGCTATCGGTCACTGTCATCTAATCACTTATTGAATTTTGAGATTCTTGCTAGAAATTCACACCTTGCCTCCCATTTAATCCTAATTCATATTTTAAATTATTTCTAATTGATTTTTTCTATTTTAATTATTAAACTATAATACTTTAGTGACACTCTAGTTACTACAGAAAACCACTAATATCAAACATTATTGCTGTTTATTCATAAAAGACAAATCACTCATGTGCATTCATGTTTTGAATACATTTAGTATGCAGGAGTACTCACAAGATATGCATACCATTGGGCAATCCTTCTGTTTCTTCTGTATACATGTTCATCTATTGATTTTTTTTTTTTATGGAGAACTGTTTTGTTCTAAAACTGTTACACATTATAAAAGCCCCTTTCATTTTGTCTACTCATTAAATATTGTTTTGCAAATAAAGTGCCATAAAGTGGCATTTCCTGATCTTGATTTAATAACATGCAAAAGAATTTACACATATATTTTCAGGCCCTTGGCTCTGTCTCCTGTAAAAATCAATTACATTTCTCCTCCATCTGCACAGTTTTAGAGACATGCTATATTTTTCTTCCCACCTCCCATAGTAAATATTCTAGTGGGAGTAAGTCTTATAGACCCAAAATTATTTTGTCATTTATCAGTCAATTACTAAAATTAGCAAAATTATAGCTTATTGACACTGTTTGAAATTTCTGACATTCCAGAAAACAGTTTCTTTTCACTATTATTTTTTGTGAAAAGTTTCTTTCTTGACCATTCACTTCTTCAGGGTTATACAATTTATTACTTATGAATTTTCATGCTTGCTCTTTGGTTGGTTTCAAATGGATTACTGACACACTGATTCTAGCAAAAGAATGAGACTTCATAATTTTTCTTTTCTTTCCTGTGCAATAATGTGAATTCTTTATAGTCTCAACCCTTTCTCTACCTTACTAAAATATTTTTAATTATTACTTAATTTGTTTCGAGTGGTCTGCTTATTAATTTTGTTTAACTATTTCAATTTACTTTTTAGACCTTTATTTGTTCTGCAACCTCTTATCTTCAGACTGCTTCCATACAAATTGTAACAATATGAGGCTCCCAAAAGCATCTCTAAATGATGTATTGGTAATTTCACAGTAAAATAGGCATTCCTTGTTTTTGATTCAGCAGCACATTTATGCTATTGGAGCATTTTATGAAGAAGAAGATGAAACGATGAATTTTCACGTTAGTCTTTCTTGAGAAAGATATAGCAGGGGTTACTGATTTTTAATTTAAAATATTTACCCCTTAAATCTTTTACAAACTCTGTCATTTCTTGTCTATGTGTTCTTTAATCAGTTATGATCTACTCTATAACTCTATAACTATACCAGCAAAAAGTTCCTATAGCAAAAATCTTTAGAACCAAATAATTTATTACTGTCACTGTTGTTACTGGCATATCTGTAACACCTGTGACTCACAGGAGAAAAACTTTTGAAGTTTTAAATGCACAGGCAGAAAAGCATTACCTTGAAGAAGATAAAGTGCTGGATCCTGCACTTGTGTCACAGCACCACCATATGCAGCACTACAGGTTTGGGGCAGTGTAGCTGGAAAGCTGCCTGGTGGAAAGAGCTGAACATGAGACAGCAGTGGGCCCAGGTGGCCAAGAGGATCAGTGGCATCTTGGCTTGTATCAGAAGTATTGTAGCCAGTATGACCAGGTGTGATGGTTCAGACATGGCTCCCTGCTAAATGCCCGAACCCACAGTAGCAGCCCCTATCCCTTCCCCCTCCTTCCACCAGGGCAAAGGAAAAAAAAAAAACGATGCAAATTGAAGAACCCAAAATCAAGCTAGTTATATAAAAATATATATTTTATGTAAAGTAAGTAATGGCCAGTCTTCGCGAACGAAGAACCGGGGAAGGTCTTTACACCTTCCAGCCTGCGCATTGGATTTTTTAGGTGAGACACAGTGTGCGCGGAACTGAGCCCACCCTTTAATCCTGAGGTTCGTCTGCCGGGGCCAAGCGAGCTTGGACGGTGGCAGCGAGGTCCTCAGGACGTAGATGGATTGCCTTACAGGGCTAACGAGCTCCATCTGCCCGGGGAGTGGCCCCGACCGGGAATCGAACCCGGGTCTCTGCAGTGACAGTGCAGCGCCTTAACCCTCTAGACCACCAGGGGCTCCCATTTTTATGTATATTACAGGTGTATACAGTTAAGATGCTATGTACACAGCAAAAAGGGAATCCAAACACCCCCCAAAGGATTAGGGAAAAGGGAAAAAAGGGACAAAAGGGGACAAAAAGGGGCACCAAACAGACATACGCAATCAAACTCAAGAACTATACTAATAACTAACAAAACAGATCTCACCACATCCCTTAGAAAAGCAGGATTGGCAGACACAGCCAGCACTCTCAAAGCCTCCACATGTCAGGCCAGTGGTCACTGCAGGCCTCAGCCTTAGATAAGCGAGACCAACGCAGGGACCCACTGTTCCCAACCCTCACTGGAAGAGATTTACGTAAAAATCGTATGGAAAACTGGTCACCAAGGAAGGCCTAGATTAAAACTACCACACCAGGGAAGTGATTATTTCCTTGGCACTGGTGAGGCCGCACCCCAATTCTGTATTCAGTTCTGGGCCCATTCCCTTCAAGAAAGACAGTGATATGGTGGGGTATATCCAGAGAAAGGTAACAAAGTTGGTGAAGAGTCAGGAGCACAAGTATTATGAGGAGTGACTGAGGGAGGTGGGGGTCTTTTGCCTGTAGAAAAGGCTCAGGGGAGGCCTTATCACGCTCTACAGCTAACCAAAAGGAGGTTGTAGCCAGGTAGGTGACAGTCTCTTCTCCCACATATGCAACAGGACAAGAGAAAATGGTCTCAAGCCGTGTCAGAGAAGGTTTAGACTGGATATTAAGAAAAATTTCTTCATGGAAGCCTGCCAGATCAGGCTGCTCATGGAAGTGGTAGACTCATCACCCACAGAGGTATTAAAAGACATATAGATGTGGCACTTGGGAACATGGGTTACTGCTGGACTTGGCAGTGTTAGGTTTATGGTTTGACTTAACGATCTTTAAGGTCTTTTGCAACCTAATTGATTCTGTGTTTCTACTTTCTTTAAATATAGTATAAAGCATAACTCCGATAACAGTCATAGCTTTGGTCTTCACAAGCAACAGCAGTACAACAAGAGCCATTTCAGTTAGAACAGAAATATACCAAGAGGAAGTATATGTTCAAATAATAATAAGGTATTTTTCTAGGCATTGCTTAGTGGATTACTTAAAGATTAATGGAAAAACATTGGGATATCAAAATATAATTTTCCTATTGCATAACCTAAGATTTGGACTGTAGATCCCTATATATTTCTTCACTGGTGATTATGAATTGTGTATAATTCATACATACACATACACACAGAGGAAAAAATGGAAAACAAAAGCAGAGGAAAACATATGGTAAATGTCATCTTATTTTAAGAAATCTATACTAATATTTGACAAATAAATATAGAGAAAAACCATTGTAAACTTCAGAGTGAAGAAAATCTGATCCTTATGAATTCTCATCTAAACCAATTAAAAACAGCTTAAACACAGACTGTCTCACTGGATTAGACTGCCATGGTACTCAAGCCAAAAGGAGTACTGTAGAATCTTCTGATGTACCAGATTTCCAGAAGTTTTGACTGTTACCATGTCCTTCACATGATTTTACTGCACTTTTAATACCTTTGGCAAACTATTTGGAGCACGAGACTTATTATGAGGAGTGTCTGAGGGAGATGGGGTTGTTTAGCCTGGAGAAGAGGAGGCTCAGAGGACACCTTATTCCTCTCTACAACTTCCTGAAGAGAGGCTGCAGTGATGGGAGGGTCTGCATTTTCTCCCAGATGAAAGCAATAGGACAAGAGTAAATGGACTCAAGTTGCACCAAGGGAGGTTTAGACCAGATAGTAGGAAAAATTTCTTCATGGAAAAGGTGGTGGAACAAGCTGAGCAGGGAAATGGTGGAATCATCATCCCTGAAAGCATTCAAAAAACATTTAGATGTGATGCTTAGAGACATGGTTTAACCTTACTGATTCTATGATTCTATTTCACTAAAAAACATTTACCTCACTGCACTCTGAGCATAAACTGCCATGTAGTGGTTTGGGGAATGCTCATTCATAAGCAAAGCCTCGTTTCCTGGTGTCATCCAAAATAAGAAGAGAGAAAAATTTTAATCAGCAATACCCCAGCCAGTTTTCTTAGATGTTCATGTAATTATTTAGAGCCCCCTAAGCTCTCTAAATACTTCAGTAAAGTTAAGCTAATGAAATAGTGGAGGAAAATAGGCTTTAATAATAAGCATCACTTCAGAGAAAACAAAATGCCTTAGGAAAATATCAGGTACTTCTGTCTAAGAAGCCTCTTGTGAAGATAGGTCTAATGAGTTTATAACTGTATATAAAATCCCTTAATGCTAACTGCACCATTTAATAAGTATTCATAACATTAGTGCACTGGAACCAAACTTCTTTTTTGGAATAACTGTGTCAGCCTACTAGTATATCAAAGGTTTATAGAAATAATAGAAATTCACACAGAAAATAACATCCATGATAAAACAAGAGACTGGATCAAGCGCAGAAGTCCCAGTGGACTGAACATTCACTTTGTATCTGAGCATTAAAGTTTTTTTGGCATTCAAATTATGTTCTGTTTTTGGGCTCTCCCTATAAAGAACTGTATCATTAGGAAAGCTAAAATTACAGGAAGTAATTTAGAGCGTTCATCATCCTTTTTTCACTTTCACTCTCAAGACCTTGATGTTTGAAACTCTGGATGGGTGCACAATAACTGACTAAAATATTTGTCTTTCAAGTCTCTATGTAATCAGTTTGTCCTCCACTCATTTATGGAGTAGTAAAGTTCCCATACATTCTCAGCGTTAAACTATTTCTAAAGTGATGATACACAATTTTATTACTTGCTGCATTTGTGACAGAAAAGAATAAGATAATCTCTGCAAGTAAAAGGGGTTTTGATGCAAAAACATAATGGTGTATACAGAATATATACCTTAGCTCCATGAGACAAAAAAGTGTGCATTAGAGGCAACATACCATTTTGGTCAAATTAATGTGCGCACGTATGCTACAGAGTTTCCTTTTTGTCCTATATATAGTTTTCCATATTAGTTTTCAGTTGCCTTGTGCAAAGACCTTTATAGTATCAGGAAGAAAACAGAATTCACCACAATTTTTGCCTGCAAAGTGCCTATAGCATGACAAGCATGAATTAAGGCATTGCAGTGTTGGCATAGATCAAAATACACAGAGGTCTTACACAGTAACCTCTTTTTCCTCCATTTATCCATGCTATAATAAGGCTTTTATATACTTTCAGTCACCCAAGTACCCACCAAGATACTCAAACCAGCACAGGGTTATCTCAAACTACTGTTCAAATACTGTGACCCAAGAAAAAAATTATTAAGAAGTTCTTAGAGCCAGTCAAAACACCTAAAGTGATATATCAACATATATACTGTTAAGGAAAAATTGATGATGAAAGCATTTCTTCCATTCTAGTGAACTGAAGCTGGTGAAAGGGCTAGAAGGTATGTCCTATAAGGAGCAGTTCAAGATTCTCAGTTTGTCTAGAAAAGTAGACTGAGGAGCCTCCTCATTGTTCTTTGCAGCTTCCTGTGGAGGGAAAGTAGAGAGGGAGGTGCTGATCTCCTCTCCTGGGTATCCAGTGACAGGACGTGAGAACAGTTCAAAGTTGTACCAGGGGGGTTCTGACAGGACATTAGGAAGCATTTCTTCACTAAGAGGGTGGTCAAACACTGGAATAGATTTTCTAGAGCGGTTGTTGATGTCCCCAGCCTGCCAATGTTTAAAAGGCATTTAGACAATGGCCTTAACAACATGCTGTACCTTTTGGTCAGCCCTGAAGAGGTCAGGTATATTGGACTAGATGACCAGTATCTTCCATCCAACTATTCTATTCGATTCGATTCGATTTGATTAGATTCGATTCGATTCTTTCTATTGTATTTATTCAGGGAGCAGACCTAGGGTTCTGCATATGCTGTTGAACTCCATGTACAACAAGGATTTATGTCAAAGGCAATCTTAAATTCCCAGAGAAAAATCTGAAAGATTATTCCAATTCTTGGGTTTGGGGTTGAGGGGAGGGAGGTATTTGAGTTTTCTTTGAACGTGAGGAAGAACTAGTCCATCTGCTAATCAACAAGACATAGCTTTTTAACTAATTGCCTTCTGTAAGAAAAAAAACTGGATATAAAAAGCCTAAGGATGAGGGGAACTGGGAGTAGGATTCCGTAACTTGAGAATGTAACACTAAGCTCTTCTCCGTTTGGATGAACACAAAAACTGGGGTCTCTTAGTCTAACAAGATTACAACTTAGAAATTAAGAAACTTCAGGTGGAACTGTGAAAAAGAACAGATTTTTATTAACAAAATCTGAATAAACAACAAATAGTGCAATCAAAGACTTTCAGAAGAAACAAAACAGAGTCCCAGTTTCCCAGAAGACGGGGCAGGAAGGGGAATCCACGGCAACCAGGAGCAGGAGGAAAGGGAGTGGGGAAGGCAGGACTGTCCCGGTAGTTCAACAGCTGCTCGTAGCCATGTGCGCCCACACCAGCCAGCAGCCAAATGGCTTCACAGTCAGCGATGAAGGAGTCCTTTTCCCCACAGGCAGTCCCAAAAGCAGAATACCTCGCTCTGAGATGGGTCGGTCTCTCAGTCATCCTCCGCGTGGTGTCCCGTGGGGAAAGAAAGCATTTCCTCTCAGGAAGAGGAGGCAGACGAAACCAGGCAACCCTTCCCCCCGCCCTCCGCTGGCAAAACCAAAAACCTCCGAACAAAAGACTCCCCAGCCGCGCCTCCGGCAACCATGCTTCCTGGGAAGCTCCCCCTTCCCCCGCTCCTGCGCTGCCGAACGTGTGGGGCTTCACTCCGTACCCACAACTCTCTGCATCCTGGAAAAAAACAGATGGAGGGGGATGGGGGAGGACAGAAGCGGGACCCTAGGGAAAAAATTACATCATCTCTTTTCCAACCTATGACATGGGGGAAGAAATCAGTGATTTCTACTGACAACTTTTCTGTATACTTATTTTCTCAAAAAGGCTTCTTAAACATGAAGCAGCTGCTGATGAAACAAAGTGGTCTATATCTCTACTTTCTGGGACTTGCTAGAAGTTCACAGAAAATATAGAAATTATTAATAATTTATGCACACCCCCCAAATAATTTAGAAAAGAATGTGAAAGAGCTATGCTTAGATCCTGTGCAAAACGAAAATGTTTGTAAAAATGCAAAAGAGCAAAGATACAAAATTTTATTTCCTACTATATTGTTAGTATTCTTGGCAAAACTAGAACCTTGACTTCCAAGTGCTGCAACTCCTTTGGTCTAACACATAAACCAGAAACAATCTACATGCTACTCCATAGCCAGGAACTACATTTTTATTTTGAAGTATACGGTTTCACCTCCCACGCTTGCAGGGGAGAGGAAACTCCCTTTTGTTCTATATCTCAGTATATGTTGGTTGCTCTCTTCTCTATCTAGAATTTGAGCATTGGGCTTTTGTAATTTCTCGCTTTACACTTCGTTTCTACTCAAGTTATAAGGAGATACAGACACTGTAGCTGAGTCTATTGGTCAACCTTAGGTTTGTACAGCTATAAGACATTGCAAAGATGTGAATGTGAAGAATTCTTGAAAACAAGATTTCAGACAGGTTTGACATATAACAGGCTAAGGACGTGCTTTCAGCATTTTTCATGCATATATATAGTCCAGCAAAGACTATGCATGTCCTAACACTGGAGCAATCAGAAACCTACTGACACTCAGTAACTGTTGTCGATCAATTCTTAAAGCTTTTCTATGCATCTTTTGAGGTTTTCCATCTTTTATCGCCCTTTTCCTGCTTCCTAAGTTTTGACTAATTGTCACTTTTATAATTTTGGCTTTTTAACCTGGAGCGTAACATGTGCAACAAGTATGTACATGCAAGTTAGATACAAAACCTAAACTTTCTATTTACACTTTACTATTTCAAATATTCATTTTTCTTCGTACAAGGCATCCATCAAAGGTGAAAATAGAACTCGAGTGAAATTTTTGTCACAATGTTTATAATGTACGCTTTGTCAAGATATTATTTTCAAGGTCATTCATAATAAATGAATCATAAAATTTGTTTGAGCAGGTGCAGTGGCAGATTGATTCAATTTTTGTTTAGTAGATCCAGCACAATTGCTGTCAAACACAGCAAAAATAACCCACTACTTTTTCAATTTTAATTAATTTGATCATTAAATAATTAAAAATATGATCAGGTTTTCAATTAAAAATATGACTAGGCGGACTAAAACAATATAAATAGCTACTTCATGAGGAATTAGGAAGTAAAAGGCTACAATTATTTTCCTAACACAAGCAATGGCATACATTAAAACAATATATCACACAAAAGGATTTATATCTGTTTAAACAATTTCACAATCTAGCAAATGTAGCAGTAAAAAAACAAAAAACCAAAAACCAAAACCAAAATCAACCAAACAAACAAAAAACCCAAAAAATCCCCAGACTGTTTTTGTGATATGGTAAATAGAGACCTGTTCAATGCTTTCAGCAACTAATAGTGAAGTATGTGTTCAGTATCCCTCTCAGAAAAAGACTACTTGTAGAATTGGCACATCAAGTAACCTATTAAACAGCAATTTACCTATAAAGCATGAATGCAGTACTTTCATCATTGTTCCAATTTTTTCATTCAATCCTTCACCTCTCATTTCAAGAGCAGAAGGCCCATTGATCTGCCTAAAGGCCAGGGGAAGTCAGGCTTGAATACAAGCAAATTAACGCAAAGGACACCCATCAACCCCCCAACTCACAAGTTTAAACAAAGTTACTGCTAAAATTTCTATCATGCTCTGAGTCATGCAATAAAAAAACCACTGTTGCCACAGGACTGTTGCCACAAAGCATTGAATGGAGACTGAGTCAGAAAGATTACCTATTTTCATTTCCACCGCGTATGGATTATCTTTGCCAAACGGTAGGAGAAGACAAAGCAAGGTGCAAGTCCTTGGCTTCTACACAACATGAACTGAGAAGGACTGTTGTGTGTCTTCTCAGTAAATACCGTCCCTTTTTTGGCTGCTCTGCCAAGAGAGTAGACATTTCTGCCAGTTCACATTCTAAATATCTGTTTTCCTGAGTCCTTGTACCTCTGCAATTGCATACATCAGTAATGGTAAATACTAGCAGCAAAGTCTGTTGTCGATTATGCAGGCAACACAGAGAAGAGGGAGATAAAACAATGTGAATGTAATGCTTATCAAGATGCCCTTAGATGTTGAGCACAGACGTTTTCCTTCTCTGCAAAAAGATCATGTACTCTGCCCTCCCACAAAATAGTACCACCCACAAAATAACACATCTGAGCACACATATGTACATCCTGCATGCTCAAGGGTGACTTCAATATGATTTATTGTAATTGCTCCTCCTGTTATTACTTGATGTTATAGAAGCATATTTACACCCTCTCATCTTCCTATGCTTCCTGAATGTCAGAGGAGACGACACTGGAATTTCCTTCTTTTCAATGACAAATACTAGAAATAAAATAGCTTTATATTAAGGAATTGTCCTTAAAAACTAAAACCAAACCAAAACAAACCCCCACATTTTAAAAAAAGTAAATGCTCTAACAATAGGAAATAATGGTACAAGTAGACAATATACTTATCTCGAAAATTTCAGAGGCAACATTTACTAAATCTTAGCCTCTGTTCTAGACTAGCTTTTCGACCAGCATACTTAAGATTGTGCGTGTAATCAAGGGGAGCCCAAAATACTACAGTACTATGAGGAAAGCTGTCCAAAGCAGTTGTAAAATGGAGTTCTACAGTATGACATCAAATCCTTAAAGAACTGACTACACTCCAAGACAACTGGAATCTGAGTGGAACAGAGACAAGTGGAAACAAAGGTACTAAAATGGACAAATCATGTCCAAGGTAACACTGTAATTTTATGTAGGCCAAATAAATCATTAATTCAGATGGAGCTTAAATTTCACAGAAGGATAAAGTAATGCAATTAGAGGAACATATTAATCTCTAGGATCAGACCCCTGAAGTAAAGTAAGCTAAGAAAAATCTTAGTTTATTTTGGAGAGAATTAGTACCAGCTGAAGCTGCACTACAAGATTAGCTCAGATACTTAGAGCAAGGCTGTAGGTTTGATTCTCTGTATGGGCCATTCACTTAACAGTTGGACTTAATAATTCTTGTGGGTCCCCTCCAGTTTAGAATATTCTGTAATTCTTGTCTGTAACTCTGTACCACATTTGATAAAATCAGCAAATTTACGTTCCCCAAGAAATCCATAGAGGAAGACCTCTGTTCAAAATCCTCACCTATTCACAATTCTGGTTAATGGGAGAGGCAGAGAGATTTCACATTCCCCAATATTCACATCAACTCTGTAGACTTGGGGGCCTTTTTTTTTTTTTTTTTTTTT